>NC_050085.1:600000-900000 GCF_009764565.3 Dermochelys coriacea | reverse complement strand
CTATGCAATTGCAATCACTTGAATGAACCCAAACAAATGGAAACCGAATTTCTTAAAGAGACGCCTTCCTGGCAGAGAGGAGCTGCCCTGGGTGTGCGTGTGTGTCAGTCAGCTGGCACAAATCTTTGCCTTTGCTAGTGGCCTATTTGCTGCTGGTTTGATTTACAGCACTCATCAATACCTGCTGGAGAGATGGCATTGAGGTCACTGAAATTGATTCTGCCTGGGGTGTCAACAAAGGGGAAGTCTTGTCAACAGGCCCACAAAGATGAGTTAGTCTCCCAGCTTCTCTTCCCACCCCTCCCGTGGGGAAGCTGGCAAGAGCCAAGGACAGAGGAGTCCCTAGCCCCCAAGAGAAGTAATTTTGAGTGGGAGGGAAGGACTGGTGGCGAACGCCCTGCAGGTGACCCAAAGCAACCAGCTCCCTGGAGAAAAAAGTGACAGTTCCATGGCTGTGGCAGATGCTTTATCCACAGTCACCTCTTTCTGCAACCAGGCTAAAACAAACTGAGCTGCTTTCACTGAGCAACTAGGGAAATGCAGCTGAGGCCCAGACAAGATGAGGCTCTGATACTAGGCAGGGTGTGTAGCGGGGAGCAGGTGCTGGAGGAAAACTTTCCCCCATACCCTAGAAAGAAACACAACAAGTTGAAGTGCAAGAGACAGGGACAAAGCACAGTCCTCGCCGCTCCTACCCCCTGCAGCAGTGGAGCTGGGATTGTACCTCTTGGGCACAGACCAGCTTTTTAAAGGCCTTTAGGCATTGCTGCACTCAGCATTGCAAGGCCTTACTGACTTAGGCTCCCTTTGGGATTTAGGCTCCTAAATTAGTTGGGCGTTGCAAGGCTGAGCACAGAAACAGGTACATTCCTTTGAATGACTGTGGTCCAGCTTTTTCTCTACCCTTCCCCCACAAGCTGAGCAACTTCACAGCGCCCCCAACACAGACACGTCTAAATGCCCCAGCCATGAAATCCAGAACAGGACAGATTCCTGTCGATTCTCAGCCACACATGTTGCCTCTCCCCCGCCAGTTTGTAGCTCCTGCTCCCACCCCAAACCATGCCCCAGGACTAGCCAGACAGGCAAAAATAACTGGGCTCACCTTGGACAAAGCCACATAAGGAAATTTATCCATTTCCAGCAGGGATTCTTCCCCCTTCATGTTCTGCAACTGCCCCTTGAGGATACGAGCTGCTGTGACTGTGGAGACTCCCATACCTGCAGCAGACAGTTGGACAAAACAAGAATGAATCACATGGAGCATTAACCTGTGTCCAATGCTGAAGAATCGCAAAGCACTGACTCTCCGACTTCCTTAAAAGCTATTGCAAGGCATTCTGGAGATCAGAAAAGCCAGTCCAACCTACTCACCAGAGGCTTCTCCACACAGCTATCTCCAGATCAGGTGCAGACTAGAACATTAGTTGCAACAATTATTCCTTTTTTGTCTGAGCTTGGCTCCCCTGGCCCCAAGAGGAAAACATCAGGTGACAGTATAATTAAACCATGCTCATAACACAATTAGCCTTTTAACTGCTGAATTAAAATAGAACATTGCACATCATTTATTTTGCTCTGCATCCCATTTCTATTCCCCTGAGAGAAGTCCAGGGCTAAGGACCATTGTCCCAACCCACGGCTGCTATACACAGTAAAAGCAGTCTATGCAAACCATTTCACCCTTGCCAATATACGATTCCAGTTCATCAAAGGCTTTGGGGAATTAGGTGCTTCCTCTTCCTGAGTGGGTTCAGACAAAATTGACATAAGGCCCTTCCTTCAACGTGAGGAAGCACAGAAGATGGGCACCAGTTTTCTCCAGTGGCCATCTCTCAGCTTAAAGCAATCCCTGGAAATCTCCACATTGGGAGATTTTCTCAGAGAGCCGATCAGATAGGACTAAGGAGAGCAAGGGAGCTGCTCTCATCTAACTGTTCTGATAGGCAAGGGGCCCTATTCCTGGTCTAGGGGACAAGACACTGGATTAGAAATCAGGCATGCGGGATTCTATTCCTGGCTCTGCCGTTGACCTGTTCTGTAACTTTGGCACTGCGCAGTAGCGAGCCTCCAAGACCACACAACAGACTAGGGCTTGTGCTATGGTGATAAAAATAGTTGTGTAGACCTACCCCCTCCTTAGACTTCAGAGCATGAGCTCCACCCAAGCCACAGTGTCTACACAGCTATTTCTAATGTGGTAGCACAAGCCTGTTGACCCAGGCTCAGGGGCAGGCTGTGTAGACATACCCTTGTGTGTCTGTTTGCCCTCCCCATCTTTTATCTGCAATGGGTGCTCTTGTAATATAAACTCTGTTCCTGCATTCACCTTCATTCTTTTGATAGCTCAGTGACATTTTTATACCTGGTATTTCTTTTATAACCATGAGTTCTGAATCTGCAAGTTGTACCATGGATGCCCACTAGCTTCCATGATGCTCAGAGAGATGGAGCCAGTGAAGGCCTGGGACCTAGCACACTATAGTGACTTAAGGTAACATTTTCAAAAGCATCTGCTTAACATGGGACGCTAAGTCTCATAGAAAGTCAATAGAAATGTGGGCTAAGAGCCCAAAAAGTCACTTCTGAAAATGGGACTTAGGTGCTTTTAAAAATTTTCCCCTTGACTGTGCAATTATGGAACAGACGTGACATTTTGATTTTTCTTTCTTGTTTTGTTTATTAGAAAAAAGGCTATTTAAGCTGAGTAGGGTCATTAAATTGTCAAAACGTCAGATTAAAAATGGACTTTTTTTGTTTAAAGGAATTTTTCAAACACACACTGTTTCTCTCTCTACATTTTTTCTCAAAACAGAAAAATCAGTTTTTCCATTGAAAAGTGTATTATTTTGCTTCATTTCTGGCAGAATATACATTACCAGTTTCCAGCCACACAGTCATTTGCACTGCAGTTACTGGTATGTGTGCAATGTTTGTGAAAAGCTAGGGCACAAAGTCTTGAAGTTCAATGATCCCTCGCACCAACTTAAGGCAGTGAAAAAGCACAGACAAGCAACATACACAACCTGGGGGACGAGGGCAGAGAACCAGAAGAGCTTTAAAAACCTGCTCATCAGGACAGATGTGCTGAGGGGCACTTAACCAGGTATGTGCTGTAGAAATAGCATCTATGCACACAGCACAAATGGTCCATATTTTAGAAGTTCTGCCCCAGGAGTCAGGCTCTAGAGTACATGTTCTGAGAGGTGCTCAGGATGGATGTGTGACCAGATGCTACTCATGGTGCAAGATCAGCAATAGCGACTGGTGAACCTTCAAAGGGTTTATTCAGAGAATCATCCCCCTGTGTTGCTTTTACTCCTTCTGTTCTCTCCCTCTAACCCCAACGCCAGCCTGCATAAGCATTCCTGGCTTTCAGAAGCTGGCTTTGTTGAGCATCTGCCGCTGCTCCAAGGGTCTTTGCTTCGTTTGCTTATCCTCTTATTTGAGGTTGAAGTGGTGAAAAATTGCTGCTTGATAACTAGAGCCTCTCGGAACTGCTGTCTGCAGCTCAAAGTGGGGAGGGGCATATGGGGGTGGGGAGTGAGAGACCTAGGAATCAAAGCACAGCCCAGGATTACCAACAACCCCAACATGTTTTACACCAAGACCGCAGAAGAATGTTCCAAGCATGGGTCTAAATGGAAACAGCTCTCCCTGGCAGTGCCTGGGACATGGCATGCTGGCACTGGGTCCTTCTGAACCAGGCTTTCCTGGGCTGTCTAACCACATGGCAGCTAATTGAAAGGTTAGATAAACTTGGCATCCCAGCCCTGCTGTTGGTGGTAACAGGGTTGGCTTTTGGGAACCTAGTGGTTCCCAGCATCTCTGGAATCAACCTCTCCTCTCCACCTTCAGCCTGCATCGTGACTCATAGAATCATAGATTAGGGTTGGAAGAGACCTCAGGAGGTCATCTAGTCCCCCTGCTCAAAGCAGGACCAACTCGGATGCAACCTGGGTCACTGAACTCCAGTGCGGGGGGCAGGGAAAGTGTCCATGTGATACCTAGGAAAGGGTATATTTGGGAAACGCAGCTCTCTAAAGCTGGCAGGAATGGGGTCAGGTCAGCCAATAGGAGTTTACTCTGATGACATAATGCCTCCCACTGGTGGCAAATATTTGATAGTGTGATGTCACAGTGAGTGCAACATCAGCACGGTTATCGCTGTGCTGCACTCCACAGCCACTCACAGCTCTGCAAGTGTAGCTGGGCTACAAGCACAGGCCCCTGTGATTGAGCCACATGATGTGTATCTAGGGTCTATGACACACAGTTCAGTGGTCCTTCCCTAGGCCAGGTGAGGAAGGGGGACCCCTTTCTGTTTTAAGCAAAGGAGAGGGAGCTGCCATCTCCAGCCTCCTTAATCCAGCCTGTTAAAGGACACACTACTGCTCCTCCTCCACTCCACTGACAGTTACCACTAGGGAGCCAGTGTTAGCCACAGTGGGTAATGTTGGGGAGAGAGGCCCAAACCCTCTAAGGTGTTTAGGTGCCTAACTCCCATTGTGGACCAGTGCAGTCCCAACCAGTGGAGGACTGGCAGAATCCACTGAGATTTATGAACCACCAACCAGGGGAATTACAGGAAATCTCAAGAAAGTTTGATGGCAAGATCACTGCCCCATCCCCCGCCCTCCCCCCCATACACTCCCCACCCACCCACAATTTCCAGAACTGACCCAACCCCCCTTCCTGAGACACTGGGGTTGACACAGGCCACTCCAGACCCATGTGCACTGCTCAGGCAGTGGATAAAAGCACTCACCATCTCCAAGAAATAAGATGATGTTCTTAGCCACATTGGTGTTGAGCTGCTGCAGCTTCAGAGCAATTTTCAGTGTCTGCTGAGCCTGATTCCTCCAGTATTGTGGATTCTTCTCCTTCTCTGAAAACAGAGCCACAGCAGGGTGAGAGCACAGCAGCCAGAGAGAAGGGCCAGGTCTACACTGCAGAGTTAGGTCAAATCAAACATCGCTCCAGGTGTGAAAAATCCGCCCCTCAGAGCCGACCTAACTCCCAGTGCACACAGCTGGACATAGAAGCCTTCCATTGGAGTTGTGCTCTAACTACAGCAATGGAAGAGCCCCTCCACCCAAGAGGTGACAGTCAGGGGAGAAAGAAATCCCAGCTTGGCTGGGATTATAGAGGGGGGACTACATGGGTGATAGCCCTGAGCCATGACACTCAGAACCTCTAGGATTTAAAAAATGAAATAAATAATAATAAAAAACCAAACAGATCCTCATGTGCCCCAAATTAGTGGGCACTTTTGAAAGTTTGACCAAAGTAATTTGCCCCATAGTCACATAGCAAATCAGGCAGAGCCAGAAACAAAAAACAAAAAACAAAACAAAAAAAAAAAGTTACTCATTTCTTGTAACTGTTCTTCGAGATGTGTTGCTCACATCCATTCCAATTAGGACTGTGCATGCGGGGCGCACACACGCCGGAAAGTTTTTCCCCTGGCAGCACCCGTCGGGTCGGCTGTGGAGTCCCCTGGAGTGGCGCCTTCATGGCGCTCAATATGTGACCCTGCCAACCCTGCGCCTCCTCAATTCCTCCTTGCCGGCTGCTCCGACAGAAGGGAAGGCGGGAGGGTATGAGCAACGCATCTCGAAGAACAACAGTTAGGAGAGGCGACTAACTGTTTTTTCTTGAGCGATTGCTCACATCGATTCCCAAGCCTTACCCAGGTGTTAAGGAAATGCTGATTGCAGCACTGTGCTACCAAAAGCCGTGTCATCCCTGATGAGCAGGATGATGGCGTAGTGAGAGGTGAAGGTATGTACCGAGGACCAAGTTGCTGCCCTGCGGATTTCTTGGATCGGAACCTGGGCCAGGAACACCGCCGATGAGGCCTGGGCCCTCGTGGAGCATGCCATGAGAGCTGTGGTTGGCACTTTGGCCAGTTCTTAGCAGATGCGGTTACAGGACATGATCCAGGAGGATATTCTTAGAGATTAGACTGGGAGACCTTTCATCTGGTCCGCCATGAATAGCTGGGTCGATTTTCTGAATGTCTTAGTGCACTTAATGTAGAAAGCTAGTGCTCGCTGAACGTCAAGGGAGTGTAGCCATTGCTGTTGGGTACCGGCATGAGGCTTTGGGCAAAAGACAGGTAGGAAAATGTCCTGGATGGTTTGGAAGTGAGACATGTTGGGGAGAAAGGCTGGGTGCAGCCTGAGTTGCACCTTATCCCTGTGGAAAACCATGTAAGTAGTTCTGAGGTGAGGGCCTTTAGCTCAGACATCCTTCTCATAGATGTAATGGTGACCAGGAAAGCTGTCTTCCAAGACAGATACAGGAGGAAGCAAGCTACCAATGGTTCGAATGGGCCCCCCATATGAGCCGTGAAAGGACCAGGTTAAGGTCCACACAGGGACAGGCTGCCAAATCTGAGGATTCAGGCCGTGCAAATTTTTGAGGAAGCAACCAACCATAGGGTTGGCGAAGACTGAGCGATCAGACGCACTCAGGTGGAAGGCTGAGATAACAGCAAGGTGTACTCTTATGTACCCAGCGGTCTGAGGTTATTTGGGACTAGGCATGGTAGAAGCGGGACAAATGATTCAAAAAGCCTGAGTGAGTGTCTGATTGGCTGCTAGCCTGCAGGGGGCGGGCATTAGGGTGTCTGTGTGTTTGCGTCAGGGAAGCCTGGCTGTTTAAAAATAGCCGGAGCCTCGCGAACCAGCTGAGCGGCAGCGAACCAGCGGAGCAGCGGGGACAGCAGAGCAGCTCACAGCAGGAGTTTGCCTGGGACTGGTAAGTATCCGAGTGTGTGTGTTTGCTTGCTGAGGAAGTATCCGAGCGTGTGTTTGCTGGGAGGGAGCCTGAGTGAGTGTCTGATTGGCTGCTAGCCTGCAGGGGGCGGGCATTAGGGTGTCTGTGTGTTTGCGTCAGGGAAGCCTGGCTGTTTAAAAATAGCCAGAGCCCAGCGAACCAGCTGAGCAGCGGGGACAGCAGAGCAGCTCACAGCAGGAGTTTGCCTGGGAGTTCGCCTGGAGTGAGCCCAGTGAGGCTTACATCTTGCCAACGTCTCTGAGGAAGCTCCGTAGTAGGTAGGTGATATGGAAGGGGGGAATTCAGCTGTTGTGACCTGCACTGGATGTGCCATGTTTGTCTTTCTTCCACAGGACAGAAGCGACTTTGTCTGTACAAAGTGCAAGCTGGTCTCCATATTGGAAGAGAAGATTGAAGGTCTGGAGCAACAGGTAACGACCCTGCGTTGTATACGAGAGACTGAGGATTTTCTGGACCAAACTCAGGATAGCCTTCTAGGGGCACAAAGCTCTAAAGATGTAGAGCAGGTTGCACAGAGGAGCCAAGAGGCCAGTGAAGAAGCTTGGCAACATGTGACCTCCAGAAGAGGTAAGCGGAATGTCCGGGTTCCAGTAACACAGACACAGGTAACTAACCGCTTTCATGTTCTCTCCACAGGTACCAATGCGGAGAGTGGACCAGATGATATGTCTGGGGGGAGAAAGCAGAAGGAGACTCCGCTGGTTGGGAGGCATGAGATGCGATGTCCTGAGGTTGGAGGTTCCACGACCACCACTCCCAAGAGGAGAAGGCGGGTGGTGGTGGTCGGGGACTCTCTCCTCCGGGGGACTGAGTCATCTATCTGCCGCCCTGACCGGGAAAACCGAGAAGTCTGCTGCTTGCCAGGGGCTAAGATTCGTGATGTGACGGAGAGACTGCCGAGACTCATCAAGCCCTCGGATCGCTACCCCTTCCTGCTTCTCCACGTGGGCACCAATGATACTGCCAAGAATGACCTTGAGCGGATCACTGCGGACTATGTGGCTCTGGGAAGAAGGATAAAGGAGTTGGAGGCGCAAGTGGTGTTCTCGTCCATCCTCCCCGTGGAAGGAAAAGGCCTGGGTAGGGACCGTCGAATCGTGGAGGTCAACGAATGGCTACGCAGGTGGTGTCGGAGAGAAGGCTTTGGATTCTTTGACCATGGGATGGTGTTCCATGAAGGAGGAGTGCTGGGCAGAGACGGGCTCCATCTTACGAAGAGAGGGAAGAACATCTTTGCCAGCAGGCTGGCTAACCTAGTGAGGAGGGCTTTAAACTAGGTTCACCGGGGGAAGGAGACCAAAGCCCTGAGGTAAGTGGGAAAGCGGGATACCGGGAGGAAGCACAGGCAGGAAGGTCTGTGAGGGGAGGGCTCCTGCCTCATACTGGGAATGAGGGGCGATCAACAGGTTATCTCAAGTGCTTATATACAAATGCACAAAGCCTTGGAAACAAGCAGGGAGAACTGGAGGTCCTGGTGATGTCAAGGAATTATGACGTGATTGGAATAACAGAGACTTGGTGGGATAACTCACATGACTGGAGTACAGTCATGGATGGTTATAAACTGTTCAGGAAGGACAGGCAGGGCAGAAAAGGTGGGGGAGTAGCACTCTATGTAAGGGAGCAGTATGACTGCTCAGAGCTCCGGTACGAAACTGTGGAAAAACCTGAGTGTCTCTGGATTAAGTTTAGAAGTGTGTGCAACAAGAGTGATGTCACGGTGGGAGTCTGCTATAGACCACCGGACCAGGGGGATGAGGTGGATGAGGCTTTCTTCTGGCAACTCACGGAAGCTACTAGATCGCATGCCCTAATTCTCATGGGTGACTTTAATTTTCCTGATATCTGCTGGGAGAGCAATACAGCGGTGCATAGACAATCCAGGAAGTTTTTGGAAAGCGTAGGGGACAATTTCCTGGTGCAAGTGCTAGGGGAGCCAACTAGGGGGAGCGCTTTTCTTGACCTGCTGCTCACAAACCGGGTAGAATTAGTGGGGGAAGCAAAAGTGGATGGGAATCTGGGAGGCAGTGACCATGAGTTGGTTGAGTTCAGGATCCTGACGCAGGGAAGAAAGGTAAGCAGCAGGATACGGACCCTGGACTTCAGGAAAGCAGACTTTGACTCCCTCAGGGAACAGATGGCCAGGATCCCCTGGGGGACTAACATGAAAGGGAAGGGAGTCCAGGAGAGCTGGCTGTATTTCAAGGAATCCCTGTTGAGGTTACAGGGACAAACCATCCCGATGAGTCGAAAGAATAGTAAATATGGCAGGCGACCAGCTTGGCTTAATGGTGAAATCCTAGCGGATCTTAAACATAAAAAAGAAGCTTACAAGAAGTGGAAGCTTGGACATATGACCAGGGAAGAGTATAAAAATATTGCTCGGGCATGTAGGAAAGATATCAGGAGGGCCAAATCGCACCTGGAGCTGCAGCTAGCAAGAGATGTCAAGAGTAACAAGAAGGGTTTCTTCAGGTATGTTGGCAACAAGAAGAAAGCCAAGGAAAGTGTGGGCCCCTTACTGAATGAGGGAGGCAAGCTAGTGACAGAGGATGTGGAAAAAGCTAATGTACTCAATGCTTTTTTTGCCTCTGTTTTCACTAACAAGGTCAGCTCCCAGACTGCTGTGCTGGGCAACACAAAATGGGGAAGAGATGGCCAGCCCTCTGTAGAGATAGAGGTGGTTAGGGACTATTTAGAAAAGTTGGACGTGCACAAGTCCATGGGGCCGGACGAATTGCATCCGAGAGTGCTGAAGGAATTGGCGGCTGTGATTGCAGAGCCCTTGGCCATTATCTTTGAAAACTCGTGGCGAACGGGGGAAGTCCCGGATGACTGGAAAAAGGCTAATGTAGTGCCCATCTTTAAAAAAGGGAAGAAGGAGGATCCTGGGAACTACAGGCCAGTCAGCCTCACCTCAGTCCCTGGAAAAATCATGGAGCAGGTCCTCAAAGAATCAATCCTGAAGCACTTAGAGGAGAGGAAAGTGATCAGGAACAGTCAGCATGGATTCACCAAGGGAAGGTCATGCCTGACTAATCTAATCGCCTTTTATGATGAGATTACTGGTTCTGTGGATGAAGGGAAAGCAGTGGATGTATTGTTTCTTGACTTTAGCAAAGCTTTTGACACGGTCTCCCACAGCATTCTTGTCAGCAAGTTAAGGAAGTATGGGCTGGATGAATGCACTATAAGGTGGGTAGAAAGCTGGCTAGATTGTCGGGCTCAACGGGTAGTGATCAATGGCTCCATGTCTAGTTGGCAGCCGGTGTCAAGTGGAGTGCCCCAGGGGTCGGTCCTGGGGCCCGTTTTGTTCAATATCTTCATAAATGATCTGGAGGATGGTGTGGATTGCACTCTCAGCAAATTTGCGGATGATACTAAACTGGGAGGAGTGGTAGATACGCTGGAGGGGAGGGATAGGATACAGAAGGACCTAGACAAATTGGAGGATTGGGCCAAAAGAAATCTAATGAGGTTCAATAAGGATAAATGCAGGGTCCTGCACTTAGGATGGAAGAATCCAATGCACCGCTACAGACTAGGGACCGAATGGCTCGGCAGCAGTTCTGCGGAAAAGGACCTAGGGGTGACAGTGGACGAGAAGCTGGATATGAGTCAGCAGTGTGCCCTTGTTGCCAAGAAGGCCAATGGCATTTTGGGATGTATAAGTAGGGGCATAGCGAGCAGATCGAGGGACGTGATCGTTCCCCTCTATTTGACACTGGTGAGGCCTCATCTGGAGTACTGTGTCCAGTTTTGGGCCCCACACTACAGGAAGGATGTGGATAAATTGGAAAGAGTACAACGAAGGGCAACAAAAATGATTAGGGGTCTAGAGCACATGACTTATGAGGAGAGGCTGAGGGAGCTGGGATTGTTTAGTCTGCAGAAGAGAAGAATGAGGGGGGATTTGATAGCTGCTTTCAACTACCTGAAAGGGGGTTTCAAAGAGGATGGCTCTAGACTGTTCTCAATGGTAGCAGATGACAGAACGAGGAGTAATGGTCTCAAGTTGCAATGGGGGAGGTTTAGATTGGATATTAGGAAAAACTTTTTCACTAAGAGGGTGGTGAAACACTGGAATGCGTTACCTAGGGAGGTGGTAGAATCTCCTTCCTTAGAGGTTTTTAAGGTCAGGCTTGACAAAGCCCTGGCTGGGATGATTTAACTGGGACTTGGTCCTGCTTTGAGCAGGGGGTTGGACTAGATGACCTTCTGGGGTCCCTTCCAACCCTGATATTCTATGATTCTATGATTCTATGATAAGGGCGGGGAAGGATCCGGGGAGGAATCTGGTGCATTGTCCTCAGGCGTCCCTTCAAAAGGCCTGCTTGGAACCCAATGATTGTTTGGTTGGGTCCTGGCCTTGTTTGGAAGGGGGGTTGGAAGGCTTCCTTCTGCTGTTCCTGCCCCTCAGTCTGTAAAAGTCCTGCCTCATCTGAGGAGGGTAGGAGTGCTGCTGCTGGGGCTTGAAGTGTTTCTGTTGGGTTGCTGGGGTGTGCATACCCAAGGATTTCATAGTCGCCCTTGAGTCCTTTAGGCTGTGCAGCCGAGAGGCAGTTTGCTTCGCGAACAGGACTGCCCCTCGGTGGAAGGCCCGAGGCTTGCAATGAAGAGGTGCACCTCATGGCAATACCTGAGGACAAGGTTTGCATTGCCGAGTCTGCAGTGTCCAGTGAGGCCTGTAAAGAGGCCTGTGCCACCACCCTGCCTTCCTCTACTATAGCCCCAAACTCCTCCCTGGACTCAGATGGCACAAGCTCCTTGAACTTGAGCATCAAGTTCCAGGAGTTGAAGTTATAGCAGCTCAATTGCCAGCTATTTGGCAATCCTGAGCTGACGTCCCCCCATGGAGTACACTTTATGGCCAAATGAGTCTAGGCGCTTGGACTCCTTGGACTTGAGCACAGGCGCCTGCTGCCCCTGCCTCTCTCTCTCATTTACAGTCACAACCACCAATTAACAGGGCTGTGGGTGCGTAAAGAGGTATTCGTACCCCTTTGAGGGCACGAAGTACTTCCTCTCAACACCCTTGGATGTGGGAGGGATGGAGGCTGGAGGCTGACAGATAGTCTTGGAATTGGTCTGTATGGTCTTGATGAGGGGCAGAGCCACCCTTGAAGGACTTTCTGGGGCCAGAATGTCAACCACAGGGTCCTCTAACTCCACCACCTCCTCGGCGTGCAGACCTATGTTGCACGCCACTCTGTGCAGGAGGTCTTGGTAGGCAGGGCTATCTATAGGAGGCAGTCCAGAGACAGAAGTGCCTGCAACGGCCTTGTCTCAGGAGGGCGAAGAGGCCAATGGGAGAAACCAGGTCCTCCCATCCTTCCTGCTCATCAGGAAGGAGACTATCTGCTTTGCTGGTCGCCCCCGGCTCAGGAACCAGAGTTGGAGCCGATTCTGAGAGGGGGTGGGGGCACTGTGCCTCCTCAGCACCCCTAAGGGTGGGCCAACTGGCTAAGGCCTCTGGCACCCTCAGTTCAGAGGTGGCCAATTGGGAGCCTTTAGACTGGGTGCCCTGGGCTGGTGGTATGCCCACAGGGTCCAGAATGGCCACTGCACTGGTCCCCGCCACTGCGCAGGCCATGGCCCTGGCCCACCTCAGAGCATCCACAGCCTGACCAGTGCCAGTCCCGCTCCAAGTACCTGGACCCTGCCTCCAAGTTCGAGGACTGGGATCATGAGGCCAGGGTGGTGCTAAGAGGAGCTGAGCTGGGGAGCGGTGCTGTGACCTGGAGCCAGTTCATTTTCTTCTTTGCCTTGAGATGGTGCCATATGCTGTGGTACCAGAGGCTTCATGCAAATCCTAGGCAACCTTGGCGCTGTCATGGTGATGAGGTCCCTTGTGGCCGGAAAGGTGTCCTGAGTGGAAGGTAGCTCTACCTCCTCAATGATGAGGGCTGGGGAGTCCAACAGGACCAGACTCTACAGTCCCCCTCGCAGGGCCAAAGTCAATGGTGCCGTCTCTACCGGCTTTGGCTCTGGGTGCTACTTTTGAGGACGTGCCCCATTGGCTAGCTCCAGAGGGGTGGGTCTGTGGGATGGAGAGCTGCTCTTTCTTTGCTTCTGGTGCTGCTTCTGCACCAGGGAGTGGGAGCAGTGCTGGGTTGATCCTGCCGGTTTCAGCGCCAGGGAGCAGCGATACTGCAGGTCTCTGCCAGAATCCGTCCACTATGCCACTTCCACCACTGCCGCCAGCGCGCTACACACAGAAGAACTCTGTGTCAGATCCTGCCACATGGAAGGAAGCTGAGGTCTAAATAGGTCTTCACCATAAGGAGCTGCTTAAGGTGAAAGTCTTGCTCCTTTTTGGTTCTAGGGCAAAACCCTTGCAAATCCCGTACCTATCGGCTTGGTGAGCCTTCCCCAGGCACTCGAGACAAGCGTCATGAGGGTTGCCCGTTGACATGGGCTTGGAGCAGGACTTGAACCCCTGGGACTTGGGATGAAAGCCCTCTCAAGAAAAACCGGTCAGGATGGAGGGTAAACCTCCCATCCCAACTGCTACTACAATAAACTAAATAAAAGATACAAGAGAAAAAAGCTAGGGAAATGTGGAGAACTTGCTGAGCAAGAAGCCACAGTTCCAACTGTCACAGGTGGTAGAATCATATCATAGAATAGAATATCAGGGTTGGAAGGGACCTCAGGAGGTATCTAGTCCAACCCCCTGCTCAATAAGAAGGAACTAAGGTGGCACTGAGTAAGCAGGGTCATATATTGAGCGCCATGAAGGTGCCACTCCAGGGGGTTCCACAGCTGACCCGACGGGTGTGGCTAGGGGGGGAAAGAAAAAGCAAACACCCTTCTAATGACTGTGCACACGGCGCGCATACATCTAATTGGAATTGATATGAGCAATCATTCAAAGAAGAACCTAGAGGTCCTGACTCCCAGTCCCCAGCTGTCACCAGAGTGTTCCATCCTTTAGCAGAAGGAACCAAGCCCCAAAAAGCAGCAGCAAGAGCCTGCCTCCACAGGCCTGGATCTAGACATGAGAAGAAACGAGCATTCTCTGCACGTCTTTAAGGAAGCCAGCAGCATCTGCCTGCACAGTCTTCTCCTTGCCACACTAACTTATGAAATCAGCCACCCTTCAGGGAGGTCACCTGGGAAGCAGCCATTTTCCAGGGTCTTGTGGCATTGTGCATGGGACTAGAAGAGGTTTCTAGCCTGTGGAAGGAAGCTCAGAAGAGGAATCTTGGATCAAGTCCCAGCTTCTTGTGCCTGAGCTGACTCAGCCCTGGGGACTGGTGTCCCAAGGATGGGTGCTCTTTGATCTCTGACCGAAGAACAGAGACGGAGACCCTAAGGGAGGGTCTGCTGGAGCATTTGCTCTTTCCACAGCACTATGAAGGAAGCATCCAGCACTACTGGGTCCCAAATAACAGTATTCGTTAATTCATTGTTGCCAGTTCTGGGTTGCAGGTGTTTTCTTAAAGCCCCAGCTGCTGGAATCCTAGTACTGCATGAGAATCTCGGCTTTTGGTTGTTTTTTTTTTTTAAAAGCATATTTCTAGCCCTCCTGGTTGCACGGAAAAGTCTGAATATGAAGCAAATGTGACCTGAAAGCAGGGGGGAAAAAAAGCGCAAAGTAGGACCCTCTCCCCTCCAATATTTTTTAAATCTCATAAGCTTTAAGCCAATCCCATGATTTACACAGGGCCAGACTCAAGCTTTTGAATGTTTGGCATCAATAATACAACTCGTCTAGGTACACACATCCAGCCACTCTGAGTTTTAGGAGCTGCCAGAAACCAGCCAAACGCAGTGGGCACCACAAGAGGGATAGCAAACTATTTAAAAGGGCTACAATCTTATTCCTAGGCCCTACAGATTCATTCGCACCTGGGCCAGAAAGGTCACCATGGTGGGGGCTGGAAGGCAGCCACAATACAAAGAATCCCTGGGTGAAGTGGGGACCACAAGACTAACACTTAAGTGGCAAGGGAGGAGTCCAGCAAGAAGAGCTGGTTGGGGCTACACAGCCCAGCAGTGGTTTCCCAGCCTCCTCTGACCTGGTTCATTCACCTGCCCGTTGTTCTCTACTTCAAGTCTGGAAGGAGTTAATGCCGCCAGCTCTGTATGTTCAACCACAAGAGAAAAATATAAATCAAGAAGTACAAGCCAGGCTATAGGGCAAAGACTTGGCTGGCGGGGCCAGGGAGGCCAGGGCTGCTTTGGTGTGGCCAGTCACCTGACAAACTCTGGGAATTACCACTCTCTATAAACCTCATCGCTTTTGGGCACACTGGGCATCTGTCAACTTGTCACAAACAAAATGAGGGAGGATTCAAAATGGATCAGTCTGTGCAGTTCCTAGCTGAAAACCGGAGTGTGGGGTATGAATTGCTTCCGAGTTTTCTGGCTGGGGCTAGAAAGCACCAAATCCCTGTTTAATCCTGAATTCAAAAGGCTAGATAAAGCAAATTGCTTTCAAAGCTGCCAGAAAACACAAATTCAGTGGGACCATTAGAAGGCTCACCAATTATTTAAAACAGTGGTTCTCAACCTATTTTCATTTGCAGACACCTAAAAAATTTTGAATGGAGGTGAGGACCCCTATGGAAATGGATTATCTGTAACTATAGCCGATTTCTGTTCAGTTAGTTTTCGGTTTAAGTCTTTCATGGACCCCTTAAACATAGTCCATGGGCCACAGGTTGAGGTATCTGCACACTGCTCCCACCCTAAGTGCCAACTCCACAGCTCTCATTGGCTGTGAACTGCAGCCAATGGGAGCTGCGGGGGCTGTAGGCCGTGGTGCGCGGACACCTCCATCGCCCCCCGCCTAGGAGCCGCTGCTGCCAGAGGGGTGTGCTAGTCGCTTTCGGGAACCACCCGAGGTAAGCACCAGCCCAACCCTCTGCCCCAGTCTAGAGCCCACATCCTTTCCCAGAGCCTGCACCCCTCACCCCCCCGCACCCAAACTCCCCCCCCCCGCACCCCTCTTTGGGTTTGCGCGATTAGACCAGTGGCAACCCTACTGGGTGAGCATGTGAAAGCCCTGGCTGTGCCAGAAGAGCACATCCAGGAGCACAGCTGGCAGCTCTCTGGGCACCAGCCAGTGCAGGCACAGCACAACCCAAAAGTCAGGTGGACCACGGGCACAGCTTGTGCTTGTGTGGGGTTCTCATTGATTATTCTGCCCTGGAGCCTGGAATTGCTGTCGGCAGGCCTGGTCACCCTCCCAGTGTGGGTGAGTGGACAGCCCTAGCTGGCTTGGACTATCAGCTCCCAACCAGACAGGAGCTCAACCCACTGAATTTCAATCCAGATCTCACACACGCCAAAGATCATGGAGTGTTTGGATCTGGTTTCTTTGTTGGTATCCTGTTAAAAACCGATAGAACTCTTTGCTGACATGCGAGTCTAGATACTGAATGCCCAGAGCCAGGGGATTTTCCGACCTGGGGTTGCCTCTGCTTTTAATTCACGGATGTGGGTCCCTTGAGGATCAGAGGGCAGCACCCTTTGTAGTGCAACCCCTTAGGACACCAGGGCAAGCAATACCACCCTCACTCCTCATGTTGGGCTCCACCCCATGCTAGGGGTGCTGCTGGAGTTGTGGCAGCCCTCCCAGATTGAAGTAACAATGGCAACCAAATGCTTTACAGTTTTGTTCAATGGCTTCCACTATAAAAATTGTTCCAGCACCCTCACCCAGAAACAATAAGGAGAGTCCCCACTTCTCTAGCCTGCATTATCTCCTTTTACAAGCCCCTGATCCAATAGAGCGAGTCTCTTGCAGGCAGCACTTTCCAATTAATCGCTGCCATTGATTTATGCTGGCCTCTCCCAGGCCAGGATCCAATCCCAGAGCCATGAAATGGCCATGAACCCCCAAGCATTGGGGCCTGAATTCTCACACATGCTGCTGGCAGGGGCTCTGCTGAGCCAGGACTGTGACCCTCTGCCCCTGACTAACCATCAGACAAAAATACGCTGGGAAGTGAATTCAGACGCAATTACAGAAGATCCCTTTCTGAATATCATTATTCAAGCGTTTTCTTCTGTATTCTTCAGGATCCTCTCTTCCTAGCTGACAAAGGAGGTTTATTCCTTTGCTGGTTTTATCATTTTCTGTCCTGCTGCACAATATGTGTCTCTTATTTATGTGCTGCTCAGCCTTTTTTACACCCTTAGTGCTTAGCAGCATCCTAGAGGAGTATGGTGAAGATGTCCCCGCAAGGAACAATGTCCCAGTGGTTAAGGTGCACCACTGGGCTCCAGAAAACCTATTTCCATTCCCTTCTCTTTCACAGACTTCCTGTGCAAGTTGCTTAGGGTGCATCTATGCTGCAAAAAAGACATGTGGCTGCAAGTCTCACAGCCTGAATCTGCAAGCCAGCACCCATGCAAGAGCGCTAAAAACAGTGTGGACATCAGAGCCAGTGACAGGGAGAAGCAGACTAAGCAATTGCTTAGAGCCCTGAGCAGCTCAAAGGGGCTCCTAGTCACTTTTTATAAGAATTTGCCTGCTTTAATATTGGGATGGGGGGGTAAAATATTCCTGTTTAAGGCTCCCAGAGGGCTAGCACTGGCTCTTGTGGACATTCCCACTTGGGCTCTGAAATGCTGAGAATGGAGTGGGTGTCTCAGACCATGTGGGACTGTCTGTATTGCTTCGTGTAGCATGGGCCTGGGGCTATATACCTGGGCTCGGAGTCTTGCTGCTGCAGGTCTTCTCCCCCCCCCCCCCCAAAGTGTAGACAAACCCCTTAGCCTCAATGTGCCTTAGTTACCTTTCTGTCAAAGGGGTGATGGCCCTGCCCTGCCCCCCAGGAGTCTCCATTACAGGGGTAAGGTATAGACTACCAGACCAGGAGGATGAGGTAAACGAGGCTTTCTTCAGACAACTAAGAAGTTTCCAGATCACAGGCCCTGGTTCTCATGGGGGGACTTCCAGCCGATGTCGAAGTGATTGGAGAGCAATAGAGCAGTGCACAGACAATCCAGGAAGTTTTTGGAGAGGGTTGAGGACAACTTCCTGGTGCAAGTGCTGGAGGAACCATGCTCCTCTTGACCTGCTGCTCACAAGCAGGGAAGAATTGGTATGGGAAATAGAAGTGGGTGGGAATCTGGGCAGCGGTGATCATGAGATGGTCGAATTCAGGATCTTGAGGAAAGGAGAGCAGCAAAATACAGAACCTGGACTTCAGAAAAGCAGACTGACTCCCTCAAAAAGGAAGCTGACAAGAAGCGGAAACTTGGACAGATGACTAGGGAGGAGTAGGAGATTATTACTCAAGCATGCAGGGATGTAATCAAGAAGGCCAAAGCACAACTGGAATTGCAGCTAGAAGGGAAACGAGAAGGGTTTCTACAGGTACGTTCGCAACAAGGTGGTGGTCAGAGAAAGTGTGGGACACTTAATGGGGGACACAACCTAGTGACAGATGTGGAAAAAGTTGAAGTACTTAATGATTTCCCCCTCCCGGTCTTCGCCCCAGACTGCTGCAGTGGGCAGCCCAGTATAGGGAGATGATGAGCAGCCCTCAGTAGTGAAAGAACAGGTTAAGGACTATTTAGAAAAGCTGGACATACACAAGTCCATAGGCAGGATCTAATGCATCCAAGGGTGCTCAGGGAATGGGCTGATGTGATTGCAGAGCCATTGGCCATTATCTTTGAAAACCTGTGGCAATCAGGGGAGGTCCCAGATTATTGGAAAAAGGAAAACGTAGTGCCCATCTTTAAAGAACTACAGACTGGTCAGTCTCACCTCAGTCCCTATAAAAATCATGGAGAAGGTCCTCAAGGAATCCATTTTGAAGCACTTGGTGGAGAGGAAGGTGCTCAGGAACAGTCAACATGGATTCACCAAGGGCAAGTCATGTCTTCTATGACAAGATAACTGGCTCTGTGGATATGGGGAAAGCAGTGGACGTGATAAACCTTGACTTTAGCAAAACTTTTGATACGGTCTCCCACAGTATTCTTGCCAGCAAGTTCAAGAAGTATGAATAGGATGAATGGACTGTAAGGTGGATAGAAAGCTGGCTAGATTGTTGAGCTCAGTGGGTAGTGATCAATGGCTCAATGTCTAGTTGGCAGCCGGTATCAAGCCGGAGTGCTCCAGGGGTCAGTTTTTTTCAACATCTTCATTAATGATCTGGATGATGGGATGGATTGCATCTTCAGCAAGTTTGCGGATAACACTACACTGGGGGGGGGAGAAGAGGTAGATATGCTGGAGGGTAGGAATAGGGTCCAGAGTGACCTAGACAAATTGTTGAATTGAGCCAAAAGAAATCTGATGAGGTTCAACAAGGACAAGTGCAGAGTCCTGCACGTATGACGGAAGAATCCCATGCATTGCTACAGGATTGGGACCGACTGGCTAAGCTGCCGTTCTGCAGAAAAGGATCTGGGGATTACAGTGGATGAGAAGCTGGATGTGAGTCAGCAGTGTGCCCTTATTGCCAAGAAAGCTAACACCATATTGGGCTGCATTAGAAGGAGCATTGCCAGCAGGTTGAGGGAAGTGATTATTCCCCTCTATTCGGCACTGGTGAGGCCACATCTGCAGTATTGTGTCCAGTTTTGGACCCCAACTTCAGAAGGGATGTGGACAAATTGGAGAGTCTCCAGTGGAGGGTAATGAAAATGATTGGGGGAGGGAGCATATGACTTATGAGAAGAGGCTGAGGGACTAGGCTTATTTAGTCTGCAAAGAGAAGAGTGAGTGGGGATGGGATTTGATAGCAGCCTTCTACTACCTGAAGGGGGGTTCCAAAGAGGATGGAGCTCCGCTGCTCTCAGTGGTGGCAGATGACAGAGCAAGAAGCAATGGTCCCAAGTTGCAGTGGGACAGATCTAGGTTGGATATTAGGAAACACTTTCACTAGGAGGATGGTGAAGCACTGGAATGAGTTACCTGGGGAGGTGGTGGAATCTCCATCCTTAGAGGTTTTTAAGGTCAGGCTTGACAGAGCCTTGGCTGGGATGATTTAGTTGGGGATTGGTCCTGCTTTGAGCAGGGGGTTAGATGAGAAGACCTCCAGAGGTCTCTTCCAACCCTAATCTTCAAGGATTCTATGACGGGCTTTAGGTAGACATGGGTGGGGCTGGCTTCAGCCCTGTGCAGGCACACCAGGTTAAGGGGTGCTAACTGACATGTTTTAAGAGGGGAGGTCAGAGTTTCCTGACCCGATAACAGAAATTAAAATATAGATTGTCCTCTCAACCCCAGGATTAGCTAACATGTTAAAATGACAACATCTTTCACCCTCATATGGGCAGGCTGCATGGGGCATCGCACAAACTGCCTTATGAGCCAGAGCCTGGCCCATCTGACTATGGGACTATGCCAAGACCAGCGCTCCCAATTGGTCTCCCCTCCAGCCTGCAAGACTGCACCATTGGCTTAGGGGACGCAGATGGGCGACCGATACTGCAGGAGCTGAACCGTCCACCTTGAGGAGTATGTGCTGGCACCAGCCATCCTGAGTTCGGTCTGCCTGCTGAAAGACCCCGGTAAAAAGCTCTGCAGACCTGCAGCTGATGGGTTCTCTGCATGGCAGTGTACAAGCCCCAGATGTCGCGCCATAAGGTTCAGCCCTCAGGAATGGTTGGAGCATGTTTGCAACTCCTACATCCTTTCTTGACACACACGCTCTTCGAAACACATGCCATAAAGCTGGTACACCCATGGGTGCAAGCAGAGCCATCCCTTGGATAGGGCAAATCGGGGCAACCACTCCGGGCCCTTTGCTTTGGTGGGGCCCCCCGGGCCAGTGCAATTAGCTGGCATGGTCAGTCCTGGAAGACAAGCATAGGAACTAGGGATTCGGGGGATGCTGTGAGACCTCTGGGCTCCCGGCCGCAGATGCAGAACAGGGCCCCCAAGCCGGTGGGGGCTGATTTGTCCCAGGCCCCACACCCCCCAGGAATGGCCTGGGCGTGAGTAACCTAGGGATTCACATACCTGGGACAAGGGAGGTGAGACAGACTTCAGCCAACAGGACAAGGAGAAGAGCCTTCATGATGCTGCCGGCACTCACCTCAGGACGACACCAGGGACCTGTGTGCTCAGCAGAGGATCTGTTCCTGCGTAGCAGACTCTGGGGAATGGAAAACAGAGACCACTCGCACTGCTGTGCTAGCGAGAAAGGACGTCTACCCCAGCCCATCTCCTTGTCCCCCCCTCTGCTTCCCCCATGCAGAACGGCTTTCAGGAGAGGACAGACTTGGCTATAGCCTGGGTAAAATCCTTCGAGGTCTGGATTGTCCCAGGTAGGCTGGAAGGGCTAAACTGTTCCGCTGTCCAACCAACTCAGCCCAGGACATAGTTTTTCCTCCAGGGGAGGGGGCTGAGATCAATTAAGATATGCTGGCACTTCTCAAACATATAGCTCCTACTGTCCTGCAACATCTCCTAAATTCCCTCTCAGTGCAGTGAGGGCACCCGCCTTTAGACACTGCGCCACCTCTGACTGGGCTTCCTGTTTGTATTACAGTGAGGCCTGATGGCACCAGGAGGGATCACAGCCCTGTGGTGCAAGGTGCTGGACAGACACTGGGGATGCATCCACATGTAGGAAAAAAGCTAACACATGGTAAGACCACACCTAACACATAGTAAAATCCTAGTTAGAACATGGCAGTTTAGTTTTCCCATGTGGTAGCAAGTTGAGGTAAACACTAAGGGGGACCCTGGAGGTTACCTCATCCTGCTAACGTGTGTTGAAACTGCAACTGCCTTGTCTGCATGGGGGTTTTACCACATGGCTTTCCACCCTTTTTTCCTAGTGAAGACAAGGAGCCCTAGTGAGAGCCCCTGCCCCAAAAAGCCTGCACCTAAATGGATCACACAGAGCGGGAGAGGAAAAACCAAGGCAGAGAGAAGTTGAAGTGACTTGCCCAAAGTCATCTGGAGATAGACCAAAGTCTGACTCTCTGTCCAGATGCCTATGCACTGAACTGCACTGCCTCTCAGTGCCCAGCACCATCACTCCTCCACCCAAACACGGCCTCCTTCCTGAGGCTTGTGCGTGGGTCACAGGTTCAGTCCTCACAGACGACCCACGGTTCAAGTCACTACATAAGAATGGATCTTCGCTCCAATACTGTAGAAATCATGACACAAAGATTGGAATTGCAATGCAAACACCCCAGCTCTCAAATGACTAGCTGCACGAGGTGACAGGTAAACCAGCAATCTCCTCGGATGGATAGTCAGGACAGAGCAGAATGAAAACTATCCTCACCTCCTGAGCAACAGCAGCACCACTACCACCACCATGGGGCAGGGAGGGAGGGGGATCCCCTCCACATTGTCAAGTTATGGGGCCTCCAGGGAGGGAGAAGATCTGAGACAAGCCAGGAGAATGTCAATAGTCAATTCCCTCAGATTAGCCTGCTGGGTGCCAGAAACAGAGGTGTCTTTGGAGCTCAGTAACTGCTCCCTGGGGAGCAGAGATTTTGGCAGGGGACAGCAGTTGCGTTGCACAACCAGGCCTCCTCCAAAAACTCCAGCTGGCAGTGTGGGGGGGGGGGGAGGGAGAACTAAACAGCATCCCCAGCGCAACCCTCTGAGAGAGCCCTGCCAGCTGGCAGGGAGATCTAGCTGGTCTGGCAAATCACAAGCAGCTGGAGCATGTTCTATAGCATGGAGGAAGGTTATTGTGCTTTCCAGCTGAGGGCCTGCATGCTGTTTGGAGATGTATTAACTTTTCTTCAGCCCCCGTGAGGTGGGCCTTAGCCCTAATTCACAGATGGGGGAAATGGAGGTTTGCTCAGTACCAAGTTCTGACAGGACCCCATGGCCCAGAGGAACAGGAATCTGCAGAGAAACGGCCACCGATCTCTGCAAACATTGCACTCGGCAATGCCGAGTTGCATGCTGGCAGCAGCGGTCCTGCTGAAGAGGCCTCGTGGCTGCCCCAGGGCAGCATGCGTACCCAGGGGCAGAGGCTGGAGGCCAGGCTTACAAGCAAGCTCAACACCCAAGAGCTCCCACTGAGAACAGCCTGGGGAGGGAATTCCCCACTACTCTCAGAATCACAGAATATCAGAGTTGGAAGGGAACTCAGGAGGTCATCTAGTCCAACCCCCTGCTCAAAGCAGGGCCAATTCCCAATTTTTGCCCCAGATCCCTAAATGGGATTGAACTCACAACCTTGGGTTTATCAGACCAATGCTCAAACCACTGAGCTCTCTCTCCCCCTCAATGGGGGAGGGAAGCAGAGTTCTTCATGGCTCTCAGTGGAGGGGCAAGGTGGGATTTCTCCATTGGAGAGGGAGGTGGGGGGACTGTGGGGACTATTGCTTGCTGGGGAAGCTGATGTCTTATAAAGATATGGCCACTTTTTCAGCAGGCTCTAGACATGAGTCTGGTGCTGGGTCAAGCTCCTTTGCAGGCTTTCAGTATCCCACATGTGCTACCTGGGGAGCTTGGCTGAGACAACTCTCCAACCCAGTGTGAATCCAGCCCATGCATCTCTGAACTGCATTTGGAATTGTAACATTCAGATAAGCAATAAAATTCTCTTGCCCTCCCAAGCAGAGCCAGGTGCAACATGGGGAGGTGCTCCGCAAACTTCACTCACCTCAGCTCTGCAGATGTGTGGCATTATTTACCTGCAGCATCCCCTGCTACTCCAATCCTGTAGCCTCCTGAACCAGTTGTGTCAATGTAGCTCAAACCCAGATACACACCCACATTCACAGCTCTAGAAGCGTACTTTAGTAGGTGGAGGGATGAGAACAACAAGCAGGAGTAAGAAGGTGATATTACCTCTGTATAGCATTAGAGACCCCATCACTGGGGACTGATCCAGTTCTGGTGTCCCCATGTCAAAAAGGACACACACACACACAATTTAGCTTATTACAGAGAAAGTTAAGGTGACTTGATCACAGTCTACAAGTACCTACAGAAGGCTAAGATTTCTGATAGCAGAAGATTAATCTAGCAGGCAAAGGCAGAGCAAGATCCAGTGCTCCAAGCTGAAGCTAGACAAGTTCAGACTAGAAATAAAGTGCACAGGATTAACAGGGAAGACAATGAATCACTGGGATAACTTACCTAAGGACGGGGTGGATTCTCCATCACTTGAAGTCTGTAAATCAAGATCAGAGGTCTCTTTCTAAAAAGATGTGTGCTAGCTCCACCAGAAGCTATGGGCTTGCAGCAGAATCACTTAGTGAAATTCTTTTGTGCTATACAGGAAGTTAGGCCCAATCATAATGGTCCCTTCTGGGACCAAAATTCATATTCAGGATCCAGTTCTGTCCATGGATACATAAGGGCCAAATTCCCTGTTGGAATTCTGTAAGCAGAATTGGGCCTGCAGGCTTTTCAGAAGCCAATTCCCCACAGGGGAAAAACAGTGTCCCAGTAATAAACAGCCTCCTCCATAACCTGCCCCATTGACCCAATAGTTGCATGTCAATTCAGGCTCATCAGTGGTCAGCAGGAAGAGACAGCTCCCAGACCTAGGAAGCGTATCCACTGATGACAATGGGTACCAGGAGCTAGGATTCACAGTGTGGAGGAGAGACTGCCGAGACTCATCAAGCCCTCAGATCGCTACCCCTTCCTGCTTCTCCACATGGGCACTAAAGATACTGCCAAGAATGACCTTGAGTGGATCACTGCAGACTATGTGGCTCTGGGAAGAAGGATAAGGAGTTTGAGGCACAAGTGATGTTCTTGTCCATCATTCCTGTGGAAGGAAAAGACCCGGGTAGAGATTGTCGAATCGTGGAAGTCAACAACTGGCTATGCAGGTGGTGTCAGAGAGAAGGCTTTGGATTCTTGGACCATGGGATGGTGTTCCAAGAAGAATTGCTAGGCAGAGAGAGGGAAGAGCACCTTCGCAAGCAGGCTGGCTAACCTAGTGAGGAGGGCTTTAAGCTAGGTTCATTGGGGGAAGGAGACCAAAGCCCTGAGGTAAGTGGGATACCGGGAGGAAGCACAAGCAGGAGAGCGCAAAAGGGGAGGGCTCCTGCCTCATACTGAGAAGGCAGGACAAACAGCAAGTTATCTCAAGTGCCTATACACAAAAGCAAGAAGCCTGGGCAACAAGCAGGGAGAGCTGGAAGTCCTGGCACAGTCAAGGAATTATGTGGTGACTGGAACAACAGAGACTTGGTGGGATAACTCACATGACTGGAGTTCTGTCATGGATGGATATAAACTGTTCAGGAAGGACAGGCAGGGCAGAAACGGTGGGCGAGTTGCATTGTATGTAAGAGAGCAGTAGGACTGCTCAGAGCTCCTGTATGAAACTGCAGAAAAACCTTAGAATCTCTGGATGAAATTTAGACGTGTGAGCAACAAGGGCGACGTTGTGGTGGGAGTCTGCTATAGACCCCCAGACCAGGGGGATGAGGTGGACGAGGCTTTCTTCCGGCAACTCACGAAAGTTACTAGATCACAGGCCCTGGTTCTCATGGGAGACTTTAGTCACCCTGATATCTGCTGGGAGAGCAATACAGTGGTGCACAGACAATCCAGGAAGTTTTGGAAAGTGTAGGGGACAATTTCCTGGTGCAAGTGCAGGAGGAACCAACTAGGGGCAGAGCTCTTCTTGACCTGCTGCTCACAAAACGGGAAGTGGATGGGAACCTGGGAGGCAGTGACCATGAGATGGCTGAGTCAGAATCCTGACACAGGGAAGAAAGGAGAGCAGCAGAATACAGATCCTGGACTTCAGAAAAGCAGACTGACTCCCTCATGGAACTGATGGGCAGGATCCCCTGGGAGAACAACATGAGAGGGAAAGGAGTCCAGGAGAGCTCGCTGTATTTTAAAGAATCCTTATTGAGGTTGCAGGATCAAATCATCCCGAAGTGTAGAAAGAATAGTAAATATGGCAGGCGACCAGCTTGGCTTCACAGTGAAATCCTTGCTGATCTTAAACACAAAAAAGAAGCTTACAAGAAGTGGAAGATTGGACAAATGACTAGGGAGGAGTATAACAATATTGCTCAGGCATGCAGGAGTGAAATCAGGAAGACTAAATCACACTTGGAGTTGCAGCTAGCAAGGGATGTTAAGAGTAACAAGAAGGGTTTCTACAGATACGTTAACAACAAGAAAGTGGTCAAGGAAAGTGTGGGACTGAATGGGGGAGGCAATCTAGTGACAGAGGATGTGGAAAAAGCTAATGTACTCAATGTTTTCTTTTGCCTCTGTCTTCACAAACAAGGTCAGCTCCTAGACTACTGCACTGGGCAGCACAACATGGGTAGGAGGTGACCAGCCTTCTGTGAAGAAAGAAGTGGTTCAGGACTATTTAGAAAAGCTGGACGAGCACAAGTCCATGGGGCCGGATGCACTGCATCCGAGAGTGCTAAAGGACTTAGCAGATGGGATTGCAGAACCATTGGCCATTATCTTTGAAAACTCATGGTGATCAGGGGAGGCCCCTGATGACTGGAAAAAGGCTAATGTCGTGCCCATCTTTAAAAAAGGGAAGGAGGATGATCTGGGGGAACTACAGGCTAGTCAGCCTCACCTCAGTCCCTGGAAAAATCATGAAGCAGGCCCTCAAGGAATCAATTCTGAAGCACTTTTTGCAGCTAGGCAGTAGTTCTGCAGAAAAGGACCGAGGGGTTACAGTGGATGAGAAGCTGGATATGAGTCAACAGTGTGCCCTTGTTGCCAAGAAGGCTAATGGCATTTTGGGCTGTATAAGTAGGAGCATTGCCAGCAGATTGAGGGACATGATCATTCCCCCCTATTCAGCATTGGTGAGGCCTCATCTGGAGTACTGTGTCCACACTACAAGAAAGATGTGGAAAAACTGGAAAAATGATTTGGGGGCTGGAGCACATGATTTATGAGAAGAGGCTGAGGGAACTGGGATTATTTAGTCTGCAGAAGAGAAGAATGCGGGGGGGAGAGAAGAGGCGGAGATTTGACAGCTGCTTTCAACTACCTGTAAGGAGGTTCCAAAGAGGATGGATCTAGACTGTTCTGCAGATGACAGAACAAAGAGCAATGGTCTCAAGTTGCAGTGGGGGAGGTTTAGGTTGGATATTAGGAAAAAAAATTTCACTAGGAGGTGAAGCACTGGAATGTGTTACCTAGGGAGGTGGTGGAATCCCCTTCCTTCAAGGTTTTTAAGGTCAGGCTTGACAAGCCCTGGCTGGGTTGATTTAGTTGGGGATTGGTCCTGCTTTGAGTAGGAGGTTGGACTAGATGACTTCCTGAGGTCCCTTCCAACCCTGATATTCTAGGATACTGACGTCCTTTGACAGGTGCACTGAAATCTGAGTGAAGAGCTTTACATACACTAGGTATTAGCTATCATACTGAGCCCTATGTTTCCATGGAGCACACAGGACTGCCCAAAGCCTCGGGATTTATCATACTAGTCCCTGGATTTTGGGAAGCATTTTAACCTGCATTTTCCTTTACTCAGCTATATCCCATCCTCCTCATGACACCCTGCCCCCCAGCACTGTCTTTGGGTCCTGCCTCTGGTTAGATAATAGGAGTTTGGCTCTAACCTGTTTTTCCAGAATTTTCACAACTTGGTGACTTGCTCATTTAAATGCAACACGATTGTTCTGACTGCAGCAAGATCAACCAAGGAACCAATAGTGGACCAGGGGCTGTTCATCAATTACATAGCATGTTAAGGGCATAGGAGGTCCTTAATTTTGTGTGTTTCAAGGGGTGTGTAGTCTTGGGGGGGGAAAATCACCCAACGATGTGCTATGTAATTTATGGACAACCCCTCACTAACTCGCAGGGATCCAACTCACCAGAGCCAATTGCCCCAGTGCTTGCCTTTCAGCAGCAAACCTGCTGATGGCAGAATCTCTCTATTACTACAGCCCATCTGACCTGTTCTCCTTCCCTGAGACAGTCACACTCAAAGCTGATGCCCCAAGAGATGCTGTGTCCAATGCCCACAGTTTACTTCTGGAGAGCAGGCACAGGCCCTTGCTCTGCTGTGCAGGCGGCCAAGGACTGAAGTCTAGACACAGCCAGGGACTACCCCTGCTGATGCAAGGTGTGTGATGGGAGACAATGCCATGGTATATCAGCTGCAATCCTCTTCCAGGCTGACAGAGAATTGCTTCCCCCCCGCCCCAGCTTTAGACAAGGGCACTGGGTATGTAAGTTGGCTGGGGAAATCCTATTGCCCTGAAGTCCAGTAGAAGTGCTGGCTAAGTGGCTGCTCATCAGACAAGGGAATAGGACATGATGCTCCTCATATGTGCACCATGCTCACACTTACCCAGGTGCCTTATGAAGCAGTAAACTCAGGCTTCATATATATCCAAGAAAATTGGACCCTTTAACTAAGGTTTTGTCTATAGGAAGAAAAATATCAAATGCACACCTACAGAATAGAGGATACGTGGCTAGGTGGTGGTACTGCTGAAAAGGATCTGGGAATCACAAATTGAATGAGCCAACAATGTGCAGCAGTTGTGAAAAAGACTAATATCATTGTGGGAGGGGTATTAACAGGAGTGTCATATGGAAGACTTGAGAGGTCACTGTCCTGCTCTACTCAGCGCTAGTGAGGCCTCAGCTGGAATACTGTGTCCAGTTTTGGGCACCGAACTCTAGGAAAGTTGTGGGCAAATTGGTGAGAGCCCACAGAAGAGAAGAAGTTAAAAAAGCTTAAACAAAACTGGGCATGTTTAGTCTTGCAAAAAAGATGACTCCGGGGGCATCTGACAAATTTTCAAATATATTAGGGGCTGTTATCAAGCAGTGGTTTTCAAACTTTTTTTTTCTGGTGACCTAATTTAGCAGTGTAGCATCCTGGTGCTGGAGCCTCTCTCTGAATCAGGGAAGAACTCCGGCAGTGGGGAAAGTTGCTGGCAGCGGGGCAGTGGTGGAGACTTTCCCTGACACCGCAATGTGGATGCAGCTTGCTTTTCACTGTGGCAGGTAGCTACACCAGAAGTGTGCAGTATAGACATAGTCTTAGGGCAGTGTTCCACACACCACCACGTCCCAGCCATGTCCTAAAGCCCATAGACAACACTGTTGACTAGGAGCAGCTTTATCCTTCCCAGATTCTAGCCACAGGCACTTCCCTCCCCACTCTACACTGCAGGACTGGGAAAACAGAAGATATTAGGACCCCAGCTTGCACCCAAGTGAAGCCTAAAATCCTGCACCTACACACACTTACAACCAGTGTGACACAAATGGGCACTCAGCACTTTTAGGCATGCCTTCTGCCTTCTTCCACTGTTCCAAAGTTTGCAGCCTTTTATTTTGTGGTATTGGGGTTAACAGTTTGCAAGCCTTGGGTCAGTTTATGGTTTTATTGTATTGCCATCCAATAGTGCAAACAATTATTTTGATAAAAGCTCCAAGATCCTAACATCAAACATCATGATGGAGTTTTACTGGCACTCTCTTAATCTGTGTCAGCAGCTCAGCAGTCCTGATGTGCTCACTAAACCCCTCACACTGGTGTCATAACCTGTATCAAAAAGGTGTTGTGTAAGATTTCATACACCAACTGGTAACACGATGGCCCCCCAATAATCATTGCATGATGTACGTATAGGGCATGTACAAAGGGTAATACAGTTTAAGAACATAATTTCAGTAAAAAAGGAAAGGAGTACTTATGGCACCTTAGAGACTAACAAATTTATTTGAGCATAAGTTTTCGTGAGCTACAGCTCACTTCATCGGATGCATCCGATGAAGTGAGCTGTAGCTCACGAAAGCTTATGCTCAAATAAATTTGTTAGTCTCTAAGGTGCCATAAGTACTCCTTTCCTTTTTTGTGAATACAGACTAACATGGCTGCTACTCTGAAACCAGTTATAATTTCAGTAGTTGTGTGTTTGACAAGCAATGCCTAAGCCCAGTCTGCCTTAGACAAAGGAATGTGTATTTGCTTATCTGACCACCTAGGTCACCAGGCAATGGCAATGAAGGTGAATTTACGTAACAGGTAGATAGTCATCAAGCTAGCAAGGAGAGAAGGTAATAACTCCACCACCATCAAATGGGAAGGAGCCTGCATGAAGTCTTCACCAGGCCACATGTCACCTCTTCCCAGAAGGGGAAAAGGAACTTTATTGGAGAACACACTGCAATGGTTTATTGGGCTACAAGGACAGTGGCTCTGAACCTCAAACACTAAGCAATAAAATCAGTTGCCTCAATCCAATATTACTGAATGATAGAAGTGTACCAAGTAATGCCTTTTATGACAGCCTGGGAGATACTGGTGATTAAGATAATTGTGAAATATCTACATTAACACTATGAGGAATTACAGATAGTCACCAATATCATGCTTTACAATCTGTGACCAAACACAGGGAGAAACTGGTTTCCTCCTTCCAGGAGGAAAGGTATCTACTGGTCTCCAATGAAATTAAATAAGGTGTGACCAACAAACAATGGAAGTCTAATTTATATATGACTCAGCAGAGGGATGGGAAGTCAAGAGGAAGGGAAGAACAGCCAGAAACCTTTCTGCCTCTTGAAGGAAGGCCAATGACCTTTGGGAAACATAAGCAGAAACAGAAAGCCATTTTTGATCTGCATTACTGGGCAGATACAAGAGGCCAGAGCTCCTGTACATCTGAGGCAAAGAGATCCTTCAATACAGGTGAGAATCCTGCTTAGGCAAAGATTGTAACTTGCTGAAATTTATTTTCACTTTTGCTTATTTAACCCTTTTTATCTTGGCTCCTTTTCTTTGGCATCACATACACCTATGACTGTTTAATAAACTTGTTTTAAATTTAATTCTATGCCAGTTCAGAGCTGAGATTGACAAACACTCTTATTTCAAACCCCAGTTACATTAACAAGCTGGTATTCCAGTCTCTTTAAAAGTGCAGTAAACTTAATGACTTGTGGGAGTGGATGCTGCAAGGAGACTTATCTGGGGAGCTCGGGTCATGGTTTGTTACCTCCAAGGCAAGGTGTGGACTAGCAGAGTGCTGCAGAGTTCGCTGGCCTGGGAGTTGCCATACAGCTTCCCATTAGCAAAGCTCTCACTGGCAGAGAGTGAGAAGGGTAACACAGTAACTCACAATTCTGGGAACCTCAGCAGATGGTCACAAGACAGATGGTTTTGGGGGAATTTGGGGTCACTCTGCAAAAATGTAACAAAGGCTGGCGGAAGCAGGGTGGGACCTGCATGCTTGTATGTGGGCTGTTGGTGTCAGAGGTGTGAGCCACAGAAAGAGCATGGAAGGCATCTAGAGTTGCAGGGCAGGCAGTTATAGCCCCTTACTGCAGAGTAATGCACATTGGAAAAACATAATCCCTACTATACATACCACATCATGGGGTCTAAGATAGCTTTTACCACTTAAAGATCCACAAGGACTCCAAATTCTCAGAAAACATCCGCTCAATGTGCAGTGACAGTCAAAAAAAAGCAAACAGAATGTTGGGAAATATTAGGAAAGTGATAGATAAGACAGAAAATATCACAATGCCACTATTTAAACCCATGGTACTCCCACACCTTGACTACTGCATGCAGATTTGGTTGCCCCATCTGAAAAAGATATTAGAACTAGAAAAGTTATAGAAAGGGACAACAAAAATTATTAGGGGTATGGAACATATGAGGAGAGAATAAAAAGAGACTGTTCATCTTGGAAAAAAGAGACAAGTAGGGATATGATAGAGGTCTATAAAGTCTTGACTGGTGTGGAGAATGTTATTTACTCCTTCCCATAACACAAGAACCAGGGGTACCCCAATGAAAATAATCGGCAGCAGATTTGAAAACAAACAAAAGGAAGCACTTCTTCAAAGAACACACAGTCAACCTGTGGAACTTGTTGCTGTGGGATGTTGTGATGGCCAAAAGTATAACTGGGTTCAAACAAGAATAAGGCAAGTTCATGAAGGACAGGTCCATCAATAGCTATTAGCCAGGATGGTCAGGGATGCAACTTAAATTCCCTGTAAGCCGCACGGCCATGCAGAAGCCTATTTAGCACTGCACAGGCATTCAAAGAACCTGCCCAGAGACCTGCCATGGCTGGGGGAGGGGCATCTATCCTGCAGCCCCAACCCCAGAGCTGCTGTGGCAGGGAGAGGCATCTCCCCACCCCACAGCCCAGGTCCTGCTGCTGTGGGGAGAGCGCGCTACGGGGAGTCCTCTCTCCCTGCTGTAGCCCCTGAGCACTCTCAGGCACCCCGAACCCCTTATCCCCAGCCCCACCCAAGCACACACCCCCAGCACCACAACCCTCTTCCCCAACTCCGAGACCCTCATCCCTGGCCCCACCCCAGAGCCTGCACCCCCAGCTAGAGCCCTCACACCCCTGCACTGCAACCCTCTGCCCCAGCCCTGAGCCCCCTTCCACACTGAACCCCTCAGCTCTGGCCCCACCCCCACCACATGAATTTTGTTATGAGCACCAATATGAAGGTGATGTACAACAATCACCTCCATATTGTTGGACATAAAATTAATTCTGCACATGGGTGGGGAAAATGAGAGGTTAACACTGGATGCAACCCCATGTTTGGGTGTCCCCCACTTCTGTTTGCCAGAAGCTGAACTGGACAACAGGGGACAGATCACTTGAAATTGCCCTGTTCTGTTCATTCCCTCTGAAGCACCTGCATTAGACATTGTCAGATGACAGGATGTTGGGCTAGGCGGACCATTGCTCTGACCAAGTAAGGCTGTTTTTATGGCGATGGTGGTCCTGGGAGAAAAAGTTCCATTTTTCCATTAGCAAAACAAAAACTCCACAAAACACACACACACACACACACACACACACACACACACACACACACACACAGCAAAGCCCAGACACAAGTTTCAAAAGATTGTGGCACCATGGACCTAGCCAGAACACCCCACATTAATCTTGGTGAACCTTCCATAGTGACCAGCCAGGTCTTGGAGCACCATGGAAAAATAGCTCTGTTGATGAACTGAGTTCTGGTGTGGGTGGGCAAAAGGACATGGGTCTGTGGCCCAGGAGCCTGTTGGTGCCAACTGGCAGAGGGTGCAAAGGGGTTTACAGGGATCCCCTGGATCAGATATATACAAATTAGTTCACCAAAGGCAACATGTGAGGTCTCTATCCAGAGCAAGTAGACCATTGCAAAATGTAGGTACAGATCATATTTAAGGAGTTCTGTATCTGTACTGAAAATTCTGTTCTGAAGGATTTGGGATTGAGAAAAGTCATCGGGTCAGGTGACAGACCTTGGACAGGTGGCAACTGACACTTATCTCCCTGTCTGGTCATTTGTGTATTGTCTGCCTCACTCTGTAGGGCTGTTTACAGACTGAGCCAGATACAAATCTAAGATTGATGATTGTTTCTTCCTGTGACTTTCCTCTCATGGATTTCTCAGCCAAAGAACTGTTCCAATATATCTCGGGGTACCAGGAGACAAGCCTGGATCCTTGACTGAGGAGACAAATGGACAGCATGTTGTGCCTTTTCAAAGAGAGGTCAGAACCAGCCTGGCTGCAAAGTGCTAGTGAGCAATACTTTATTAAAAATGAAAGTATCGTGTTAATTAAGTCAGGGCTCTAGAATGCATGTTATGATTTTACCTGTGAATATTTGTTTCGAGTACTTCTACTTGCCATCACTTGAGTCAATGTTAAAATAAACTTGTACTTGCTTTCTCTATAAACAAACATCTCAGTGCTTGTAGGGAGCAGGGCATGGACAGTCATGCCTAATGGTTAGAGTCAGGCACCTGGAACCAGAGCTGGCGACAGAGTCAGGAGCCAACCCTAAGATGAGAGCTGGAGTCAGCATCAGGGGTGGGATGTAGGAGCAGGCACCTGAGTGAGGCAGGAAAGTAGGATCTCAGAACAGATGGGGGTCTGGGATAAGGATGACAAGAACAGGCAGGGCTCAGGAATCAGACAGGGTCCATATTAGCAGCCAGCCACAGATTCCCACTTTGACAACTTCCTATGCACCTTCTGCCTTTTCTTTTCTTTTTCCTTTCCTTTCTGCCTTAAGTGGAGCTTCCCAGCTGATCAGTGGGGCTGGATGTCTCCCCCAAACAGAAGCTTTGTGGGTGGAGCTCTTTGCATGCTGGTCCCTTGAAGGGACCTGCTGAGTGGTGGCTGTGGGCCATGTGCTGCCTGGATACTCCTGGGCCCTGCTTCAAGGTCTGTGACCTTCAGTGTTGCATGCAATGCAAAGTGGTGATTTGAGGTAGAACAGCTAAGCTGGGTGTGCTGTTTCTTTGGAACCAATGGCTCTGAATACTGTGAGCATCCACTAGAACAGGGGCTGCTAGGAGGGCTCGAGGGTTAGAGGTAAGGCTTCTTCACACTCAGGGCAAGTAGTAGTGAGGTGCTGTGTCCCTGGAGAGCGTGACAGGAGTCAATGACCCCAATAAAATCTGAGAACTCCAAGTGGGCTCTGGGGAAGGGGTGGGAGGTTGTGGGTGTCTGGTCCCCCACCTGGGCTATAGGGAGGGGAAGGGACAGAGAAAGAGGAACTGGGTTGTCACAGGGGGTTCTTTAACTCTATTCGTCGGGGAATTTGTGTGTTTGTCTGAATTGTGACAGACATACTTGCTTACAGGTATTTTGAAATAAATCAAAATTGAAATGGTCCTGATTATGTAGTGTTATTTTGACAAATAAAATTGCCAAATTTTAAAATTTTGGAGGGCCAGAATGCCCCCAGGAGTACTTCTAGGGATCCTGGGAGGAAGAGCTACAAGCTCAGCAACTCACTGCAGTAATCTGGTCCTCCTTCGTGCACTCCAGATCTTTATCCACAGCCTTCAGGAGGAAGGAAAAGCAGGGAGGGGTATACAGGAAGCAAAGGCTAGGATATTTTTATAAATTTATAAAATAAAGTGCAGGGTTGTTTTTTGTTTTTTGGGGGGTTTTTTGCACACTTGTAAACTGGGAGTTCCCCCCCTTAATAAAGGGCACCATCACTAGACCATCTTTGGACATGCTGGCGGTAGTCTGAAGTTATGATATTTGATGCATGTATGTGGTTTTGAATTTAATTCCTGTATGTTAATGTGGCCTCAAGGAAACATGCAAACTCCCGCTCCAGGAAAGAACAGCCCAGCAAACTTTCTGAGGCAGGGAAGTGAACAACTGATATGCAAAAAGACTGGGTTTGCTCAGAGAGCCAGGCCAGGGAGGTAAGTGTCTTCTAATGAACTTGACCTGAGGCTGTATGCAAATGTTCCCTTTTTTACATAACAGGGGAAAAGGAATCCTTGGGTCAGCTCAGAGGAAGTCTAACGCATGACACACTGATGAGAGCACATACACTTCCATTGAAACTGCTAATTAGATAATAGCTTCCTTTTCAGCTCTGCCTAAGCTATCCTCTGCCACCTCAGAATCGTCTCTGTGCTAGTCACCCAACACTCCAAACTTCTGTGCTAGCATCAAACTAGCCTGGGAATCAAATATTCTTCATGGGAGTGTCTCCCCTACAGCAGGAGTCCTGTTGGATCCTTCTCATTGCCAGAAAACAGTGAAATCTTTTTTATGTAGATGTACATGGAAAGCATACCTCGAAACAGGGACCCGTTTGGGGAGATCCTTCACATCCCGGCCCTCACAGCTGGCCACACACATTTCCCTAGATCCTCCCTCAGCCAAAGATCAGCTGTTGCACGGAGCTCAGCACCTTCCTCGGGCATTCTGGAGGTGATGGGGTTAGGGTGAGGCAGGCTGTTGGCAAAGAGGGTAATTAAGGCTTACGCTCAGATTGGATTGTGAGGATATGCACTGAGTGTCACCTCCTCAGTGTGTTGGTCCGATACTCTGTCACCACCTGCAAGGCTGATGGGAAGAGGAGACTTAATGGAAGAAGCTGAAAAGGAGGAGGGAGTCTACAGGCCCATACAATCCCTGCCCCCCAGGAGCCCATGCCCCCAAAACTCAACCCTCTCCCCATATGCTTCATGCAGTTGGATTCAAGGCCAGCTGCAGTCATCTAATCTGACCTCCTGCCAGAGAGTCTCACCCAGATCAGTTGCAATTATTTGTAACCAGCTAGACAATGGCCAGTGTTGACAGAGTCAATGCAGCAGGAACCAAGCTGTCAAAGGAACTCGGGGCCCTATGTTCAAGCATTCAGCCCCCAGCATGACTCTTGGGGCCAGGTCTGCAAGAAGGCTCTGCACGTTGAGTGCTGAACTCTTCTGAAGAATGATCCCAGGGCTCTGTGAGCAGAGGTAAAGCACAAGCAACTTGAAATCTGGCTAGCTTCCAGTGTTCGGTTGTTGCCAACTCTTGCAATTTGGGGTGTTTTTCTTAAGTTTCCAACTCCTGGAGCCACAGGCTACATGTACGCTAAGAGCTAAGGATGCGATTCTCAGGATCACACTACACTCATGTTAGCAGGAGATAACTAGCAAGGCAGCTGCAGTCGCATGGGTAGTGGCAGCAGAGGCAGGGTTAGCCATGGCGAGTACAACACTATGCTTGCTACTGCAGCTATGCTGCTATTTACATTCATGCTAGCTTGAGGAGTGTTAGCGCAAATATGTACAGGAGCAGAAAAGGGAGGGGAAAAAAGAATCACACCCCTAGCTCATAAGGTAGACAGATTCATAATGGTCCCATTATGGTTATGTCTACTTTGTAGGTCTACCCATCATTTGGGTGTGTTTTTGCCCAGACCCTCTTACCAGCCATACACAAGAGCCTCAGGCATGTTCTTTGAACCCACCCTTGCTTGCATAGCTGGGACTGGGTTAAATCCTGTTTTGCTTTAAAGCATGTGCTGCCCTACCCATCTAGTCTGACCTCCTACATGACACAGGACAGAGAATTTCATCCAAAATTAAAAGGTCTTATAATTTCCCCTTCCACCTTCTTGGTGGAACTACCTGACTGTTGGCATTAGGAGCCTTACCCACAGACCACCAAGCAGCAAATGTGAGAATCTCAGCTTCCTAAAGTTTCTAGTTTTTGTGGTGGCCAAGAAAAGCTTGAAAACGTGTCTAACGGCTCAGAAACCAGAAGCTCAATAAAAAGACTCCCCCCTGCAAACAAACACAACCTCATGATTTTTAAAACAATTGCATTTGGGAATGGGGGGCAGATGAGGGGACTTGAAATCTTTAAATGCTTGGGCAATACTGCTGCCCCAGAACCTCTGTCAATGTTTGTGGTTCCCAATCCCACCTTCCCATTTTAAGCATAGAATTCTCTCCCCTGCTGCAGTGTGAAATCCCACCCAATCAAGGTTTGGTCCACAAACAGATTTTGTACCCATATGACTCATTGGGGGGGGGTGATTTTTGTAGTCAGTTTCACTCTTTCCCTTGCAGTTAGTCAGTGTCCTCTGTAGGGCTTTGTCTAAACACAAAAGCTGCATGATTCTGGTGTGGCTCTGCTGTACCACTTTACCCATGCCAACATCCTGCAAACTTTTAGACAAAGCCCCAGAGGACACTGATTAACTGCATGGAAAGAATGAGAGACTTTATGTAAACTACTTTAAACAAAAAACACATTTTCTCTCCAGTACTTCCCTGTTCTGCAGTGTCTGGTATTACTGTAACAATCACAAGTGAGAGTGACGTGCAACTATCAGTCAATATTACATCTTTAAAGGTTACAGTGGGGTAGATGGGTCTTCTACAGCCTGTGCCCACATGGCATTACTGCCTTCACCAGGAAGTCAGCAGTTGCCTGATACACTTGTAATAATTATGTGGGTCACATTCTACCAGCCTTCACTTGTAGAGGTTAATTTCCTTCAAAGAGGAAACCCTCACAAATCCCAGGCTGCTTTGGCAGCAGCCTCAACACATGCCAAGTGAAGGGTTAGGCCATGGAGACTCTTCTCTTTAATCTCCAGGCCTTTGCCCACAGGCAGGATTCTCTGAAATTCTCCCACAGCTGCAAGCACTAGTGCAGATGGCACCAGCGCTCTTACCACCATGTTGCCTCTGTATCTCCCCCACATTTCAGGCCATTGAACTACTTACAAATGGATCGTAGTAATGGCAATGGGTCTGAGCAATGCAACACCCCCTGCCCTCCCCATGACATGTGCTTAGGCAGTGGGATTCCTCCCATGTTGGGGCACAGAGCTCTGCACAGGCCAGGTACAGGGCAATTTGTGTCTCCCCTATTTGGGGGCTGTGGTGGCCCCTGGCACAGGCCATGGTAACTTATACTCCTGTTGCAGTGGCCTTTAGGAGAAGCCCTTCTTTGGCCAACCCCAGCCCCACCCACAACTTCCACTCTGTCCTCTCCCTTCCAGGGCAATTTCTGCTCTGATCCTGCGCCAGAGGGGGATGGAAACATGGAAGAGTTGTGGTACAGAAAGCACTGGGCTAGCCAAGCCAGCTCTGTGCAGGCCGTATGGATGTGGACATGCCTTCATCACCGGTGATATGTGCAGGCCCACAGGGCACTGGAGCAGAGCAGTCACAAATACCACCCAAGCGTCTCAGCAGGGCTGCTCTGCAATTCGGCTCTGCTTCTCCCTCTGCCATCACAATGGTCCTCAAATCCTGTTCCATCACCCTCACCCCAGTCACTGTCCCCAAAGCTCAGGAAGAAGAGTTACTTAGAAAACCCCCCATGTGCTTGGGTCAACTCAGCACACAAGTAAATCCCACTCCTTCACAGGCAGGAAGCCATTGCAGCCAAGTGTCACGCCAGTTCATCCTTCCCTATTCAGGGACACATGCAGCCAAGCTGCGCCAAGCCCTGCTCAGAAGCCAGGGTTTGCGGGGAGTTCCAGCATTTCCTACCATTACACTGGGTCAGCGCAACAGCTTGGCAGAGATTGCACTAGAGGCTGCTTGCTAATGCTGAAGGGTTTCCTGTTGCTTTAGCAATCACAGGGCATATCGCTGCAGATGCACCTGCAAAACCCTCCCTTGGCCCATTTTGTCCAGTCACACTGGAAGTATGCTCCACTGAGCCATCTCTGCAGCTGCTGCCTCTCTCTAGAGCAAGAAATAACCTAGTCAGTGCTGCACAATTGCTCCTGACCTGGGGACAGCGTCCGGGGCAGGTAAAGAGAAGCTGATTAACAGTGGAGGCCAAATAGCTCCCGCCCTGAGCACATGCAGGCCAGGCAGTGGTGATTAGAGACCCTAGGAAATGTGGGCGTCCCTAGGAGCTGGATGGACACCAATACGCATCCCTGGATTTGCCCCACAGTGCCCCAGAGTGACTACCCCAGCACAAAGAACAGGAGGAATTGGGGCACTTTAGAGACTAACAAATTTATTTGAGCATAAGCTTTCATGAGCTACAGTTAACTTAGGCTTGAATAGAGACTGGGAGTGAATGTATCATTACACAAAATAAAAAACTATTTCCCCATGTTTATTCCCCTCCCCCACACACAGTTCCTCACATGTTCTTGTGAACTGTTGGAAATGGCCCACCTTGATCACCACTACAAAAGGTCACACACACACACACCCCCCATACGGTAATAGTTCACCTTACCTGATCACTCTCCTTACAGTGTGTATGGTAACACCCATTGTTTCATGTTCTCTGTGTATATAAAATCTCCCCACTGTATTTTCCACTGAATGCATCTGATGAAGTGAGCTGTAGCTCACGAAAGCTTATGCTCAAATAAATTGATTAGTCTCTAAAGGTGACACAAGTACTCCTGTTCTTTTTGTGAATACAGACTAACATGGCTGCTACCCCAGCACAGGGAGCAGAGAGAGGATTCAGATCCTAAGCACTGTTCTGAAAGAAAAACAAAAAAACAAAAAAACCCACACACACCCCCAAGAGCAAGTGCAGCACTCAACTGTATACACATTCCTCCTTGTGTCTAACCACCCCAGCTAGTTGACCTGAACACAGATGCTCACCTTGCACTGCACTCGCTGCATTTGCTAATGCTTGAACAGAGTTCTAGTCAAGAAACTATGCTACAGGAGCCCTCTATAGCAGGGACGTCAGCATATGTAACTAGCTACTAAAGGAGACCCCAGTAGCTGATGCCCAGGAACATATAGCACTGCACAAACATGCTGTTTCCATACCTAACACTGGTACTGCTTGGCAATCATAGAATATCAGGGTTGGAAGGGACCTCAGGAGGTCATCTAGTCCAACCCCCTGCTCAAAACAGGACCAATCCCCAACTAAATCATCCCAGCCAGGGCTTTGTCAAGCCTGACCTTAAAAACTTCTAAGGAAGGAGATTCCACCACCTCCCTAGGTAACCCATTCCAGTGCTTCACCACCCTCCTAGTGAAAAGTTTTTCCTAATATCCAAGGAGACGTTTTATTTTTCCTACAAAACTCAGGGGCAGTGTCTGTCCTGTTCTTGCCTCAGCAGCAGGGCTGCTTTCCTCCCTTCCCCTCCTGCCTCACAGACTGGGGATGCAGATCCTGGAAGTGGGGAGCCAGCACCATCAAACCAAAGGCTCCTAGTGCTCAGCCCAAGGAGCTGTGCTTCCATGCCCTGCCCCTCTGACTGCCAGCTAAGTGACTGATTCACTAAGACCGTGGCTACTCTACAGGTTACTTCAGTACAACTTGCAACAGTCAGGATGTGACTAATCCACCCCCCTTAGCGACATAAGTTACACAAATCTAGCTGCCAGTGTAGTCAGCACTACTGCAGCAGGAAAGCTTCTCCTGCCAGCAGAGCTACTGCCTCTCACAGAGGCAGGAGTTAAGCAGACAGGCAAGCTCTCTCCTGTGAGCTAGAGCATCTCCACCACAAACACTACAGCAGCACAGCTCCAAGGAAACTGAAAACATTTCTGGCAGGAGAAGGCTATTTATTTCCTTTTGAACAACTCGTATGATGCAGGCTTCAGGGCCCCGAAAGATCTTGCATTTGCCATTCAGTTTAAAGCAGTGTGTGCATCCAAAGCACCCTCCTGGTTTGGAAAACTGGATCCTAACTACACTGCTTGGGTTCTTTAACCATGTGCTTGTGAACACAGCTCTTCCTGAAGCTGACATGTTTCAGAGGCATGAGCACATCATGCCAGTGGTGTTTGGGGATGCCATGGGCAGCAGGAAGTTGGCACCTTCCTAGCAGGGTTTCTGCTTTTTGCCGATTGCTAGAGAAACACCAAGTTATACAGGATTATTGTAACTGCTCCAGCCCACATGGGTGATATAGCAAGGACAGAAACAAACCAACCAGTCTCTTCTTTGAGATAAAATTGTATTCCCTTCCTTCCATAATGAGACCTCTGGATTGTTGCTTCTCTTTGCACATTTGTTCTAGTGCTTTTCATCCCAAAGGGAGGATACGTTACAGCTATATGGTTGGCTAGATGCAGATCACTTTGCCCAGCACCGAAACACAACCACCTCTGGTTCGGAACTTGGCAACGGTTTAACAGCAACACTGAATACCTCCATTTCCAGTGGCAGCTGCACAGGGAATTTTGGGAGGCAAACACAACTCTTGAAGTCCCAGTGTCCTCCAGATCAGGGCATCCTCTGGACCACCTGTTGCTGCACAAAACCCTCCCCCCCCCCCCTACCCTTGCATCATCCTCACCAATGGACAAACATGGGACTCAGTGTGGCTGAAGGGAGCAGAATGAGACCCCTCCAGACAGGGGTACCCCCACCCCACCTCAAGATGAGGATCTGCATGTTGCTCCAGCACCTTCTGATCCTGGCTGATAAGGTCCCATGGCTCACGTGGCCGCCGTCAGCTCAGGGACCTTGGAAGAACCTTATCTCCAGATGGTCTGGGAGCCCCTGAATGGCAAACCATGGGTGCTCTCTATCACCAGGAAGCAAGGAAGACATGGCATATAGGGTTTCCCCTCCTGGCTGGTTTCCAAGAGAAACTAACATTATGCTAAAAACCCACCACACCTGGAGAGTTTTCACATAAAACTAAGGTGATTCAGCAAAGCTGGGGTGGAGATGGGAGGTTAGGACTGGAGCTGGAGGGCTGCAGCTCAGGAACTAAGAGCATTGGCAGAGCTGGGGAGGTGTGGGAAGCCAGTTGGGGCTGAGGTGCCCTGGCAAAGCTGGGCAGAATGGGAACCCACCCAGCACTGGAATGGAGAAGCTATTGCTGACTGATCCTACAGCAGCAGCTGTACCCCACACTAGACAGTCTGAGCACAGAGCTGCAGAACAGGGCAGAGATCCCCTGGACCCACTTTGGATCAGCTCCTGTGTGACGTGGTGCTGAAAGGCATTGCAGCCTCCTGGTCTCCAGGTGGCTCTAACTTACACTTAGAATGGCTGAGGAGCAGAGTTTCAGAAACAAATTTTGGGGGTCAGGTCAGGTCATTTTTAGAAACAAGCTCCTCCCACCTCAGCTCTTAATTTAATTCGATTCGATTCATTGATTGTTTTAAAATGCACAGGCCCCTGCAGCATCTGGTGCCTTGTGCAGATTCAACGCAGCCTCACGTTAAATTAACTGCCCACAAAGGCCAGTGCAGAGTGGTCCCCTCCTCCCAGTGCCACACACAGTCCAGATGAAATAACCCAGCCATCACCAAGAAAATGCATGGTGCACTGCCCGCCGAAGACTGTCAAGCTGCGTTGCTGGTGGAACAGTTAGAGATGGGCTGTTCTGCTGCCGAGAGCAATGCTAGTCAGAAGTCAGTCCCTTGAAGTCAACAGGCTCCCAGCAGGGCAAGATCAGAATCAGGCCTCCTACCTCCACAGCCTGACAGCACAAGCACCTTTCCAGGTAAAGGGGTCCAGAAAGGGATGTGACCTGCACTTCCATGGTTGGCTGCTGGGAACGACACCGCCGACATTAACAACTTATACTGGAAGTTATGCACTATAAGGTGGGTAGAAAGCTGGCTAGATTGTCGGGCTCAACGGGTAGTGATCAATGGCTCCATGTCTAGTTGGCAGCCGGTGTCAAGTGGAGTGCCCCAGGGGTCGGTCCTGGGGCCCGTTTTGTTCAATATCTTCATAAATGATCTGGAGGATGGTGTGGATTGCACTCTCAGCAAATTTGCGGATGATACTAAACTGGGAGGAGTGGTAGATACGCTGGAGGGGAGGGATAGGATACAGAAGGACCTAGACAAATTGGAGGATTGGGCCAAAAGAAATCTAATGAGGTTCAATAAGGATAAATGCAGGGTCCTGCACTTAGGATGGAAGAATCCAATGCACCGCTACAGACTAGGGACCGAATGGCTCGGCAGCAGTTCTGCGGAAAAGGACCTAGGGGTGACAGTGGACGAGAAGCTGGATATGAGTCAGCAGTGTGCCCTTGTTGCCAAGAAGGCCAATGGCATTTTGGGTTGTATAAGTAGGGGCATAGCGAGCAGATCGAGGGACGTGATCGTTCCCCTCTATTCGACACTGGTGAGGCCTCATCTGGAGTACTGTGTCCAGTTTTGGGCCCCACACTACAGGAAGGATGTGGATAAATTGGAAAGAGTACAACGAAGGGCAACGAAAATGATTAGGGGTCTAGAGCACATGACTTATGAGGAGAGGCTGAGGGAGCTGGGATTGTTTAGTCTGCAGAAGAGAAGAATGAGGGGGGATTTGATAGCTGCTTTCAACTACCTGAAAGGGGGTTTCAAAGAGGATGGCTCTAGACTGTTCTCAATGGTAGCAGATGACAGAACGAGGAGTAATGGTCTCAAGTTGCAATGGGGGAGGTTTAGATTGGATATTAGGAAAAACTTTTTCACTAAGAGGGTGGTGAAACACTGGAATGCGTTACCTAGGGAGGTGGTGGAATCTCCTTCCTTAGAGGTTTTTAAGGTCAGGCTTGACAAAGCCCTAGCTGGGATGATTTAACTGGGACTTGGTCCTGCTTTGAGCAGGGGGTTGGACTAGATGACCTTCTGGGGTCCCTTCCAACCCTGATATGATTCTATGATTCTATGAAGTTCTTCAGTGCAGGCACTTTATCATAGAATATCAGGGTTGGAAGGGACCTCAGGAGGTATCTAGTCCAACCCCCTTCTCAAAACAGGACCAATCCCCAACTAAATCATCCCAGCCACAGCTTTGTCAAGCCTGACCTTAAACCTTTAAGGAAGGAGATTCCACCACCTCCCTAGGTAACCCTTTCCAGCACTTCACCATCCTCCTAGTGAAAAAGTTTTTCCTAATATCCAACCGAGACCTACCCCACTGCAACTTGAGACCATTACTCCTTGTTCTGTCATCTGCTACCACTGAGAACAGTCTAGATCCATCCTCTTTGGAACCCCCCTTTCAGGTAGCTGAAAGCAGCTATCAAATCCCCCCTCATTCTTCTCTTCTGCAGACTAAACCTTCTCTTTCTATATGTTCATATAGGGCCTAGCACAGTACCACAGCACAATCAATATGAAAACACACTGTATCCCACCAAACTGGGAAACCTGTGTAATGCAAGGGAACAAACCTTGTCTCAATGGCCAGATTTTGATCTCACTGCCACTGGTGCAAGTCAAGGAAAACTCCACTGAGTTGCACTGGAGTGAGCAAGGTTAGAATCCAGCACGCATGAAGCAGATTGCCTCAAAGTGCTCAGGCTCCCATTTAGGCACCCAAAGAAGTGCCAGGTTTCCCAAATCCAGCAGCTCCCTTTGGGGGAGACAGTCAGATTTCCCAGAGCTCAGCATGCAATGTGACAAGTTCCTCGGAAAATTGCACTCTTTTCTAAAGAGCTTTCAAACCCACGTGACCCATGACAAATGTGTGGCCCCATCATACGTGCAGTTCATGGTACTAACCAGCCAGCACAGAAACCTGCCAAAAGTCAGCCAGTAAGAGCCAGCCATGAGTGGTGGGAGTGTGAGATCTGGCTTATGGCTATGTCTGCTGGGAGCAGGTCTGTCTGCTGTAGGAGACCCCTGGATCATTCAGGAGGCTTTAGCTCTGAGGGGAGGGTTAGTCCCTTGGCATCCTGAGCCCCATGCCTGCCTTACGATCAGGCTTTGAATGACTATTTGGGAGGGCTCTGGCTGTTCCCAGAGCCCTGACAGACCTGCCCATAGCGGGGTTCCCAGAGATCTCCCCTACTTGGGCCTCCACGCAGCCCTCCAGCTGGACTGAAACTTTTCCAGCCAGCATCTGACAATAACGGTTCCTGCATCCCCCAGGGCCAAACTCCCTCCAATCAGTCTCTGTGGGGACTGGATCACCAATCTGCCTCCCACCCTAGATAGAGAGAGAGAGCGCGCGCGCGCGAGCGAGCTCTAAGGGGCATCAGTTACTGGTGGGAGCCTGGCACAGTGCATTAGTACTGGCAAGCACAGCACCACCAGTCCCCAGCTTTGGTAGTTCCCTTCTGCATCCTGGCATACTCCCCCAAGGGTGGCTTCTTTGGAGCATCTGCCCCAATTCTGTGGGGGGCTATTTTGCAACCTTAAATCTTGTCATGATTTAATGACAGCCCTGGCATTTCTGGGAGCCCACTTCAAGCCTGAGGACCACCCGGCTCCTTGCAAACCCACTGGCTGGCATGTGAACCCATCTGACCCACACATTCCAGCAGCTCCGAGCCAGAGCCTCCCCTGGGAGCAGAATTAACTGCAAATCACACACCCTGCCAACAGCCCAACTTCACTGCCAACCTTTCCTCCATGCAAAGGGGGGCTGCCCAGCGCCCTGGGATGAGACGGGCAGCATCAAAGCAGCGTCCAGACAGGCTGGGAATCGCCCACGAGAACTTCCACTAAACTCCCTAGCTCTCCGGAGCGCCAGTACTGGGCGAGGGCTTTCAGGAGCAACCTGGCACCGCTCACAGCCACAAGCCTCCGGCGTCTCTCTCCCCGCAGATCGGGGCAGTAGCAAGTCGTTTGTAGTTGCAAGATTCCCAGAGGGCCGCCGCCAGAGGGGGAGCGAGGGGGGCGATCCCCACCCCTGGCCGGGGTAGTCCCGCTGCTGACTCCCGGACTCGTGCATTCCCCGACCCGTCCCGCTGTGGGGCACCGCTTCCCCCGTCCCGGCGAGGAGGGATGGACCCCGGGGAGGGGAGGGCGGAGAAGAAGCCTGGGCACAGAGCCAGCCCCCGAGGGGCCGACGCCCCGGCGAACTCGGCGTTCGCTGCCCGGGCGCAGAGCCCGCCGCAGGGGCCCCGTCCAAGTTCTGCTCTTCGAGCCGCCCGCACCCAAGAGCCGCGCGGGGCCCCGCGGAGCGAACGGCCGATGAGGAGCGCGGGGCTCGGCTGCTAACCAGGCGCCTCCCCGCCGCGCCGCGCCGCGCCGCGCCGGCCGAGAAGCCGCCCCAGGGCCGGGCCCTACCTGCAGGGGCCACACGGCGGCGCTGCAGAACGCGCCGACTTCCAGCCTCGGCTCCGGGAGCCTCCGCCCGGCCGGCCCAGCTACGAGGGAGCCGGGCGTCCCGCGCGGCCCTTTAAAGCCCGGGAGCTGCTAGCCGGCCCGGCCCCGCCCCCGCTCGGCTCCGCCCCCGCCCCGCCCCCGCTCGGCTCCGCCCTGGCCCCGCCCCCGCCCCGGCTCGGCTCCGCCCCCGCCCCGCCTCGGCTCCGCCCCGGCCCCGGCCCCGCCCCGATGAGCTGCCCATCAAAGGGCCTGGCGCACACCACTGCCCCCTGCTGGGCCTGGCGGGGCGCGCTCCAAGGGGCGGACACGCCGGCGCCTGCACCTGGCCCGGGACTCGGCCCTGTTCCCGCAACGGGTCCCGCGGGGATTTCCCCCACCGCTCCCCGGATTTCCCCAGGGCCCCGCCCCCCAGCTAGCAGCGCTGCCCATGGCCATTTGAATTGAAATGGAAACATTATAAAAACCTACACGGTATGTACCTGAGAAAGCAAAATGGGATTGAGAAGTCTGAACAAAGAGCAGCTTCTTCACACGGGTGTTGTTTAGGACAATTGCACATTGGTTTCGGCTACATTGGCCTACGTAATCATTTCCACTTATGACTTGTCAGCCAGCTCTGACTGAGCTCTTCCCTGACGGCTCCGGATGAGCCGGGCTGGGGGGAGACTTCGGGGCCGGACTGCATTTACGTGGACTCACCTACTCTGCCGAGGTATCCGGCACACAGAGCCCTGCTGCCCAAGGGATTCATTTTGGCTGGTGCTGGGTTACAAATCACTTTGAATGTGGGGGTCGTGAACTGTTGTTCTCCTTATCGCCTGAGTAGAGGGCAGCAGACCTGTGCAGAGCCTGCCTGAATGAGGGGGTCTCCCTCAGGGCTTAATTTGTGCCAGGGCTTGCCAGGGCTGAGCCCCGTCACCTCCAGGCTTGGCCGTTCAGAGCCTGGGCTTCCCACATCAGATATGAAAGTAACAAACTTGCTTGAGCCCCAGTACCTCTTTCCGTACAGAGTAAGCCCTGGTCACCCTCAACTGAACTGCACTCGCTAAGCAGGAGGGTTGGATGCCAGATCCCAGTGAGGGGGCAGGGGGTGAACAGATGGTTTGCTTGGTGGTGTGGGCTCTGCCTAAGAGACACAGGCACTATCTGACCTGCCCCTCTCTCCTGTTTAGCGGGAGAGCTGATTAGGCTCTATAGAGAGTCTTTTGGTTTGTTAAGTGACCACTAGAGCTGAATTCACTGATAATCAGATCTAAGTGCTTAGACCTGCTGCAGGGGACAGTGTTTCTGTAGAAGAAACAGCCCAGCCTGCACTAGCAGCGAGGTTCCCCCACTGAGAGCTGAAATCGCTGAGAGCTGGTGGAACCTCAGGAGACCGACTGGCAGAGGTCACGGTGGCAGCAGAAGGTGATGGTGCAGAGCCATTGGGGACGGAGCGGTGGAGTGAACAGCAGCACAATGAACAACAGCAGCCAGAGCATTTGTTTGTTGGACTATGTTTTAGTGACTTCACTCCAGAATGCTAGATTTGTGGCTAGGAAACTGACATAAATATACATTTCCTAACAGGCCAAGATTTTTTAAATGCATTATTTGCCAAGGCATTATCTCACATCATCGCTATCTTGAGAAGTCATTATCTTGGGGAAACAACAAGGAGTCCGGTAGCAGCTTAAAGACTAACAGATTTATTTGGGCATAAGCTTTTGTGAGTAAAAAAACAACTTCTTCAGATGCATGCAGTGAAAATTACAGATGCAGGCATAAATATATCGACACAGTAAGAGAAGGGAGTTACCTTACAAGTGGAGAACCAGTGTTGACAGGACCAATTCAATCAGGGTGAATGTGGTCCACTCCCAGTAATTGATGGGGAGGTGTCAATACCAAGAAACGGAAAGTTGCTTTTGTAGTGAGCCTATTCAAGCCCAAATTAATGGTGTTAAATTTGCAAATGAATTGTAGCTGTGCAGTTTCTCTTTGAAGTCTGTTTTTGAAGATTTTTTGTTGAAGGATGGCTACTTTTAAATCTGTTATAGAATGTCCAGGGAGATTGAAGTGTTCTCCTACTGGCTTTTGTATGTTACCATTCCTGATGTCTGATTTGTGTCCATTTATTCTTTTACGTAGAGACTGTCCATTTTGGCCAATGTTCGTGGCCAAGGGGCATTGCTGGCACATGATGGCATATCACATTAGTAGATGTGCAGGTGAATGAGCCCCTGATGGTGTGGCTCATGTGGTTGGGTCCTCTGATGGTGTCGCTAGAGTAGATATGGGGACAGAGTAGGCAACAGGGTTTGTTACAGGGATAGGTTCCTGGGTTAGTGTTTCTGTGGAGTGTTGTGTAGTTGCTGGTGAGTATTTGCTTCAGGTTGGGTGTCTGTCTGTAAGCGAGGACTGGCCTGCTCCCAAAGTCTGTGAGAGTGAGGGATCATTTTCCAGGATAGGTTGTAGACTGTTGATGTGTTGGAGAGGTTTTAGCAGGGGGCTGTATGTGATGGCCAGTGGTGTTCTGTTATTTTCCTTGTTGGGCCTGTCCTGTAGTAAGTGACTTCTGGGTACCTGTCTCGTTCCGTCAATGTTTCCTTACTTCCCCAGGTGAGTATTGTAGTTTTAAGAATGCTTGATATCTTGGGGAGTTTCTGTACTAAACTTTTTTATTATTATAATTAATTTTTATGTAAGAACAGCCATATTGGGTCAGACCAAAGGTCCATCCAGCCCAGTATCCTGTCTTCTGACAGTGGCTAATGCCAGGTGCTTCAGAGGGAATAAATAGAACAGGGAATCATTGAGTGATCCATCCCCTGTCGTTCCAGAGGCTAGGGTCACTCAGAGCATGGTGTTGCATCCCTGCCCATCCCAGCTAATAGCCATTGATGGACCTAACCTCCATGAACTTATCATGTTCTTTTTTGAACCCTGTTATAATTTTGGCCTTCACAACATCCCTGGCAAAAAGTTCCACAGGTGACTGTGCATTGTGTAAAAAAAAAAAAAAAAAAAAGGACTTCCTTTTGTTTGTTTTAAACTTGCTGCCTGGTTCGTGTGTTAAGTGAAGGGATAAATAACACTTCCTTATTAATTTTTCTCCACACCAGTCAAGATTTTTTAGGCCTCTATCATATCCCCCCTTAGTCATCTCTTTTCCAAGCTGAAAAGTCCCAGTCTCTTAATCTTTCCTCATATGGAATCTGTTCCAGACCCCACATCATTTTTTGTTGCCTTTCTCTGTACCTTTTCCAGTTCCAATATATCTTTTTTGAGATGAGGTGACCAGAATTGCATGGCACACGCAGTATTCAAAATGTGGGCATATCATGGATTTATGTAGTAAAAGTAGAGGAGCTTGGTTTGCCAGATCAATCAGCCAAGCCAATACTGATAACCTACATGAAAAGGCTGCAAAACACCACGCCTCTGGACTGCATGGACATGCATAATTCCTTTATAAGCCAGTCACTGTCAAAGCCAATTTTAGAAGTACTTAATAAGGCTGTTAAGAATGCTGGATACATAACTCTGTTTATGTGAACCAAAATGGCTGTTGCATTACACTTTCTATTTAAGCAAGAGATACCACACACAGCAAACTGGAGGCCAATTCTAAGTGCATTGTCACTTGTTAATCATAGAATATCAGGGTTGGAAGGGACCTCAGGAGGTCATCTAGTCCAACCCCCTGCTCAAAACAGGACCATTCCCCAATTTTTGCCCCAGATCCCTAAATGGCCCCCTCCAGGATTGAACTCACAACCCTGGGTTCCCTGAGCTATCCCTCCCCATTATCCCTGAAGTTGGACACTGGTTCTGAACAAGACTGGCAAATGCTTGCTATATTTCTGCAAAAAACTCAGCTGATTGTCTAGAAGCATGCAGTGCAACAGTGAAAGACTCAGCGGTTGAAAAAGTGAAGAACTCTCTCATCATATTCAAAATATATGCACACATGGCTGATGAAGCACCAGTGCAAACATGCATCAAGTGTTAAGTCAGTGCGTATGCTATCTTGCTGTCCATGGTAGGCCATAGATGTATTCTAGATGTTCAGGTAAGAGAAGACACATCAGCTGCATCTGTGACATCTTAGAAGAGTTAAATGCTTGTAAATTGAACCCCAGACAGATGGCTGCTTGTGCATTTGGTGGAGCTACAAACTTCTCTGGAAGACATAGTGGACTACAAGCTTTGCTCAGAGAAAAGTAAAGGAGTACTTGTGGCACCTTAGAGACTAACAAATTTATTAGAGCATAAGCTTTCGTGAGCTACAGCTCACTTCATCGGAGGCATTTGGTGGAAAAAACAGAGGGGAGATTGATATACGCACACAGAGAACATGAAACAATGGGTTTATCATACACACTGTAAGGAGAGTGATCACTTAAGGTTTCAGAGTAGCAGCCGTGTTAGTCTGTATTCGCAAAAAGAAAAGGAGGACTTGTGGCACCTTAGAGACTAACAAATTTATTAGAGCATAAGCTTTCGTGAGCTACAGCTCACTTCATCGGATGCATTTGGCTATCCTTCAACAAAAAAGCTTCAAAAACAGACTCCAACGAGAGACTGCTGAATTGGAATTAATTTGCAAACTGGATTCAATTAACTTAGGCTTGAATAGAGACTGGGAATGGATGAGTCATTACACAAAGTAAAACTATTTCCCCATGTTATTTCTCCCCCCCACCCCACCCCACCCTCCACTGTTCCTCAGATATTCTTATTAACTGCTGGAAATAGCCTACCTTGCTTGTCACCATGAAAGGTTTTTCTCCTTCCCACTCCCCCCCCCCCCCCCCGCTGCTGGTGATGGCTTATCTTAAGTGATCACTCTCCTTACAGTGTGTATGATAAACCCATTGATATACACACAGAGAGAACATGAAACAATCTCCCCTCTGTTTTTTCCACCAAATGCATCCGATGAAGTGAGCTGTAGCTCACGAAAGCTTATGCTCTAATAAATTTGTTAGTCTCTAAGGTGCCACAAGTACTCCTTTTCTTTTTGCGAATACAGACTAACACGGCTGCTACTCTGAAATCAGAGAAAAGTGTAACCCTAATCTCTCCTATACACACTACAGAGGCCATCTACTCCAGCTAATGCTAGTATGAGCTGCAGACTCTTCAAAAGACATTGAAAAGCCATACATTTAATGGCTTTTTATACTTTTTTTTTTTTCAGCAAGAGTCCAAAAGGACTGAACAGCTTGGAAACAAATAGAAGATACACTGGGACTGAAGTTCAAATTAGTCCAACCTGGGAAAACCCATTGGCTTTCTCATGAGCAATCCTTGGCTGTTATCTTAAAATTACTGCAACTGTTATTATCGGCTTTTGAAAGTATCTACCGAGATGGGACAGATCTAAATAGTGAGGCTGGTGGACTACTTTTGCTACTAAGTTCAGAGAAGACTATCGCCGTTATCTCTCTTGAAAGTCTTCTGTTGAAACCACTTGAGTCACTAAACAATGTCATCCAGGCATCTGCTACAGCGGTAGTAGATTTTTGTCCAGCAATAGAAGCTACTCTTGCATCAATCAGAGAGAGATCCATTGAAAATGTACTGGAAGAAGCAAAGACTTCAGTCCAGAAGTTTACTAATGAAGGTACTTATATTGATTCCTTACGTGAAGAGGACAAGAAGTGTTTGTTAGCCAGTTGAAAAAGTACACAGACTTGATTCTTACAAATCTACAATAACGATTTCTGGATTCTACTCAACCTCTACGTAGCTTTTACAGATGTCTGTTTTATAAAACACCGACAGCTGAGTGGAGTGTGGCACCACCAGCAATGGGGCTGCCATGTGCTCAGGGCAGAATAGAGAATTTTGAACACAGAGTGGAAAATCATATGACGAATGAATGAAAATTTAACTTCAACTTCTTCTTTATCGTCACTACTGGTTCGACCCAACCTTTGTGCTCTGTTTCCTGGGCTGAAAGAAATAGGAATTCATCTCTTGCTATTCCCAGTCACAACAACTACAGTTGATCATTCTTTTTCCCCATTGAATAGAATTTTGAATTCTGAAAGAAGTCGCCTTTTGCCTGAATATGAGCATATCATGAAGGACTGGAAGTACCAGACACACAAGAAGACACCAAAGAGTTGTGCAAAATTACAAGAAGAAACCAAGAAGGATGTAGATGTCATGCTTCATAGTAGGCTTGAGTAGCCAACTTTAATTTCTGTGATGATTTTAAAGCATGAGTTACATCTAATAAAATAGTCTTTGAAACATTTTTCAGCTTTTACTATAGTGCCATGCAGCCCCCCTTCACCCTCACAGTCTCAACTCTCGTTGGCACACACACACGTATATTCGAACACCCCGCCCCCCCCCAATTTCAATTCCTGGGGAAAATTCTGGGTCCCGCTGTCCCCCACCTGCACCTTTCAGAGAGACAGTGTGGAGATGGCTGGGGGAGGAGCCCCAACCTCCAGCCCACTGACATGAATGCAGCACTTGTGGAGGAGCAGCTGGGACCAGATGGGGAAACACAGATGCTGCTCTGCTCCCATCCATTCTTTCCTGGATTCTTCCCCCCTCATTATTTAGCACCGAGGGACATCTGCCCAGAGGACGGATCCTTGCTTCTTAGGTGGCCCTGAATTTCTCCAGCGCAAACACCCCCCACACCCTTACCGATGCCGCCCATCAGTATCCTGATACTGCTGCAGCCTGAATCACCATGTGGAGGTTGCATGGAGCAGCTGTCCCTCAGCCCCGCTCTGATGGCGTTTATTGTTACCACTGTTTAATGCTGATATTCCAGTACACAAGCAGGGAGTGAGGGCCAGATCCTGCCATGGGGTGAAGTGCTGTCCCTGTGCTGCTCCCACCAAAAGCCAGCTGGTAAGAGCCACCCATCAGGGCTGTGGCAGTAGCCTGAGGAGACAGTCCCTGTCCCAGGGGGCTTAGAACCTACCAGATCACTTTTGTCCACGTTTCCATTTCAACAATGGTAGCGTTCCCAGAGGCCCCAAATCAGATTAGGGGCCCCATTGTGCTAAGCACTGTACACAGGCATGAAAAAGGCAGCCTCTGCCCCAAAGAGACTGAAATAGACAAGGTGGGGCAGAGAGAGAAGAGGCACCAAGAGAAGACTTGCCCAAGGTCACCTAGCAGTTCAGTAGCAGAGCTAAAGCAAGAACCCCAGTCACCTGATTCCTATCCCATTGCAGTAGACCGGGGCAGGCAAACCTTTTGGCCTAAAGGCCACATTGGATTTCCGAAATTATATGGAGGGCCGGTTAGGGAAGGCTGTGCCCCACGCCCCATATCTGACACCCCACCGCTTCTCGCCTCCTGATGGCCCCCCGGGACTCCTGCCCAATCCAACCCCCCTGTTCCCTGATGGCGCCCCAAGACCCATACCCCATCCACCCCCCTCCCTGCCCAGCTCTCTGGCCCCTGACTGCCCCCAGATGCCCCACCACCCCATCCAACCCCTCCTCTCATTCCTGACTGCTCCCCCCAGGACCCCTACCCCATCCAACCACCTCTTCTCCCTGACCGCCCCCTGAACCTCCCACCCCTGACTGCCCCTGCTGCCCCATCCAAACCCTCATCTCCTTCCTGACTGCCCCCCTGGGACCCCTGCCCCCATTCAACCCCCCTGTTTCCCGCCCTCTGACCGTCCCAACCCCTATCCACACCACTGGCCCCTGACCACCACCCCAAACTCCCCTGCCCTCTATTCAACCCCCTCCGCTCCCTGTCCCCTCACCGCACTGCCTGGAACACCAGGACAGGCAGCCGTGCTGCGCAGCTCAGAGCACCAGGTCAGGCCGGGCTCTGCAGCTGCACTGCCCCAGGAGCTCGCAACCCACCCCCCCCCCCCCCACGCCCAGAGCATTGTGCTGACTGCGCAGTGAGCAGAGGCTGCGGGGGAGCAGGAGCAGCAGAGGAGGGGCCGGGGCGAGCCTCCCGGGCCAGGAGCTCAGGGGCCAAGCGGGAAGGTCCCGCGGGCCGTAGTTTGCCCTCCTCTGCGCTAGACAATGCTGCCTATCACAGTGAAAAAGGTCATGAAGAGAATAGTGCATTTCAGACAGCAATCACTGATTGATTATTCTACTGGGTGCCCAGACACTGAGGTGAAGGTGTGTTAGAAATGCCCAAAGATAGACTCCTAAAGCACCCCTCGCTGTAATAGCTAGGTACTAAAATCAGCTTCAGTTCTTCATTGCAATTTATCAAGGAGTCAGTCCAGCCTCAGTTCTTTAAGGATTAGTTATGCAGCAAGGGCTGGTTGCATTGGTCAGCCAGGATTAGAACTGGGACAAAGGAAAGTATTCTGGGATATGGCTCTCCAAGCTGTGTTAAGTCAAGACCATGATAAAGAAGTACATCTGGTTTTATATTTGTCCAGAAAAGTTGTTCCATAAGGAGTAAAAAGCAGAAATATTCAGCCATGGCAATGGAGCTCCAAGATATCACTTCCTTGGTAGCCAGTGCATCCTAGTGACACATCATAATTCACCGTAGTAGTGGCAGTGGATGAGGGTTAAGAGCAGTTGTTCTACAAGGAGCTTCACATCTGTATCATCCCACAATGAATCAGACACTGGGAAGCCAACACAAAATCCCTATTTCCCTCTCTTCTTATGGGTTGTAAACAGGCATTTGATGCCAAAAGGAGGCAACCACCTCCCATGACAGGTGGGAGCCCCTGGCTAGCTAGTCTGGCGGTACTTTGAAATACACTCACTTCACAAGCCCCTGAGCAGGAAACAGAATGGCAGCTTCATGGGAGCTCAGGGCATGGTGAGATTGTGTGTGTTTTGCACATGTGCAAATGGACAGGAGTAGATATTTTCTTTGGCAGGCTAGTGGATTTGTGTGGCTTGTTTCATCCTCTAGGCATCTTTGACTTGCCTTTACAGGCAAGTTTGTATCCTTTGCTGGGGGAGGTTATGGGGAAAAGGTATTTAAAAGATTCTGTAGTTTGAAGTAGACCCTTTGAGCCAATAAGGAGCCGTTTGTTGTTTGGGGATGATAAATTAAAAAATAATATAAGATATTATGGCTCAGAGGATAGGATAAAGGGGAGAGAATCAGGAGCATAGCTCTGGCCTGACCCTTTGTGTGACCTTAGGTGAGTCATTTCCTTGCTCTATGCCTCAGTTTCCCCATCTTTAACATGGGGATGATGATAATGACCCTTTTTTATGAAGTGCTTTGAGATCTTCAAATATAAAGCATGACATCTTTTTGTTGTGTGTCTTCCAGCGCCTAGCACAGGAGAGTCCTGGTGCATGACTAGGGGTCCTACGTGCTACCGCAAGACAAATAATTAGTGGTAATTTATTATCTAGCCAGCAGAAAATTGATAATATATTTAGCAAACCTCAGTGGTTGTGCTGGAGAGAGTTGGTGTAGAATGTTGTTACAAGGGAGGTTCCTTATTTGTTCTTTGCTTCTGGGTTTGTTTTCTTAAGCAGCAATGTAATCAGCTCAGTTTGGGAAACTTACTCTGAGCATCATCCTTCCTGTAACTGAAGGGCTTAGGGCATGACTAGATGCTAGGTCAACGGCGCTGTGCACTTAGATCTCAGCTCAGTAAGCTTTGGAGATATGTAGTGTACGTGCCTTCCAGGACTGGAGTATGAAGGCTTGGACAATGCCAAAGCTGTAAAGTGCCTGGAAATGTAACACTCTTTTGAGGTGAGATCTGAACTCCTAGCAAATGATTGCTCGATCCAAGGTTCTCCCCTACAACCATTTCTTCTATGAGGTCTTCACTACTCACCAAAACCAAATCTAAAATGGCATCCCCTCTTGTTGGTTCAGCAACTACTTGGTGAAGGAATCTATCAGCTATCACATCTAGGAAAATCTGAGCCCTATTATTATTACTAGCACGTGTCCTCTAGTCTGTATCTCGGACATTAAAGTCTCCCATGATCACACAATTCCCGTTAGTATTTACTTCATTAAAAACATTAAAGAGATCTCTATCCATATCCAGATTGGATCCCAGCGGTCTATAGCACTATCCCCAAGCACTATTCCAGGGGAGGCTCTAGTAGCTTTCTTCCCTAATGTGATTTTTGCCCAGACTGTCTTATCCATTCCATCACTTCTTTAGTCATACCTGATTAATCTAATTGCCTTCTATGACAAGATAACTGGCTCTATGGATGAGGGGGAAGCAGTGAACATCTTATTCCTTGACTTTAGCAAAGCTTTTGACACTGTCTCCCACAGTATTCTTCCCAGCAAGTTAAAGAAATATGGGCTGGATGAATGTACTATAAGGTGGATAGAAAGCTGGCTAGATCGTCGGGCTCAACGGGTAGTGATCAATGGCTCCATGTCTAGTTGGCAGCCGGTATCAAGTGGAGTGCCCCAAGGGTAGGTCCTGGGGCCGGTTTTGTTCAATATCTTCATTAATGATCTGGAGAATGGCGTGGATTGCACCCTCAGCAAGTTTGCAGATGACACTAAACTGGGAGGAGAGGTAGATACGCTGGAGGGTAGAGATAGGATACAGAGGGACCTAGACAAATTGGAGGATTGGGCCAAAATAAATCTGGTGAGGTTCAACAAGGACAAGTGCAAAGTCCTGCACTTAGGATGGAAGAATCCCAGGCACCGCTACAGACTAGGGACTGAATGGCTAGGCAGCAGTTCTGCAGAAAAGGATCTATGGGTTACAGTGAACGAGAAGCTGGATATGAGTCAACATTTTGCCCGTGTTGCCAAGAAGACCAATGGCATTTTGGGATATATAAGTAGGGGCATTGCCAGCAGATTGAGGGACGTGATCATTCCCCTCTATTCGACATTGGTGAGGCCTCATCTGGAGTACTGTGTCCAGTTTTGGGCCCCACACTACAAGAAGGATGTGGAAAAATTGGACAGAGTCCAACGGACGGCAACAAAAATTATTAGGGGACTGGAACACATGACTTATGAGGAGAGGCTGAGGGAACTGGGATTGTTTAGTCTGCAGAAGAGAAGAATGAGGGGGGATTTGATAGCTGCTTTCAACTACCTGAAAGGGGGTTCCAAAGAGGATGGATCTAGACTGTTCTCAGTGGTAGCAGATGACAGAACGAGGAGTAATGGGCTCAAGTTGCAGTGAGGGAGATTTAGGTTGGATATTAAGAAAAACTTTTTCACTAGGAGGGTGGTGAAGCACTGGAATGTGTTACTTAGGGAGGTGGTGGAATCTCCTTCCTTTGAAGTTTTTAAGGTCAGACTTGACAGAGCCCTGGCTGGGATGATTTAGTTGGGGATTGGTCCTGCTTTGAGCAGGGGGTTGGACTAGATGATCTCCTTAGGTCCCTTTCAGCCCTGATATTTTATGATTCTTTGATTCTTATTTCTTTACAGTCTACCTCATCATTGATATACAATGTTACTCCACCACCTTTGCCTTTATTTCTGTCTTTCCTAAACAGCACTTACCCTTCAATACCCATCCTCCAGTCATGACTACTATTCCACCATGTTTCTGTTATCCCTACAGGTTTCACTTCCTGTACCAGTAACTCTAATTTCTCCATTTTGTTACCTACGCTCCTCGCATTGGTGTACAAACATCTTAATTTTTGCTGTTTGGCTTCGCTCACATTCTTTACCCGATTGGGCACAGACATTCTACTGCCAGTATCACCTATTAGACTGGTATCTACACTACGCTTCCTCCTTATGTCCATTCTCCTACCCATGGCTGTATCCTTTCTTATTTCGTTTTCTTCCCTCTCAATGATAAAATCTGGCGAGGAGATTACCTAGACATCTCCCAACCATCTCTCCCAAATTCTTAGTTTAAAGATCTCTTAATCAGTTGTGCCAGCCTCCATCCTAGAAGTCTATTTCCCTCCCTACTCAGGTGAACTCTATCCTGAGAGAACTGTCTTCTGTCCATGAATGCCTCCCAGTGGCCATACATCCCAAAGCCCTCCTTGTAGCACCACTGCCTAAGCCATCTGTTGACAGTCATAATCTTGTCACACCTTTGTTACCCTTCTCTAGGAACAGGAAGGATCCCACTAAAGATCACCTGAGCCTCAATTTCCTTAAGCGTCTTCCCCAGCCTAGCATAGTCTCCCTTGATACGTTCCAGTGAGAATCTAGCCGTATCATTTGTTCCCACATGAAGGACAATCAATGGATTCTTTCCTGCTCCATTTCCCCATCTATAAAGTGGGAATAAGGACCCTCAACAGCAACACAGGGGGGTTGTGACGCTCAAGTAATGAGTGTTTTTTACGTGCTTGGAGATTCTCAGGGTCTGACAGTGACCTTGTTTCCAAAAAGCAGGGTGCTTCTGTAGTGACGGTTTTTAGGCTCACAAAACTCTCCTGTAAAAGACAAAAGCATGCTTTTTAAAAGATGCACTCTAATGTTGCTCCCTCTGGCTCTGACTCAGCAGTGACCTAGGTGTATTTCTCAAAGTATTGGGCAATTTGTCAGTTCCTTGGCATCTGAATGCATTTATCATGACACATGGAGCAAGCATCATTAAGATATACTGGGAGCCAAGAAACAGCTGTCCTAGTGTCAGCATTCATTTGAATTTTCTCTTCACTACAAACACAGTACATTATACTGAGCACTCATTCCACTGGACTGTTTGTCTCTGGACCGTTTGTCCACTGGACTCTCTGCAATTTGTCCACATCCTTTCTGTAGTGGGGGGCCCAAAACGGGATGCAATACTCCAAATGTGTCCTAACCAGTGCCAAACAGAGGGAAATAATCACTACCTTTGATCTGCTGGCAACACTCCTACTAATACAGCCCAATATGCCATTAGCTTTCTTGGCAACAAGGGCACATTGCTGACTCATATCCAGCTTCTTGTCCACTGTAATCTTAATCCCCAGGTCTTTTTCTGCAGAACTGCTGTTTAGCCAGTTGGTCCCCAGCCTGTAGCAATGCATGGGATTCTTCCATCCTAAGTGCAGGGACTCTGCACTTGTCCTTTTTGAATCTCATCAGATTTCTTTTGGCTCAATCCTACAATTTATCTAGGTCCCTCTGGACCCTATCCCTACCCTCCAGCATATCTACCTCTCCACCCATCTTAGTGTCATCCATGAACTTGCTGAGGGTGCAATCATTCACATCATCCAGATCATTCATGAAGATGTTGAACAAGACCGGCCCCAGGACCGACCCCTGGGGCACTCCGCTTGATACCGGCTGCCAATTAGACATCGATTGATGTCTGTTGATCACTACCTGTTGAGCCCGACAGTCTAGCCAGCTTTCTATCCATTTTATAGTCCATTCATCCAATCCATACTTTTTTAACTTGCTGGCAAGAATACTGTGGGAGACTGCATCAAAAGCTTTGCTAAAGTCAAGGTAAATTACATCCACTACTTTCCCCATATCCACAGAGCCGGTTATCTCATCATAGAAGGCAATCAGGTTGGTCAGGCATGACTTGCCCTTGGTGAATCCATGTTGACTCTTCCTGATCACCTTCTTCTCCTCCAAAGAGGAGCTGCAAAATGGATTTTATGATTTTTCCAGGGACTGAGGTGAAGATGACTGGTCTGTAGTTCCCCAGATTCTCCTTTTTTAGAGATGGGCACTATATTTGCCTTTTTCCAATCATCCGGGACCTCCCCTGATCGCCATGAGTTTTTAAAGATAGTGCCCAATGGCTCTGCAATCACATCAGCCAAATCTTTTTCAGAATCACTGCTTCCCAGGATAAAATCCCTCACTGTGTAAGTATGGCCAACATTCTTTTTTCCTAGATGTAGACATTTATATTTATCCATATTAAAATGCATATTTTTTACTTGCACTCAGTTTACCAAATGACCCAGATCACTCAGAATCAGTGACCTCTTAGTTATTTACCACTTCCCCAATTTCTGTGTCATCTGCAAACTTTATCAGTGATGATTTTATGTTGTCTTCCAGGTCATTGATAAAAACATTAACTAGGGTTTCAGATGTCATTAGTATTTGTTTTCTAGTAACACCTCTGGCCTCCTTTGTGTGTGGCCCTTTACAAATGCAGAGCAAGAGAAAGTCCTTGTTCTGGAGAGGCTGGTTCTCCATGGGAAAGTTAAACTGGTCTTTAGGTTGTGTCTTCACTAGAAGTGCTGCAGCTGCACCACTGTAGTGCTTCAGTGAAGACATTCACTACAGTAACAGGAGGGGATCTCTCCCTTGCTGTAGTTAACCACCTCACCAGGATATGGTAGCTCGGTCTGTTGATTTTTCACACCCCTGAGTGACATAGCTGGATCAACCTAACTTTTTAGTGTAGACCTGTCCAAAGGTGTCAATATAAACCAATGTAGGGCTGGTCTACACTGAAAAGTTACATCGACGTACCTACGTCTCTCAATGTTGTGAAAAATCACTTGAGAGACCTACTTAATCCAACCTAAACCCTAGTGAAGACAGTGCTAGGTCAACAGAAGAATTCTTCCATCGTCCTAGCTATTCCATCTCGGGGAAGTGTACTACTAACAGCAAGAGGAGAACCCCTCCTGTCACTGTAGTGAATGTCTTTACTGAAGCACTACAGTGGTGCAGCTGCAGCGCTGCAATTGTGCTGCTATCGCATAGTTATACTGGTGCAAACCTGTGAGTGGACATTCTTATTCTGGTATAAACGGGGCTTTCTTCTGTTTAACTTAGGCCATGTCTACACTGACAATTTTTTCGCTGAAAGTTTGGTCAACAATCAAAAAGTGTTTAAAGAAAACGATTGTGGCATGTTCACATTATCTTCATCTGTCAGCATAGCATGTCCACACGTGAGGCAGTCACATCAGCAGTAAGAGCAATGCACTGTGGGTAGCTATCCCACAGTTCAACTCTCCATCTTATGCCGCCCGATGTTGTGGGAGACTGTGTAGATCGCAGCACATCATAGGTCCAGGCTCAATGTCCCATGATTCAGTTCTTTCTGTCCCAGTATTCCATGTGCTTCCATCTTCAGTTCGCGGCATTTTTCAACATCCCTTGTTTTCTGCTCGTCCTGCCATCTCTATCTACAGGCATGGATCCTGCGCTGCTCTCCAGTGCTCTGCTATCTGTCACTGGCACATCAAGAATAACTCCACTGCCATTCGTAAAATTATGAATGCAACGGTAGTCACAGTTGCCAGACGCACTGTCCAGCTTGGATAGGGCAACATTAAATTACTATTGGTATTCACGGAACAGCTGAACACAGTGGATCATTGCTTTAGGGCTCTGGAAACTTGCACTGAGTGGTGGAATCGCATCATTATGCAGGTCTGGGATGGTGAACAGTGGCTGCAGAACTTTCAGGTGTGGAAAGCCACCTTCCTGGAATGTGTGCGGTGCTTGCCCCAGCACTGCGATGCAGGGACACCCAAATGAGAGCTGCCCTGTTAGTGGCAATCACAGTGTGGAAGCTGGTGACTCCAGACTGCTACCAGTTGGTTGCAAACAGAGGCAGATTAGGGGTTTGTGGGGCCTTGGGCCAGAGCAAGTGGGGCCCCTCCGTATCCCTTTCACCTGCATTCTCCCCCCCCCACCTCCCTCCCCAGTGCAACCCCACTTTCCAGCAGGAGCACTAATCCACCTCTGGTCATGAATCAGTTTAGAGTCTGAGGGCTGGTCTACACTAAATCAATCTAATTTACACAATTTCAGTTATGTGATTAATGTAACCGAAGTCGACGTAGTTAGATCTACTTAGCGCAGTGTCTACACTGAGCTGTGTTGATGGGAGAGTGTCTCCTGTCAACCTCCCTTACGCTTCTTGGAGAGGTGGAGTACCCAGATTGATGGGAGAGTGCTCTCCCATCGATTTAGCGTGTCTTCACCCAGACCTGCTAAATCAACACTCGCTGCATCGATTGCAGCAGTGCTGATCTACGGGTAGGTGTAGACATTCCTTGAGTACTGCAGCACCTCCCAGAACATATCTTCCTTGCTCCGTCTTGGACGCTTTCTTATCCAGTGGAGATGCTCTGCTGGTGTGTGAGGGGTACCTCTCAAGGACATATCTGCACAAGCACAAATAACAATAAACAGAAGCATGATGGTGTAGCCCAAGGTCCAGTGTGCTTCATCAGCAGCCCTGGGAACTACAAGTTGTGGATTACAAACTGCGGCATGTTGGGAGAACTTCCTTGTTCCTGCCAGGATCTTCCCTCTGTCCCTCCTCCCACCACCCCAGCAGGAGGTCTCAGCATTGACGGAGCTGGGAGCATGGAGCAGGCAAGCAGAGGGGTGGCTGCTGCACTGTAATCCTGTTGGATGTTCTTTACAGAGTAAAGCCTTGTCCCTGGAGGTTTGTCAGAGTGGGTCTGGTCTGAGGTGAACACACACTGACACACAACACAGAACATACAAAGGAGCCTTTGGGCCCAGTTTCTCAAAGTTGTGTAAAAAATCGCAAGGCAGGCTTCCCTATCTTGAACAACCTCATACTGGGCCAGTGAACTGGAGAGGGGACTAAATTTTTTAGTTATAGGTGTCATGACTCGAATAGGGGAAGTTTAATTTTTTGCACACAGTAGGGAAGCTGCCACAGAAGAGAACCAGGACAGCATGGATTCACAGTTTGGAGCCCACGGGGGTTGGCTTGACCATGGTTTGGCGACAGTGAAAATAGAGACTCCCAATGGATGTTGTAGCCAGGACACTCATGCTACTTAGGGTGAAAGTATCGGGGGGAAATCTTGCGGAGGAACACATTAATGCTGTACCTCCCTGCACAGAACCAAATCCATGAGGTTCCTGTGTTCAGTGGTGGTGCAGATTGCAGGGTAGATATAGAGGACTGGATAAAAGATATACAGTACCTGCTAGCAGCCACTGGCATTCCTGAGCCTTTGAAGTTCCCCGCCCTCATCAGATACCTGAGTGGTGGGGGGCTGTAAATTAGTCCTTAACCAGCCACCCCAGGAGCAGTTTCCAGTCCAAGCTATTGAAGAGCTTAGAGCAGAGTACAGGGACTACCATTTATTGCTGGACCCCATGGAAGACTTTTATGAGAGACACCAATGCCCTAGAGAGACAGCCTCATCCTATGCCATTGAGTTAGAGGCCCTACTGCAAGTAGTAGAGAAGAAGCTCTGAGGTGGCCATCCTTCCCCTGATTGGGACTGTAAGTTGACACAGCAGTTCATGCAGGGCATTTGGGAGCGAGAAGTGTGGGACATGCTGGCATCTATGCAGCCTCGCTACATGACATTCCAACAACTGGAAGGAGAACTGCATCAGCTGGCCTGGGAGAGGAACATAGAGGGTACAATGGATAGGCCAGGCCAGAGGACAAACAACATGCAGCAAGCTGTCCTGCCAGATTGTGCTGTACAAGCTGCTCCTGAGAGGCCTCCAACCCAGCAATACCGCAGATCATGTGATGCTGGAGGCAGTGAAGGGCCTAACTGGGCTAGTCCAAGAACTGACTGTCCTCCAGAGATAGAGCCATGAGAGAATGGGACAACTGGAGGCACAAGTACTGCGGCAAGTGCAGCAGTGAGGACATCCCAAAATTCTAGATGGGGAAATGGTCAAGGTACCCCTGATGTTAGTGTTCATGGCACCAGAAGCCATTTCATATGCCACCATTGTGGACAAGAAGGCCACATAGCCAGGGGCTACCATCAACCTCCTCAGCCCCACCCCATGGGGCCAGGGCAAGTCGAGGCTCCTGCTTCTTTAAATTGCTAAAGACTGACACTGAGGGGCAGATGAAGGGCGAAGAGCTGGTGAGAAGTCCCCCAATAGCATCAGGGTGCACAACTTCCCAGTGTACCGTACCAGTTGTAACCTGGCATCCCGGCCTGGTGGGGCCCTTGAATGAAGAAACTGTGGAAGTGAATGGCATCCTGTGCAAGACTCTAATTGCTTCAGGGTCATAGGTCACAACCATCACAGAGGATTTCTGGAGAAACCACCCTACCCTGGGCAAGTTGCATCCCATGCCTGTAGATATCCTAATAGAGGGAGCTGTGGCCAAGGAGTCTCCCATCAAGGAGCAATCAAGTTAGACTTATCTTTTCGTTGCCGAACCAACAAGGGAGTCCCTGACCTTGTGGTGCCTAGGACGAAGTACTGCTAGGGAGTACTCATGTTATTAGGGACAAATGTCATCCGTACCAGTTGGCAGGATTTAGCTAACCAGTCTGGGAACTAATTTCCAGCCTGCCTGAAAGGAAAGTCATCAATCTGTCATCAATCAATCAGCCTACAAGCAAGTGGTCTCTGGCCAAGGGAGGCCATCCTTGAGATACACTGGCCAGCGGCCCATCTTGTTAAGAGCTGGAGAAGGAAGAAGTGAAGGTCCCCTGTGGTGCAGGATGGGAACCACACACTATTCTGGTAGGACCTGATTCTAAGACTCACCTTCCAGAAGACCTGAGAATGGAGGAAGATATAACAGATGTTGAATATGGGAAGGCTTATATTTATCTGCAAAATGTAGGACAAACAACAACTGTAATAAAGAGGAACCAGCATCTGGCAATAGCTTCAGTAGTCTACAGCATGGCTAGCATGAGCAGCAACATAAAATATTCTCCAGGACAAGTACTGAGGGAAATGGCACAGGCGGATGCTGCAGTGCCAGAGGTGGACCTGAGTCAGGTAACTGTGCAGGACCCAGCTCAACTGAAGATATTGGAAGAATTGCTGCAGCGGAATGCAGATGTATTTTCTCAAAATGATCTTGACTTGGGCTGCATTTCCACAATCAAGTATGAGATACCCCTGATTGATACTATTCCTGTGAGGCAATCCTATCGGAGAATACCTCTAACACAATACCAGGAGGTCCACAATCACTTGCAGGGGATGGCGGAAGCTGGAGCAATCAGACCAAGTCAAAGCCCTTATGCTTCACCAATGGTGGTGGCATGGAAGAAAGATGGTTCTATGCACGTGTCTTGACTACAGACAGATGAATGTTAAAACCACTCAAAATGCATTTCCTCTGCCCTGTATCAAAAAAGCCCTGGATGCCCTAGGAGGAGCCAGATATTACTCCACACTCAGGATAGTGGCAGGTGGAAATGGCAGAGTAGGATAAACCCAAAACCGCATTCATCACTCCTATGGGGCTGTTTGAATATAATCGGATGCCTTTCAGTCTACAGAATGCCTCAGCTACCTTCCAGGGGCTGATGATGCATGTCTTGGGGGATTTAAACTTCTCAGCGGTACTGATTTACATTGATGATGTCATAGTGTTCTCCCGTACTTTTGGGGAGCATCTACAGCGCCTGGAGATGGCTTTTGATAGACACCATCAACAAGGTCTCAAGCTGAAGCCCTGGAAGTGTCACTTGCTACAAGAAGAGCACATAGTGTCTGCCCAAGGCATTGCAACAGATCCAAATAAGATACAGCAGGTGAGGGATTGGAAGACCCCCTTCTAACAGGAAGGAAGCGTTACGGTTTCTTGGATTTACTGGCTATTACAGGAAATGCATCAAAGGCTACTCCAAACTGATAGGTTTCAGAGTAGCAGCCGTGTTAGTCTGTATTCGCAAAAAGAAAAGGAGTACTTGTGGCACCTTAGAGACTAACAAATTTATTTGAGCATAAGCTTTCGTGAGCTACAGCTCACTTCATTGGATGCATTTGGTGGAAAAAACAGAGGAGAGATTTATATACACACACAGAGAACATGAAACAATGGGTTTATCATACACACTGTAAGGAGAGTGATCACTTAAGATAAGCCATCACCAGCAGCAGGGGGGGGGAAGGAGGAAAACCTTTCATGGTGACAAGCAAGGTAAGCTAATTCCAGCAGTTAACAAGAATATCAGAGGAACAGTGGGGGGTGGGGTGGGAGGGAGAAATACCATGGGGAAATAGGCTTGAATAGAGACTGGGAATGGATGAGTCATTACACAAAGTAAAACTAAGTTAATTGTATCCAGTTTGCAAATTAATTCCAATTCAGCAGTCTCTCGTTGGAGTCTGTTTTTGAAGCTTTTTTGTTGGTGTATAGCCACTCTTAGGTCTGTGATCGAGTAACCAGAGAGATTGAAGTGTTCTCCAACTGGTTTTTGAATGTTATAATTCTTGACGTCTGATTTGTGTCCATTCATTCTTTTACGTAGAGACTGTCCAGTTTGGCCAATGTACATGGCAGAGGGGCATTGCTGGCACATGATGGCATATATCACATTGGTAGATGCGCAGGTGAACGAGCCTCTGATAGGGTGGCTGATGTGATTAGGCCCTATGATGGTATCCCCTGAATAGATATGTGGACAGAGTTGGCAACGGGCTTTGTTGCAAGGATAGGTTCCTGGGTTAGTGGTTCTGTTGTGCGGTGTGTGGTTGCTGGTGAGTATTTGCTTCAGATTGGGGGGCTGTCTGTAAGCAAGGACTGGTCTGTCTCCCAAGATCTGTGAGAGTGATGGGTCGTCCTTCAGGATAGGTTGTAGATCCTTGATGATCCTTGATGCGTTGGAGAGGTTTTAGTTGGGGGCTGAAGGTGATGGCTAGTGGCGTTCTGTTGTTTTCTTTGTTGGGCCTGTCCTGTAGTAGGTGACTTCTGGGTACTCTTCTGGCTCTGTCAATCTGTTTCTTCACTTCAGCAGGTGGGTATTGTAGTTGTAGGAATGCATGATAGAGATCTTGTAGGTGTTTGTCTCTGTCTGAGGGATTGGAGCAAATGCGGTTATATCGTAGCGCTTGGCTGTAGACAATGGATCGAGTGGTATGATCTGGATGAAAGCTAGAGGCATGTAGGTAGGAATAGCGGTCAGTAGGTTTCCGATATAGGAAACCATCGCAGTGCCGCTGATTTGATTTGATACTGTCACGGCTAACCTGGTGGCTGAACTTTGTGACTTTGTCCTCACCCATAACTATTTCACATTTGGTGACAATGTATACCTTCAAATCAGTGGCACTGCGATGGGTACCTGCATGGCCCTACAGTATGCGAACATTTTTATGGCTGACTTAGAACAATGCTTCCTCTGCTCTCGTCCCCTAATGCCCCTACTCTACTTGCGCTACATTGATGACATCTTCATCATCTGGACCCATGGAAAAGAAGCGCTTGAGGAATTCCACCATGATTTCAACAATTTCCATCCCACCATCAACCTCAGCCTGGACCAGTCCACACAAGAGATCCACTTCCTGGACACTACAGTGCTCATAAGCGATGGTCACATAAACACCACCCTATATCGGAAACCTACTGACTGCTATTCCTACCTACATGTCTCTAGCTTTCATCCAGATCATACCACTCGATCCATTGTCTACAGCCAAGCGCTACGATATAACCGCATTTGCTCCAACCCCTCAGACAGAGACAAACACCTACAAGATCTCTATCATGCATTCCTACAACTAGAATACCCACCTGCTGAAGTGAAGAAACAGATTGACAGAGCCAGAAGAGTACCCAGAAGTCACCTACTACAGGACAGGCCCAACAAAGAAAACAACAGAACGCCACTAGACATCACCTTCAGCCCCCAACTAAAACCTCTCCAACGCATCATCAAGGATCTACAACCTATCCTGAAGGACGACCCATCACTCTCACAGATCTTGGGAGACAGACCAGTCCTTGCTTACAGACAGCCCCCCAATCTGAAGCAAATAGTCACCAGCAACCACACACCACACAACAGAACCACCAACCCAGGAACCTATCCTTGCAACAAAGCCCGTTGCCAACTCTGTCCACATATCTATTCAGGGGATACCATCATAGGGCCTAATCACATCAGCCACACTATCAGAGGCTCGTTCACCTGCGCATCTACCAATGTGATATATGCCATCATGTGCCAGCAATGCTCCTCTGCCATGTACATTGGCCAAACTGGACAGTCTCTACGTAAAAGAATGAATGGACACAAATCAGACGTCAAGAATTATAACATTCAAAAACCAGTTGGAGAACACTTCAATCTCACTGGTCACTCGATCACAGACCTAAGAGTGGCTATCCTTCAACAAAAAAGCTTCAAAAACAGACTCCAACGAGAGACTGCTGAATTGGAATTAATTTGCAAACTGGATACAATTAACTTAGGCTTGAATAGAGACTGGGAATGGATGAGTCATTACACAAAGTAAAACTATTTCCCCATGGTATTCCTCCCTCCCACCCCACCCCCCACTGTTCCTCTGATATTCTTGTTAACTGCTGGAAATAGCCTACCTTGCTTGTCACCATGAAAGGTTTTCCTCCTTTCCCCCCCCTGCTGCTGGTGATGGCTTATCTTAAGTGATCACTCTCCTTACAGTGTGTATGATAAACCCATTGTTTCATGTTCTCTGTGTGTGTATGTAAATCTCTCCTCTGTTTTTTCCACCAAATGCATCTGATGAAGTGAGCTGTAGCTCACGAAAGCTTATGCTCTAATAAATTTGTTAGTCTCTAAGGTGCCACAAGTACTCCTTTTCTTTTTTCCAAACTGATAGCCCCATTATTCAGATTAACTGCGGGTGAAGCCCAGACCAGAAGGAGAAATCAGAGGGGTCCCACTAAGATACCCAGTTTTGTTTGAACAGAGGAATGCCACCAAGCTTTCACAGAGCTGAAGAAAAAGCTGTCTAGTGCACCAATACTGGGAAATGCTGATTACAGTCTCCCATTCATACTCCAGACAGATTCATCCACAGAGGGGCTAGGAGCTGTACTGGGTCAGGTTCAGTCAGGGAAGGAGAGGGTCATAGCTTATGCCAGCAGGGCCTTAACTCCCACAGAAGAAAAAAAATCCCATCCATAAGCTGGAGTTCTTGGCATTAAGATGGGCGGCTGCAGATAAATTGAGAGACTATCTACTCGAGCATCAATTTACGGTGCTGACTGAGAACAACTGCTACTGCTAAATTGGATGCAACTAATCAAAGGTGGATGGCAAAGCTGGCAGAGTTCAACTTCGACATAAAGTACCGGCCTGGGAGAAGTAATGCCAATGCTGATGGCCTATCTCAGTTACCCTGGGAGGAGGTGGCAACAGTTTTGAATGCTGGGTGCAATGTGTCCTCCATAGCAACCCAGGGTGAATGTCAAAGGAATGCAACAGAGAGAACTCCACAGGCCAGGCATAGAATTAATCCCAGACCTGCCTAAAGAAGCATTGAAGAGGCTGCAGGAAAAGAATGCCATCATCTCCCGAGTAAGGACCTACCTGCCCAGGCAATGGGCACCCACGAGAGGCAGAAGGAAGAAACACCAGTGGGGACATTACTGAATCAATGGAAGCGATTACAGCTGGTAGAGGGGATCCTTTACAGGAGGACAACAATCCCAGGAGAGGGGCAGATCCAACACGTGGTGCTGCCAGAGAAACTACAGAGAGAAGTGTTCGAAGCTCTGCACACGGACATGGGACACATGGGCATTGACCATACGGTGGATCTCATCTGCTCTCACTGTTATGGGCAAGACATAGAATCATAGAATCATAGAATATCAGGGTTGGAAGGGACCCCAGAAGGTCATCTAGTCCAACCCCCTGCTCAAAGCAGGACCAAGTCCCAGTTAAATCATCCCAGCCAGGGCTTTGTCAAGCCTGACCTTAAAAACCTCTAAGGAAGGAGATTCTACCACCTCCCTAGGTAACGCATTCCAGTGTTTCACCACCCTCTTAGTGAAAAAGTTTTTCCTAATATCCAATCTAAACCTCCCCCATTGCAACTTGAGACCATTACTCCTCGTTCTGTCATCTGCTACCATTGAGAACAGTCTAGAGCCATCCTCTTTGAAACCCCCTTTCAGGTAGTTGAAAGCAGCTATCAAATCCCCCCTCATTCTTCTCTTCTGCAGACTAAACAATCCCAGCTCCCTCAGCCTCTCCTCATAAGTCATGTGCTCTAGACCCCTAATCATTTTCGTTGCCCTTCGTTGTACTCTTTCCAATTTATCCACATCCTTCCTGTAGTGTGGGGCCCAAAACTGGACACAGTACTCCAGATGAGGCCTCACCAGTGTCGAATAGAGGGGAACGATCACGTCCCTCGATCTGCTCGCTATGCCCCTACTTATACAACCCAAAATGCCATTGGCCTTCTTGGCAACAAGGGCACACTGCTGACTCATATCCAGCTTCTCGTCCACTGTCACCCCTAGGTCCTTTTCCGCAGAACTGCTGCCGAGCCATTCGGTCCCTAGTCTGTAGCGGTGCATTGGATTCTTCCATCCTAAGTGCAGGACCCTGCATTTATCCTTATTGAACCTCATTAGATTTCTTTTGGCCCAATCCTCCAATTTGTCTAGGTCCTTCTGTATCCTATCCCTCCCCTCCAGCGTATCTACCACTCCTCCCAGTTTAGTATCATCCGCAAATTTGCTGAGAGTGCAATCCACACCATCCTCCAGATCATTTATGAAGATATTGAACAAAACGGGCCCCAGGACCGACCCCTGGGGCACTCCACTTGACACCGGCTGCCAACTAGACATGGAGCCATTGATCACTACCCGTTGAGCCCGACAATCTAGCCAGCTTTCTACCCACCTTATAGTGCATTCATCCAGCCCATACTTCCTTAACTTGCTGACAAGAATGCTGTGGGAGACCGTGTCAAAAGCTTTGCTAAAGTCAAGAAACAATACATCCACTGCTTTCCCTTCATCCACAGAACCAGTAATCTCATCATAAAAGGCGATTAGATTAGTCAGGCATGACCTTCCCTTGGTGAATCCATGCTGACTGTTCCTGATCACTTTCCTCTCCTCTAAGTGCTTCAGGATTGATTCTTTGAGGACCTGCTCCATGATTTTTCCAGGGACTGAGGTGAGGCTGACCGGCCTGTAGTTCCCAGGATCCTCCTTCTTCCCTTTTTTAAAGATGGGCACTACATTAGCCTTTTTCCAGTCATCCGGGACTTCCCCCGTTCGCCACGAGTTTTCAAAGATAATGGCCAAGGGCTCTGCAATCACAGCCGCCAATTCCCTCAGCACTCTCGGATGCAATTCGTCCGGCCCCATGGACTTGTGCACGTCCAGCTTTTCTAAATAGTCCCTAACCACCTCTCTCTCTACAGAGGGCTGGCCATCTCTTCCCCATTTTGTGTTGCCCAGCACAGCAGTCTGGGAGCTGACCTTGTTAGTTAAACAGAGGCAAAAAAAGCATTGAGTACATTAGCTTTTTCCACATCCTCTGTCACTAGCTTGCCTCCCTCATTCAGTAAGGGGCCCACACTTTCCTTGGCTTTCTTCTTGTTGCCAACATACCTGAAGAAACCCTTCTTGTTACTCTTGACATCTCTTGCTAGCTGCAGCTCCAGGTGCGATTTGGCCCTCCTGATATCTTTCCTACATGCCCGAGCAATATTTTTATACTCTTCCCTGGTCATATGTCCAAGCTTCCACTTCTTGTAAGCTTCTTTTTTATGTTTAAGATCCGCTAGGATTTCAGCATTAAGCCAAGCTGGTCGCCTGCCATATTTACTATTCTTTCGACTCATCGGGATGGTTTGTCCCTGTAACCTCAACAGGGATTCCTTGAAATACAGCCAGCTCTCCTGGACTCCCTTCCCTTTCATGTTAGTCCCCCAGGGGATCCTGGCCATCTGTTCCCTGAGGGAGTCAAAGTCTGCTTTCCTGAAGTCCAGGGTCCGTATCCTGCTGCTTACCTTTCTTCCCTGCGTCAGGATCCTGAACTCAACCAACTCATGGTCACTGCCTCCCAGATTCCCATCCACTTTTGCTTCCCCCACTAATTCTACCCGGTTTGTGAGCAGCAGGTCAAGAAAAGCGCTCCCCCTAGTTGGCTCCCCTAGCACTTGCACCAGGAAATTGTCCCCTACGCTTTCCAAAAACTTCCTGGATTGTCTATGCACCGCTGTATTGCTCTCCCAGCAGATATCAGGAAAATTAAAGTCACCCATGAGAATCAGGGCATGCGATCTAGTAGCTTCCGTGAGTTGCCGGAAGAAAGCCTCATCCACCTCATCCCCCTGGTCCGGTGGTCTATAGCAGACTCCCACCATGACATCACTCTTGTTGCACACACTTCTAAACTTAATCCAGAGACACTCAGGTTTTTCCACAGTTTCGTACCGGAGCTCTGAGCAGTCATACTGCTCCCTTACATACAGTGCTACTCCCCCACCTTTTCTGCCCTGCCTGTCCTTCCTGAACAGTTTATAACCATCCATGACTGTACTCCAGTCATGTGAGTTATCCCACCAAGTCTCTGTTATTCCAATCACGTCATAATTCCTTGACATCACCAGGACCTCCAGTTCTCCCTGCTTGTTTCCAAGGCTTTGTGCATTTGTATATAAGCACTTGAGATAACCTGTTGATCGCCCCTCATTCCCAGTATGAGGCAGGAGCCCTCCCCTCACAGACCTTCCTGCCTGTGCTTCCTCCCGGTATCCCGCTTTCCCACTTACCTCAGGGCTTTGGTCTCCTTCCCCCGGTGAACCTAGTTTAAAGCCCTCCTCACTAGGTTAGCCAGCCTGCTGGCAAAGATGTTCTTCCCTCTCTTCGTAAGATGGAGCCCGTCTCTGCCCAGCACTCCTCCTTCATGGAACACCATCCCATGGTCAAAGAATCCAAAGCCTTCTCTCCGACACCACCTGCGTAGCCATTCGTTGACCTCCACGATTCGACGGTCCCTACCCAGGCCTTTTCCTTCCACGGGGAGGATGGACGAGAACACCACTTGCGCCTCCAACTCCTTTATCCTTCTTCCCAGAGCCACGTAGTCCGCAGTGATCCGCTCAAGGTCATTCTTGGCAGTATCATTGGTGCCCACGTGGAGAAGCAGGAAGGGGTAGCGATCCGAGGGCTTGATGAGTCTCGGCAGTCTCTCCGTCACATCATGAATCTTAGCCCCTGGCAAGCAGCAGACTTCTCGGTTTTCCCGGTCAGGGCGGCAGATAGATGACTCAGTCCCCCGGAGGAGAGAGTCCCCGACCACCACCACCCGCCTTCTCCTCTTGGGAGTGGTGGTCGTGGAACCTCCAACCTCAGGACATCGCATCTCATGCCTCCCAACCAGCGGAGTCTCCTTCTGCTTTCTCCCCCCAGACATATCATCTGGTCCACTCTCCGCATTGGTACCTGTGGAGAGAACATGAAAGCGGTTAGTTACCTGTGTCTGTGTTACTGGAACCCGGACATTCCGCTTACCTCTTCTGGAGGTCACATGTTGCCAAGCTTCTTCACTGGCCTCTTGGCTCCTCTCTGCAACCTGCTCTACATCTTTAGAGCTTTGTGCCCCTAGAAGGCTATCCTGAGTTTGGTCCAGAAAATCCTCAGTCTCTCGTATACAACGCAGGGTCGTTACCTGTTGCTCCAGACCTTCAATCTTCTCTTCCAATATGGAGACCAGCTTGCACTTTGTACAGACAAAGTCGCTTCTGTCCTGTGGAAGAAAGACAAACATGGCACATCCAGTGCAGGTCACAACAGCTGAATTCCCCCCTTCCATATCACCTACCTACTACGGAGCTTCCTCAGAGACGTTGGCAAGATGTAAGCCTCACTGGGCTCACTCCAGGCGAACATGCAATCCACCATCCAGGGGTGGTGCCTCTTTCAAAAGGTGCTGCCTAAGAAAGAGAGGCATCTCTGAAGGCAGAGTTCCACTTACCTCAATCCACACCAGTAGGCCCCTGGAGCTAGTGTGCCTCAACTTTCTCACCTTGGAACCATCCTGGGGGGGCATCGAGAATGTCCTTGTAGTCACTAACCATTTCACTTGCTATGCTCAGGCATACCCTACTCATGACCAGCGGGCATCTACTGTGGCCAAGGTGATGTGGAAAGAGTTCATCTGCCAATAGGGCATCCCTGAAAGGATATATACGGACCAGGGGAGAAATTTCGAAAGTTATCTCCTGGTCCAGCTTTGGAAACTGTTGGGGACTTCAAAGAGCAGAACCATGGCCAATCACCCTCCAGGGAATGGGACCACTGGGTGGTTCAACCAAACACTCATGGATATCCTGGGAACCCTGCATTCGGACCAAAAGGCGAACTGGAAGGACTATGTTGAGCCCATGACTAATGCCTATAACTGCACCCAGCATGCATCCAATGGGTTTTTCCCATTCTTCTTAATGTTTGGCTAGCACCCCAGGCTGATGGTAGATCTGGCCCTGGGTTTCCCCACCGGGGAGATGATGGGGTGGGGGTGGGGGAGTACATCTCCCAGCCAAGAGAATGCCTAGAGAGAGCATCTCGTCAGGCTGCACAGGCATCTGAAGCCACCAAACTTCACCAGAAACAGCACTATGACCGCCAGACACGAGAAGCTCATTGACTCCTGGAGACGGTGCTAGTAGCCAGGGAGACAGAAACTGGGAGACAGATGGGAACTAATTCCCTATATTGTGATCAGAAGACAAGGGAACTTGCCTGTCTATACTGTACAGCCAGAATCAGGAGGAGGGGAGCAGGTTATCCACTGTAACTGAATTACACCATGCATGTTTCTACCTATTGGTGGGGTCAATCAACCAGCAGACTAGGAGGTATGTGATAAATGGAGGGAGCCAAGCTGCAACTTGAGGGAAATTTCCCATTGGAGGCAGGGGCAGGGAAGGAACTTCCTGGGGGCTCTGGAGATAGACCAGGCTGCTATTGGGGAAAGAAAACCAGTAGGGGGATGATGTACAAAGGGGATACCTGGGACATGGGGGATGGGCAGTGCAATGAAGGGGAGCGAGCACTACATTGTACTGAGTCACAAGACCCAGACCCAGACCCAGACCATCAGTACTCTGACCTGGAGGCAGAGGCAGATTTTGAGTTAGTGGGGCCTGTGCGCAGTTTCATTTTCAGGGTGGGGGGGCCCTTGGGACCCAGCCAAGAAAAAGAACATTCTCCCTCCACCCTACCCATTTTTCATTTTTTTTCTTCCTCATCCTCCTATATTATAAGTAATAGGAAGTAAATGAAAATAAAGTGAGGTACCTTGATTGTTTTTGTAGTCTAACTTTTTTTTCACAGCCCACTTGAAAATTGCTGAGAGTCTCGGCAGACCACTTAATGATTTTTCCAAATGCTGTTTGTACCTTTAGCTAACTATTGTAAAGTGCTTTGTATAAGACTGCTTTATAAAACAAAACTTAATAACCTTTCCTTGGTCCACCTGAATGGAGCTCTCGGACCACAGTTTGAGAAATTCTGGTCTGGTAGAAAGCTTATAATTGCATCACACTAAGGTGAAAAATGTATACAAATAAAAAGTATAGATGACGTATGAATGGAAAAATAAAAATTAACTTCCTCTGAAGAAAGTTGTTTGAAAAAAAATTACTCAGATAGCTTTTTTTCTACACCTTTTCTTTACAAAATCGTCAATTAAGTTATTGTAAGTAATATTTTGTAAAGAGGCACTTTCAATTGTCAGTATTGCTGAACTTAAAATGTTCCTGACATCATATTTCACAAATAATTTTCACTTCTTTCAATACAGAAAAAGAAGGTTCACCAGAAGCATTTGTGACAGGTATTGTTAAAAATATTTCCAGAATGGTTTCTACATTTGGAAAGTTTGCCTGCAAACCATCACATACAAGTCTATACATCTCGAAGCACAGCCCTCCTCATTTTCAATAAAATGAATGAAATATTTCACTTCATCTTCAAAAAGATTTGTGTCCTGTCCTCTCCGTAGAATTCACTTAATTTCTTACTGTAGTGGCTTTTAGCATTTTCATCAATACTTCCGAAAAAAAACCAACACACAAAATAAATCAACAGTTTCCTTTGGAGATTCACCTCTACTCTGCAATTGCACTATTATTGTGTAACCCTTCTGCCCATCAGAGTTGGCAGCAACAAGGGCCAGGTTCAGTATCTAGGGGTTCCATTTCAATAACAATGCAGCCCGGAGGATTTGATGAAAGTCCCCCCATCGCTGGAGAGCAAGAGGCATTTTGTTGTGGGAGCCACGGACATCTTCTAAAAACTCCTGCAACTCCTCTCGCAGCGCATGGGGGGCTGGGGTACGGTCTCCTGGTTACTTCCCGATGGGGCCCTTGGTACAGCCCCGTGGCCCACCGAGACGGGCAGACAGGGTGCTCCTGATGGGTTAGCAGCACTAGGCCCGCCTGGAACCCTGGGGCGATGGGGCGGCGGAGGGAAGATAGCAGCCCCTGGTGGGTCAGGACGGGTAAACACAAAGGCCGCTCCCTGGGAGTCATCAATTGGAAAAGGAAGGAAACAGCCCCGGGGCGGCAATAACATCTTGGAAGGTGGACGGGACAGGGGCAGGGGCAGGGTTAGAGGCGAGATTCTGGGCGAGGAGAGGGCTCTCAGTGACGCCGGGCGCAGGCTCTATGGTGGATTTGGCAGCCACGGCATCATGAGGTGGACTCTGTCCTGTAGGGCCCCCTCCTGGGAAGGAGGTCGAATGCTCCTCACCAACGAGGGATGCCCCTGGTGGCTCGGGTCCCGTCTGCGTGGCACTGGCCGTCGCCTCAACAGGCTCGGTGGCCCTCAGTGGGGTGCCATCTGCAGCCGGGTTGATGAGGAGTCCAGGGGCTCCTCGGAGGTGGGAGCGGAAGCAACAGTTAGGGGGAGGGAGTATGGGGAAAGGAGGGCTGGAGTGAAGTCGCCCAGATCGAGGCCCGCTGGCATAGGGTCGTCCTCCCCCTGGGTGACCGGGGTCAGACCCAGGGCCTCGATCTCCTCATATATAGATGGGAAATCATTTTCCGCCACTCTGGGATTCTCCCTGCAGGCACCTGATGCGACGGTGGCCTCGGGGCACACTGAGGTTTCGGATGGCGCCAGGGCATGGGGTGCTCCCTCGGGGGCCTCGGAGGGGAGGGACTCCCGTGGAGGGGAGATGCTGCCTTCCAGTGCTGCCACGTCTTCCCCAGCCGGCACCAGTGGATGGAGCACACCCGTGGGTAGAGCGGAAGGCTCGGCATCGGTGCCGGTCTTCCGGGGGGCCTCTGCACCTGATGGGAGGAGCGGAGCTCGAGCCTTCCGCTTGCCCCGCGTCCCCTGGACTAGGGCCCAGCCCTCCATGGCATCATCTGGGGGCTGGCTAGCAGGGGTCGTGTCAGGGGGCAGAGGCGATGGCTCAGGGACTTGAGGGGATAACGGTGGGGTGGGCCCTCTCCCATGCCTGGAGGTGTCCCTGCCGCACCCTTCTCCACAGGCCCCGCCAGATTGCAAGCAGCGGGGGTGGGGTCTCCCGCTCATCTGGGCATAGTGGGGCCCAAGCGGGAGCAATGGTGGACTGGGAAGGAGGAGGGGTGGTTTTAGGCGCCAGGCAGCCAGGGGCACCGGCGATGATGGGGCCGGTGCCCTGCCGGGGCTCGGGGGTCCCGGATGCCCCTCCTTGCCGGGCCAAGAGTCAGTCACTCCGGACGTGCCCCATCGCCCAGCAGAGGTAGCACCGGGCCTCCCCCGTGGAGTAATGCACCCAGTAATGGGCCCCCTGGTAGGGGACTAGGAAAGACCCCTCCAGCGCCTCTCCATCACGCACCGTCGGCGGCAGTTGAAGCTGCACTTGCCAGCGGAACGAGAGGACGTGACGGAGGGCGGGGTCTTTGCAGCCCAACGGGAGAGGGCTGATGACAGAGATGGGCTTCCCCAGGGTAGAGAGGATGGGTAACAGGGTGGTGTTGGGGAGAAAGGGAGGGACGGTGGTCAGGAGCAGGCGGACACCCAGGTCCTCTAGCAGCTCCAGGGGGACGAACACGCCCCCGCACCGCCAGGCCCTTCTCCACCGCCTCCTGGGCGGCGGCCTCCGATGCTAAGAAGAAGACGACCTTGCCATACATTTTGGAGGCCGCCACAATGGCCATGGGCCCCACCACCCTCGCCAATGCCCGCACATAGGTCTCCATGTGGGGTGAGGCGGGCACCAGGAGGCAACGAACGCCATGCTTCCTGGTCATGGTGGGAAAGGGGCCCCGGCCGCTATAGATGGTAGTGGAGCCAGTGGGCAGGAGAGATGACGTAGCCACAGGCAGGGGGCTGCCGCCAACTAGGTGTACACCCTGGGGGCTGGGGGAGGGACACCCGCAGAGCTGGTGGAGGGAACAGCGGGTATGAATGCCCCAGCTGGTGGTGGGGATGGGGCATTGGGCGCAGCCCCTGCCATGGAGGGCCTGGGCTTTTTAGCGGGGCCCTTCCTCTTCTTCTTACCCTGGCCTTTCCCGCCGGCTGGGGGGGCTCCCCCAGAATCTGAGGGGGGGGAAGGACGTGGCAGCAGCGGAGGTCATCCCGGTGCCCGTCACTGCTGGTGCCCCAGTGGGGATGGTTCGGTAGTGGAGGTAGTGGCTTGTGGGGGTGATGGGGGCGGGCGGGGGAGGGGCATCTCGGGCTGCTGGAGGGGTCCCACCCGTCTCGTCCCCCACCATCATGAGTAGGGAGGGAAGGGGAGATACCAGAAGGAGGGGAAAGGGGAAGCAGGTCGACCACTCCTCCCCGCTAGGCTGCAGGCAGGGGAGGAGGGCGCCAAAAGAGGTGGGCTAGATGGGGGGGGCAATCAGGGGTTGGGGTTGGTCCCCAACACAGGGTGGAATTCCGGCTCCTCTAACTGCACTGGGGGACGGGGGGGATACAACAACATCGAGGGTGCAGTGAAGAGGGTTGAAACTAAAATGGGGAGTGGCACAAGCGCATGGGCACTTGGAGCAAGTGGCTAAGCGGGCTGGAGTTAGGGCAGGGAAACCAAGGGGCTAGCTTCAGAGGCTGGGGCGAGGCAAACAAACAAAGGCTGCAGAAAGAAATGGGCGGGGCAGGCAAACAAACTGAAGCTAGTAAGGGGGGGCTGGGCGTAAGAGGGGCAAAAGCTGCAAAGGGCAAATGGGGCAGGTTGCAAGGGCAAGGCTGTGAGGTACGCAGTCCGGGGGGGCGGTACATGCGCCCATGTGCGCTTGCACAAAGTCTCTTTAGGCTGGTTGCTGCTTCTGGGCCCAAGGGTGGAATCAGGGCGTGGCAAGCCAAGCAAGCAGCTGAGTCCAGAGGCAGGAGCAGAAAAAGATGATATCCAGCCAGTGGGGGTGGTGGAGGGGGCAGCGGTGGTGGTAGTAGTGGTGGGGGTTGGGGGGGGACACAGATGGATCGGGGGCAGCTCCATGCCACACCCCTTGTGTCCCTGGAAACACAGTCAAAACCCCCACCACAAGAGCACAGTTTGAAAGTTACTCAGTCTTAAGGCCCCCTCCACGGTGGTCTGCAAAGTCTCTAGGTGCTCCCCCACTAGTAGATGGTCCTCTTCTTCTCCTCCTCAGGGCTTCAGCAGCTCCAGACAGCAAACTCTGCAGCAGCAGCTCCAGGAACTCCAGGTCGTGGTCCAGGCAGGCAGAAAGGACCCCTCTCAGATGGTGGTGCTGGTGGTGTCCACAGCAGCAAAGGCTGGGGTCCCTCACTCTCCCCTTCTGGGGAGTGGGCCAGCAGGCACCCCCCCAAGGGGCTACAGTTGGAGCCGTAGCAGCACCCAAGGGTGGGGGGGTCCAGCAGCCAGCCAGCAACCAGGTAGCAGAGAAGGGGGGTGATATCTCGCCTAGTCAGGGGAGTAGCTGGAGTAGCAACAGCCATATTGGGATCCAGGAAGTGGGCGGGCGAAGCCCGTCCACTGCTAAAGGATCCCCCCTCAGCCTAAAAGGGGGGTCCACAGGACCTGGAAAGCCAAATAATTACAGGGGACAACTAATGAACAATGGGGACAGGGGTGCGGTTAAAGGGTCAAATGAAGGGAACCGGATGGGGACACCGAGCAGAGAACCCCGGACAGCGCCCACTGCTCCCCAAAGGTGTCAAGGGAGTTAGCGGATGCCGCCCAGAGGAACTCTGCCCAGAGGTGTGAACGGATGGAGGATCGGAATTAGGCCCTACAGTCACAGGAGACTCCATCGGCCAACCTCCTCACCCTGGTTTTATAGATGGCCACTTTAGCCAGGGCCAGGAGGAGGTTGGCCAGGAGGTCCCGTGACTTGGTGGGGCCACGGACAGGGAGTGCATAGATAAGAAGGTGAGGGGAAAAGTGCAACCAGAATCTTAACAAAATATTTGTGAGGAGCCGGAATAGGGGCTGTAGCCTGGCACACTCTAGGTAGACGTGCGCCAGGGTTTCCCTCACGCCGCAAAAAGGGCAAGTGTCCAGGATTGGGGTAAACCGCGCCAAGTACATGCCTGTGCTCACGGCCCCGTGAAGGAGCCACCATCTGATATCCCTGGCGGGTCTCAGGACCAATGTGGAATAGAGGCCATCCCACCGGGGCTCCTCACCCTCTAAGGGTGGCAGGAGGTCCCGCCACTTTGTGTCAGGGTGGGACACAAGGGTGAGGATGTGAAGGGTGTGGAGCACGAGCATGTATAGATGTTTCCTTGGCGTAGTCTGAAAATGGACCAGCTGCAGCCCGTGTAGCCGGCTCACGGTGAAGGGGCAGGGGGGCCAGTGGGGTCCACAGAGCAGGGGCCCGATGAAAAGGTCCGGAGGGCCTGGCGTGGAGGGTGGGCGAGGCATGCCCTCCCTTAGGACCCGATCGAGGAAAACCCGATCAGCGGGCAGCAAAGCGGCCCTCACCTCCTGAAGTATGCGCAGGGGAGTACGAGGTCTGGAGAGCCCCATGCGCTGAGTGAGCATCAGGGGATCCAGCCAGTCTCCCCTGTCGTAGTCGAGAAGATCTCCGACTCTGGTGACTTCTGCCAGGACCAAGCTCCGGCGCACCACGGGGGACTCCGCCACCTGCACACAGAGCTGGGGCGAGGAGATATTCCCCCACGGAGGCCACCATGGACCTGGTCACTGCGAACTGGCAGCTCGGAGAGGTCTCATGGAAGACCTCTCAGATGGAGGTAAAAGAGCTGCCAGTCGTATCGGAGCCCCCGGAGGCAACACAGGAAGGCGTGCGCCAATACGCTCCACGCCGGACTACCTGCACCATAAAGGAGCCTCTGCAGGGCCTGGAGGTGGAAGACATGGACCTGAGTGCGAAAACACTTCAGGCCCTGCCCTCCCTCCTCCAGGGGTAGACGGAGAACCCCTGCGGAGACCCAGTGCAGTCCTGACCAGAAGAACTCCAGAGTCAACGTCCGGAGGTTGGCCAGGACATCCGGGGCTGGGACCAGGGTGTTGAGCCGGTGCCAGAGCATGGACAGTACTAGTTGATTAAGCACCAGTGCCCTTCCTTGAAGGGAGAGACACTGGAGTAGTCCTGTCCATCTCCGGAGCTGCTCTACCACCCTGCCCTCTAAACCGTGCCAGTTCTCCGGTGGAGACGGATGTGTGGCAGAAAGGTAAACGCCGAGATAGAGCAGCAGACCCGCGCTCCACCAGATGGCCTGAAGTGCGGGTGGGAGGGAACTCGCCAGCCACCAGTCCCCTACCACCAAGCCAGAGCTCTTCACCCGCTTGACCCAGGCAGAGGAGGATGCCGAGTAAACGGCCTGGCAAGCCTCCACCTGCGCCAAGTTGCCCGAGTCCTGGACCACGAGGAGCACGTCATCAGCATACACTGACAGGACCAGCTGCAGCTCCGGCTCCCGCAGCGCCAACCCCGTCAACCTCCTTCGGAGGAGACAGAGGAAGGGCTCGATTGCCAGAGCATACAGCTGGCCCGAGAGGGGGCACCCTTGCCATACTCCTCGCCCGAAGCTGACCGGTTCAGTCAGGGTCCAGTTGAGCCTGACCAGACACTCTGCGGAGGCGTACAGCGCCCGGAGAAAACCCACAAACTGGGGTCCGAAGCCAAATGCTTGCAGAGTGTTCAGGAGATACCCGTGATCCACCCTGTCGAATGTCTTCTCCTGATCTAAAGACAGGAGGGCGAACGACAGACCATCCCTACACCCGAGTTCCAGAAGGTCCCCGACCAGATACAGGTTGTCAAAGATGGTGCGGCCCGGGACGGTATAGGTATGGTCTGGGTGGATCATGTCTGCCAGCACGGACCCTAGCTGCAGCAAGATGGCTTTCACTACAACCTTGTAGTCCATGCTGAGGAGCGAGACGGGACGCCAATTCCATATATCACGGAGGTCCCTCTTCTTCGGCAATAAGGCGAGCACGGCTCGCCTGCACGAAAGAGGGAGGACCCCACTCTGCAAAGACTCGGCCCAGACGGTGACTAGGTCTGGGCTGAGGACGTCCCAGAACACATGGTAGAACTCCACGGTCAGCCCGTCTAGGCCCAGAGATTTATTGGTGGGCATGCGACGGAGGGCTTCTGAGAACTCGGCCAGAGTGAGAAGCAGCTCTAGCCGGTCTTGGTCTCCCGCGCTGACTGTCGGGAGTCCGTCCCAGAGCACTCTGCAGGCCTTAGGATTGGTCGGATCCGGGGAGAAAAGGCGTGCATAGAAGGCCCTGGCCCTGCCATACATCTCCGCCGGACCTGTGAGAGGGGTGCCATCCTCCGTGAGGAGGCAGGTGACATGCTTCTTAGCCCCCCTCTTTTTCTCCAGGGTGTAGAAGAAGCGGGAGCTGCAATCCATCTCCCGAAGGAGGCGGATGCGGGATCGAACAATGGCACCCCGGGCGCAATGGTCCTCGAGGGCCCGTAGCTCCTCCCGTCACACCCCAGAGAGGGATGGATCCTTGAGGCTGGTGGCCAGACGCCTCTCCAGCTCTAAGACCTCCCATTCCAACTGCCCTATCGCTGCATCCCTCCGTCGGCTGGCGCCCAGGGTGTAGTCACGGCAGAAGAGCCGGGCGTGCACCTTCCCCAGGTCCCACCACCACCGCGCCGAGGGAAAGGCACGCCGCTGCCCTCGCCAGGCCAGCCAGAACTCCTGGAAGGATGCCACGAAGCCCACATCCTCCAACAAACTGTTGTTAAAGTGCCAATAGGCCGGCCCCGGCCTCTCCTCGCAGAGAGAGACCGTCACGGTGGCTAGGTGGTGATCGGAGAACGGGGCCGGCTGAATGCTGGAGGAATGGGACCGTGAAAGGTGGAAACATAATAAGTAGATGTGGTCCAACAGGGAGTGGCGTGACCAATGGACCTCCACCTGGACAAAGGTGAACGTTGAGACGTCATCCGGGTGGTGGTTGCACCAGATGTCCACCAGGGAGTGATGGTCGACTATCCCCCGGAGGACATCCGCGGCGGCCGGGCACTGCTCGGTCCCCAAGTGGTCCCGTTCCTCGAGGGTCGTATTAAAAGTCCCCGCCCAGGACCAGCCACTCGCGAGGATCCAAGGTGCCGAGGAAGGCGGATGCCTGCTGAAAGAAACGCAGCCGCTCCGGGCCCGATGTTGGGGCATAGACGTTGACAAGATTAACCACGAGCCCCTTCATACGGACCCGGAGGTGCAGCAGGCGGCCCAGCACAGCCTCGGCGACCCCCAGCACCTCGGGCCGTAGGTTGGGGGAGAACAGGGTCGCCACTCTAGCCATACGAGCTGTGAGATGGCTAAAGTAGACCCTGTCCCCCCAATCCAGCTACCAGCTGTCTTCGGCAGCTGGAACCGTATGGGTCTCCTGCAGGAAAACCACAGAGTACTCCCCCTCCCGAAGGAAGCAGAGCAGCTGGGATCTGCGGAGACCCATCCTACAGCCGCAGGTGTTCAATGTTGCGATGGTAAGATGTGCCATAAGGAGGGCTGGGGGAGATTCTCACTGGCAGGGATGCTCACGGCTCCCGACGGGCCGCGCAACAGTCCATGACCTACCCCGTAGGTGAGTAAGGAGTCATGGAAGATGCGGACCCGCCGGTAGGCCGCGGCGCCCTGCTTCCCGGTCCTTTTGCCCTCCCCCATGAGGGCCCTCACGGCCCGGAGGATAAGATGGAAATCCATCCATCGCTGGAGAGCGAGCTGCACCTTGTCACAGGAGCCACAAACGTCCTTGAGGAACTCCCACAGCTCCTCTCGCAGCGTATGGGGGGGCGGGGTCACTAGCCCCTGCCTTTGCTCCGGAGGGACCGCTGACACAGCCCCGTGGCCCACCGAGACGGGCAGGCAAGGGGCAGACTCCCGACGCGGCACCCGATGGGCTGCCATCACATGGCTCCACTCAAACCCTGGCTCAACTGGGGACGGCAGAGGGAAAATAGCAGCCCCTGGTGAGTCGGGACTGGAAAATACAGAGGCCGCTCCCTAGGGACTATCCTCTGGGGGCGAGGAGGTGGTGGCCCCAAGGGCGGCAATGATATCACGGGAGTTGGAGGGGACAGGGACGGGGTCGACAACAAGGACAGGGCAGGGATCCAGAGTAGGAGCAGGACAGGGGTTGGAAGCAGAGGCAGGGAAAGGGGCAAAGGCAGGATCCTGGGCTCCAGGAGCCATGCAGCTGGAGATTGGCCCCCCCCTTGGTGGAGCTCAAGGGACTGGGGAGTGGGAAAGGGTCTCTCCACGATGCCGGGCTCTGGCACCACGGCCGGCAGAGAAGCCACAGTATCTCCAGTGGGGTCCCCGCTCGGGAAGGAGGTTGGTTGCCCCACGCCCACAAGGGACAGCCCGTGGGGCCCGGGTCCCAGCCGCACAGCACCGGCCGTCGCCTCAATGGGCTCGGTGGCCGACAGCAGGGTGCCACCTGCGGCTGGGCAGATGGAGGAGCCCAGGCAGCCCTCGGGGGCAGGAACAGAAGCAGCAGTTAGGGAGGAGGAGCATGGAGAAGGGGGGGCTGGGGTGAGGTCGCTCAGATCAAGGCCCGCTGGCAGAGGGTCGTCCTCCTCCTGGGTGACTGGGGTCAGACCCAGGGCCTCGATCTCCTCGTAGATGGAGGGGAGCTCCCCTTCACCACCCCAGAGGTCTCCCCACCAATGCCCGAAGTGATGCTCGCCGCGGGGCTCACAGGGGCTCCGGATGGTATCGGGGCAGGAAGGGCCCCATCGGGGGCCTTGAAGGGAAGGGGCTCCAATGGAGGGACGGTACTGCCCTCCCATGCTGCCATGTCCTCCCCATCTGGCACTGGGGGATGGAACGCGCCCGTGGGCAAAGCAGAGGGCTCGCATCGGTGCCCCCTTTGCTGGTCTTCCAGGGGCCTTCCGCATCGGTGGAAGGGAGCGGAGCTCGAGCCTTCCGCTTGCCCTGCTTCCCCTGGACAAGGGCCCAGGCCTCCATGGCATCATCAGGGGGCCGGCTAACAGGGGTCGGGTCGGGAGGCAGGGGCGATGGCTCAGGGACTGTGGGAGGCAGCGGTGGAGCAGCATGAGGGAGGGAAGAATCCCCCTGGGGTGGGCCCTCTCCCACACTCGGTGGTATCCCTGCCACACCCTCCTCTAGATGCCCCGCCAGACTGCAGGCAGCAGAGGCAGAGCTCTGCTGCTCGTCTGGGCGTTCTGGGGGGAGCGCCCCTTGGGCCCAAGCGGGAGCAGTGGTGGACTGAGGAGGAGGAGGGGCGGCTCCGGGTGCCGGGCAACCAGGGGCGCCGGCGATGACGGGGCCGGCGCCCCGCCAGGGCTCTGGGGTCCCGGATGCCTCTCCTTGCTGGGCCAAGGGGCAGTCCCTCCGGACGTGCCCCATCGCCCAGCAGAGGTAGCACTGGGCCTCCCCGGTGGAATAATGCACCCAGTAATGGGCCCCCTGGTAGGGGACCAAAAAGGACCCCTCAAGCGCCTCTCCGTCACGCGCCGCCGGCGGCAGTTGAAGCTGCACTTGCTGGCGGAACGAGAGGACATGACGGGGGGGAGGGGTCCTTGCAGCCCAGTGGGAGAGGGCTCAGAACGGAAAGGGGCTTCCCCAGGGTCGAGAGGGTGGGTAACAGGGCAGCATTGGGAAGGAAGGGAGGGACGGAGGTCAGGACGAGGCGGATGCCCAGGTCATCCAGCGGCTCCAGGGGGACGAACACGCCCCCCACTGCCAGGCCCGTCTCCACCGCCTCCTGGGTGGTGGCCTCCGATGCCAGAAAGACGACCACCTTCCCATACATTTTGGAGGCCGCCAAAATGGCCGTGGGCCCCACCACCCTTGCCAACGCCCGCACATACGTCTCAACGTGGGGCGAGGCAGGTACCAGGAGGCAACGGACGAAAAGGGAAAGGGGCCCCGGCCGCTATAGATGGTAGCGGAGGCGGTGGACAGGAGAGATGATGTAGCAGCAGGCGGGGAGGCCGCCGCCACCTGGGCGTATGCCCTGGGGGCCAAGGGAGGGACACCCGCAGAGCTGGTGGAGGAAGCAGCGGGTAGGGACGCCGCGGCCGGTAGCGGGGCCGTGGCAGTGGGGGCAGTCCCTGACATGGGGGGCCTGGTCTTTTTGGCAGGGCCCTTCCCCTTCTTCTTCCCCTGGCCCTTCCCGATGGCTGTTGGGGCTTCCCCGGAATCCGAGGGGGTGAGAGGCATGGCAGCAGCGGAGGTCACCCCGGTGCCCGCCACTGCCGGCGCCCCAACAAGGGCAGGTGGTTTGGCAGCGGCGGGTGAGGTAGATGCTTGGGGTGGTGATGGAGGGGCAGGCGGGGGAAGGGTGTCTGGAACTGCTGGAGGGGCCCCACCCATCATGTCCCCTGCCATAAGAAGCAGGGAGGGAGGGGAAAACACCACAGAGAGGAGGGGAGGGGGGGCAGGTCGACCACTCCTCCCCACTAGGCTGGAATCAGGGAAGGAGAGTGCCAAAAAAGGGGGGGCCAGACAGGGGGGGTATCAAAGGCTCGTAGGGGACAGTCACCGACTCAGGATAGAAATCTGGCTTCTCTAGCTGCACTAGGGGAGGGAGGTCACAAGAACGTTAGGGGGGTGCAGTGAAATGGGGGCAAAGTCAAACAGGGTAAGAGCACAAGCGCATGGGCGGGAACATGGGTGCACTGGGTAAGGGGCCAATCAGGGCGGGGGTACTAAGTGGGGAGCGGGAGAACCAGGCCGGAGGCAGGACATGGAACCGAGGAGCTAGCTTCAGAGGCCAGGGCAGGACAAACAAACAAAAACTGCAGAGGGAGAAGGGTGGGGCAGGCAAAACAAAAACTGAAGCCAGCGAGTGCTGGGGTAAAGTGGAGGGCAAAAAGGCTGCATGGGGCAAAATGGGGCAGGTAACGGGGGACAAAGCTGTGGCTCACTAAAGGGGTCCAGTGCAGGGGGATGGGGGGGTGCGTGCACCCACGTGCGCTTGCAGAGAGTCAGTTTGGGCTGGCTGCTGCTTCAGGCCCAAAAGGTGGGGAAAGGGCGCGGCCGGCCCAGCAAGCAGTGGATCCCAGGGGCAGGAGCTGAGGCAGATGGTACCCAGCCGGTGGGGGTGATAGAGGGGGCAGCGGTGGTGGTAGTAGTGGTGGGGGTTGGGAGGGACACACAGATGGATTGGGGGGCAGCTCCACGCCACACCCCTTGTGTCCCTGGAAACACAGTCAAGACCCCCACCACAAGAGCACAGTTTGAAAGTTACTCAGTCTTAGGGCCCCCTCCACGGTGGTCTGCAAAGTCTCTAGGTGCTCCCCCACTGGCAGATGGTCCCCTTCTCCCCTTCCTCGGGGCTTCTGCAGCTCCAGGCAGCAGACACAACAGCAGCAGCTCCAGGAACTCCAGGTGATGGTCCAGGCAGGCGGAGAGGAACCCTCTCAGGTGATGGTGGTGGTGTTGGTGTCCACAGCAGCAATGGCTGGGGTCCCTCACTCCCCCTTCTGGGGAGAAGGTCAGCAGGCCCCCCCCAAGGGGCTGCAGTTGGAGCCTAGCAGCACCCAAGGGTGGGGGAATCCAGCAGCCGGTCAGCAACCAGGTAGTAGAGAAGGGGGGGCTGGTGTCTGGCCCAGCCAGGGGAGCAGCTAGAGCAGCAACAGCAGTAGGAGCAGGCAGAGCCCAGGGCCTAGCAGCAGCCCTCTCCCTCCAGGCCAGAGGTCTACAGGAGCACGATCAACGAGAGAGCTCTGGGTCCCAGGTTAATCAGATCCCTTTTCCCTGGGTAAGGGAACAGAGAAGGTTCCAGAACAAGAAGGAACCTTCTGGAAACAATTAAGACAGACAGGCTGATTAGAACACCTGCAGCCAATCAAGAAGCTGCTAGAACCAATTAAGGCAGGCTAATCAGGGCACCTAGGTTTTAAAAAGGAGCTCACTTCAGTTTGTGGTGTGCATGTGAGGAGCTGGGAGCAAGAGGCACTAGGAGCTGAGAGTGAGAACACGGACTGTTGGAGGACTGAGGTGTACAAGCATTATCAGACACCAGGAGGAAGGTCCTGTGGTGAGGATAAAGAAGGGGTTGGGAAGAGGCCATGGGGAAGTAGCCCAGGGAGTTGTAGCTGTTGCACAGCTGTTCCAGGAGGTACTCTAAACAGCTGCCTTCCACAGGGCCCTGGGCTGGAACCCGGAGTAGATGGCGGGCCCGGGTTCCCCCCCAAATCCTCCCAACTCCTGGTCAGACACAGGAGGAATCGAGCTGGACTGTGGGTTCAGAAAAACGGCCAAGCTGAAGCTCCAAGGCGAGCAAATCCGCCAATAAGCGCAAGACCCACCAAGGTAGAGGAGGAACTTTGTCACACATCATAACTTATTTTCAAAGCCAAAACAGCATGTGCATGAGCAGACCTCCTGGTGTCACAAATTCTTTTGACTGTCAAATGTTTTTCATTTGCCTGCTCCACGTGTGATTGTAGTATATTCCACTGGTGTGTGGAAACTGAAAAAAAGCATACACATTTTGAACAAAGTCAAAAAAATGTGTAGCTCCCTCACAAGATTCGGCTGCAGCGTTACAGATTAAATTTAAGGAATGGCTGGAACATGGTATGAATAAAGCACAGGGGCTTGCATCATTCAGTCTTGCTTGTAGACCCGAATATTTTCCTGCCATATTTGCGGCATTCTCAAAGCTCTGCCCAGGACAATTTTTGATGTCCAAACCTAAATTTGCAATGATTTCCAAACCGTTGTCTCCAGACATTCAGAGTGTGGGATTTTAGCAGGACAAAACAAAGAAATCACTCTACAGCTTCACCATTGTCGGTCACATATAGTGATGAATTCATCGTAGGTTTGGTGTGTTAAAAGGTTGGTCTTTCCTGAGCCACAATACTGATAATTTTTCAAATGTTCTCTGAGAAAATCGTCAAATTCACTAAGATATTCAAGGCAGGTTAAAAAATTACCTTTTTGATTTGGCAAAGATGACTAATCATGTCCTCTTAGAGGTAGTCCCAAAGAAGACAGCGGTTTGACCGTGGCAACAACACATCTCAGCACTTTCCTCCAGTCAGAACACTCCTTTTCACTCTTGAGCCAATAACACAGAATCAATTCTTCCAGATAATTTACACCTTGGAACAAACTTACATGTAGCATTAGTATGAGTATGGGAAGTTTCATGATCAGCAATATGTCTTGCAACATTTCTCCAATTAGAGTGCCCATCGATTTAATATTTGTTTTCCTTTACTATGGTCAGGGAATAATTTGCAATCATAAGAGTAGACTGCCTTAGTGGTTTCTGAAAAAATCAACCAAATTCTCATTTCTGTCATGCCATTTTTTTTCATCCTCAGAAAATTGGACTCATGAAGACCTGTAAATTGCTTTCATCCTGCAACCTCATACTCTTTTCTGAAATTTTCCATATTACCTGTTTTTTGGTTTATTTACTAAGAAATATTCTATCATAACCAATGAAACAGATTTTGGCCATAATGCAATGTCTTCGGTAGGTTTCTTCCCTTACTTCGACAAAATTACCAATATTTTGTAGTTCCATTGTCACTTCAGAGTGCACTTGTTTAATTTTTGCAGTTGTTGTGGTATCCCCACAACTCGGCAAGTGATCAGATAATTCAGATGTTTCCTTGCCCATACTTTTTGAAGAATGTCCACTATTCAATACTTCAAGCTTTTTAAAATAAGATGACAAACTGTCTTTTTGCTTAGCTTAATCTTCTTGCCTCACCTTCATTTTTTTGCTTTTTTGACTGCCAGATTCTTAGTGTCGCTTCATTATTGCTAAAAAACTGACCTTGATTTTAGGCAGATTAAAAATGTCTGAAAGAGCAGGGGCCCAGCCAAGGGTGGGCCTGGGTTGGTTCTGGACCTCTCAATTAGGTTTAACATAGTTAATCCCACGTTTTTATCCGGCTCTGTAAAAGGGATTTTGAACCACTACATATGTAACCCTTCTGCCAGGTGAAGCCAGCAGCAACAAGAGCCAGGTTCAGTATCTAGGGGTTCCTTTTCAACAATATATCACAAAACCAGCTCAAGCCCCCACCCAGTGACCTGGGACAATTACACACTGTGGCATTGCAGTTTATGTGATTTTATGAAAATATGCTAATGAGTGTGAATATAATGTAACTAGAATATGCTTCATTCGAAAGGTCTCTTGTAAGGTATCATTACAAAGTTTATAATCTACTGAGTGTGGTCATCCTATTCGTATAAATGTATCACTCCTGTATCTGAAACTAGAAATATGAAATATAACTCTGAGAGCCTATTGTAATTATGCAAAGTGTGGGCCCATAATGGTGGTTTGAAATCTTGATGGCTCCCATTAACCAGGGCAATTGATTGTGGATGGCTCTGTTTGCAGTCAGGCCTTCCTGTGAGTCAGGCTGGAAGGAATGAAGGCTTGGGCTCTTACAGTGACATGTTATCATGTCAACTGCACTGGAATCCGTCTTTAACCTGGTGTTTTTCCATTGAGAAGGAGGGGTGGGAACCCCGAGGGACAAAGGATTCCCGCATATAATTGGGTGGAACAGAACAAGGAGGGAGCCATCATGAGAATCCCCTAGCTACCACCTGAGCTGGAACAAGCGCTGTACCAGGGGAAAGGATTGTGCCCAGACTAGGAAGGTGTCCAGTCTGTGAAAGAAACTTATTGAAACATCTCTAAGGGTGAGATTTTATCTGTATTCAGTTTTATTACTGTACTAGACTTAAACTTGTGTGTTTTATTTTGCTTGGTAGTTCACTTTGTTCTGTCTGTGACTACTTGGAACCAATTAAATCCTACTTTCTGTATTTAATAAAATCACTTTTTACTTATTAATTAACCCAGAGTATGTATTAACACCTGGGGGGGGGGGGAGGACAGCTGTGCATATCTCTCTGTTAGTGTTATAGAGGGTGGACAATTTATGAGTTTACCCTGTATAAGCTTTATACAGGGTAAAACAGATTTATTTAGGGTTTGGACCCCATTGGGAGTTGGGCATCTGAGTGTTAAAGACAGGAACGCTTCTGTAAGCTACTTTCAGTTAAGCCTACAGCTTTTAGGGGATGTGGTTCAGGCCTGGGTCTAGGTTTGCAGCAGGCTAGCGGGTCTTGCTCAAACCAGGCAGGGCACTGAAGTCCTAAGCTGACAGGGCAGGAAAGCAGGAGCAGAAGTAGTCTGAGAACATCAATTGGCAGCCTCCAAGAGGGTTTCTGTGATCCAACCCATCACACATACCACCCCCTGGGCACCTCTATAAGATCATACTTCTCTCACAAGCACAAAGTCTGTGTAGCACAAACTTTCAATAAAAGGAGGGTGTAGCGGGATGGTCACCCGCTCTGTCCCTGAAGGGGTTAAAACAGCCCTGGGGAGCCAATAGGCTCAGCTGATTGGGGAAGCACCCTCAGCTGGGGCCATGCCTTAATCAGGCCACACCTAGCCCTATAAAAGGGCTGTGAGCCAGGAGCTGAGTCAAACTCTCTCTGGCTGTAGAGAGAGAAGGACCTGGTTGCCTGGGAGCTGAGCAGGGTACCTGAGAGGAGCTAGAGAGTTCCTGCCTGGAGAACCCCCAGGCTGCAGGCCTTGCTGAAGGCCCAAAGCAGGTATTGGGGCTGCAAAGGGGCAGCCCAGGGTTTGGCAAAAGCAGCAGGTCTAAACCCTCCTTGCCAATTATGAGTGGTTTACAGACTGCAGTCTGCCCCAGTGAGCAGGAGCTAGATGGTGACTGGCAGTAGCCACTGAGGCAAGGTGTGGATAGAGGGTGGAGGTTCCCCTGGGAGGGGAGACCCAGAGACTGTGGGCATACTACAGAGGGGAGAACCCCAAGGTAAGGGGAACCGGGGTCCGGGAGAGACACAGGGGCCTGAGGCAAGTGGGACACTGGCCTGCAGAGGGTGCTCCACAAGCTGGAGAGCTAATTCCCAGGACAACCAGCAGGAGGCACAGCACCGGTGAGTCATCACTTCGCTACAGAGGGAATTAACTCAGCATTAATTTGGGAAAACACTACAACTAGGGCTCATAAACACAAACCATGAGCAAAAGACCCACCCCCAAGTACATTGGGCAGTGCCCTTTTCCCTTCAGGGTCTTAAATCCAGCAACCCAAAAGTTCCTTTAATGTGCCTGTCCCTAATCACAGTTGCTGTCCTTGGCTAGTGCAGCCCAGAGTTCAGAGGTTCATCTGCAGAGTTCACCTCCCACCTTGAGTGGAAGGCAGGGGTGGAGAGTAAGTAGGCACCTTACATGCTGCACTGCTCAGGTACTCACTCATTGCCCCAGTGGCTGATTGCCACGCCTCTACAGGGCTCTGCTCTGGCCCACTCAACCAGCCACCCTGCTAGCCACACCTCTCCACCGGGTACCCTGCTAGCCACTTGCCATGCCTCTCCACCAGCTGCCTGCTCACCAAGATGTCTTGGGGCCACCCACACACTTAACATAACTCTCAGCTGGAGAACCTTACTGCTAAGGCACACTGGGCAGCCTCTTGCAATAGGTGCTATCCTAAAGTAAGTCTAATACTTAGACCTAAGCATCAGTGACTTCAGCTCTACAGCATATAACAAGACTGTAAATTGAGTCTAAATTAGCTCTTCTATTATGCTATAGAGAGCAAAATGATATCTTGAGCAGGAGCACTTTCCTCACCCACACTCTCTCAACTCACTGGGCTCTGGAACCCATGTCCCCTGCCTAGCAAGTGATATTCAGTTGAGGGTGAGTCCCTCCACGTGGTATGTGAGGTACAGTTCTTCTTCCCTCGGTTCACACAAAAAGGATAGCAATCCTTTATTACTCCTGCCCCAATAACAAGGAGACTGGGGATCCAACACCAGCCACAAGTGATCATTTGGGCAAGCAGTCCCATCATGCTGAGCACCTAGGCAGAGTGGATGTGTCCACGCAAACAAGATCAGCTTTTGAAGTCTTTTTCCGCAGCTCACCACTAGATGTCAGGGAAGAGCTCATCCAGACTCTGCTTACACAGTGACAAATCATGGGCATGGTTGCAAAGTGCGGGGGAGGGTACTTTTGTTCAATTAGATAATTGGTCAAGCAGACAGACTTTGATTGGCAAATGACAATTTCCCTTAGTTGCTGTTATGCTATTGTGGAGACAGCAAAAAAATGGAGAAGCAAAATCTTTGCTAGACTACCTCAAAAAAACAGGTTTAGAGCACAATTTGCAGAATAAGTTTGCAGAATGCAGAAAGCCTGGTCCGCTTTGCGACTTGCAATGCTTATTAAATTCAGTCATTTGTCAGATTTGTCCTGCATTTTGGGGTCCCCTGTCATTGGGGGCCCCATGCCACCGCACGGTTTGTTTCACGGTAAATCTGCCATTGCCTGGAGGAGCCTGACCAGACCATGGGGACCACACAGAGGAGACCAACCAAACCGAGGGGAGTCTGAATGAATCTACTTGGATTGGAGAAGGGCAGACAGAATGGGACCAGATTGGAGAGCTGCCCAGACATAGTTTGCCAGCTCCTCAGTGCTCAACAAGACAGCAAAGGGCACCTGTCCGGCTCGATTTGGAACGGTGGGCTGCCTGATGAAAGAGGAGCAGAAACCTGGGGTTTGGCCAGTGCTGCTATGGGGCGATGTGCAGCAGGAAATTCTTGGAAACATTGAAAAAAGGGGGGATAGCATGTGATATTCAACCTGAGAGGTTTTTGACTAAGGAAAGGGACAAGGTTGCCCTTTCAATAAGCAGGGGAAGGGTATAGCCCAAGGTCCAGTGTGCTTCAGCAGCAGCCCTGGGAACTACAAGTTGTGGATTACAAACTGCAACATGTTGGGAGAACTTCCTGGTTCCTCTTCCCTCTTTCCCCCCCTCCCCCAGCAGGAGGTCTCAGCATTGACGGAGCTGGAAGCATGGAGCAGGCAAGCAGAGGGGAGGCTGCTGCACTGTAATCCTGTTCAATGTCCCTGGAGGTTTGTCAGAGTGGGCCTGGTCTGAGATGAACACACACTGACACACAACACAGAACATACAAAGGAGCCTCAGGCCCAGTTTCTCAAAGTTGTGTAAAAAGTCACAAGGCAGGTTTCCCTATCTTGAACAACCTCATACTGGGCCAGTGAACTGGAGAGGGGGCTACAATTGTTTAGTACATGTACAGCATTGAAACACTACACTAAAATACATGCTGGTAACATACCTATCACTTTCTCACTGACCCTTCACAAGCACACATGCCGGCAAACACCCCAAGCATGGTGAGTGTATCCAGGGGCGGGGCACTTTGTGCACTGGAGAAAAGCAATGTGAAAGGATCATGGGGCACTTATTGTGGGGAGTAATACTCTAAACTTTTCCACCCTTTTCCACAGGTGAGGGTCATTGTGGCAGATATCTCACTCCTGAGGGAAAGCAGGGGAGCAAGGGTGTGTTTACTACATGCTTGCAGCTTCTGCCCCAGTCCCTCTGCTGCTCGCCTATGTGCCACTTTGGTTCCTGCCCAAGTGGTTGCAGAATGGCACAGGAAAGAGTCCTTCAATGGGGGAAGGAACAAAGCAGCTCTGCCAAGGAACCTCCGGCAGAGGATGCGTGAGTACCTCAAGGAAAATTTCCTAGAGATCTCTCTAGAACAGTGGTTCCTAAACTTGTTCCACCGCTTGTGCAGGGAAAGCCCCTGCCGGGCCAGCCGATTTGTTTACCTGCCGCGTCCGCAGGTTTGGACGATCGTGGCTCCCAGTGGCCGCGGTTTGCTGCTCCAGGCCAATGGGAGCTGCTGGAAGCGGCACGGGCCAAGGGATGTACTGACCACCACTTCCAGCAGCTCCCATTGGCCTGGAGCAGCGAACCGCGGCCACTGGGAGCCGCGATCGGCCGAACCTGCGGACGCGGCAGGTAAACAAACCGGCTGGCCCGGCAGGGGCTTTCCCCGCACAAGCGGTGGAACAAGTTTGGGAACCACTGCTCCGGAGGGTTCCCATGAAATCTTGAAAAAAGAAAAGGAGTATTTGTGGCACCTTAGAGACTAACAAATTTATTAGAGCATAAGCTTTCGTGAGCTACAGCTCACTTCATCGGATGCATTGAAATCTTGGTGTGCATCAACATCCGGTTCTGCGGTACTACTTGGCTGCACGGGGAAATGCCCAGCACACAAAAACAAAGCCAGCCTTCTACATTTCTCTGCCCTCAAACCACCTCTGCGCTTCACAAAGCAAAACTACTTACCATGGGTCTCCTCTCCTGCTTCTTGCTCGCTGGAGAGCAATTGCCGAGACTGGCTAAACACCTCCGGAGTGGAGAACAGATCCTGGCTGCATGCAGCACTGGGCAAACCCACCATGGGCCCCACATCCTCTGCCTCCATCTCTTCATTAATGACTTCCTTCCCTGGGTTAGGTCTAGTTTCCATCAGCTCTAGCCAAGCCGAAGTATCAACAGTGCTCTTGGCGGTGGAGGTGGGGTCGCCACCTAGCATAGCATCCAACTCCTTATAAAAATGGCAGGCCTGGAGCGCAGCACCAGAGCAATGGTTTGCCTCCCTTGCGTTCTGGTATGCGTTCCTCAGCTTCTTCACCTTTGCTCTGCACTGCAGCATGTCTCTGTCATAGCCCTTTTCATGCAAGCTGTGTGAAATCTGGCCATAGGTATCGAAATTCCTACAGCTGGAATGCAGCTGGGACTGGACAGCCTCCTATCCCCAAATACTGAGCAGATCCAGTAGCTCTGTATTGGTCCAAATGAGAGAACATTTACTGGGTGGAGCCACCATGGTCACCTCGGAAGATGCAATGGGAGCTTTCTATGCAAAGCAAACAGGAAGGGGAATTTCATAATTCCCAGGGCTTTAAAAGGGGAGGCTGGAAGCTTGTTTACTTGGCAGTGGAGTTGGAACTGCTGACCAGAGTGCTCAGGATGGACATTGTGGGACACTGTCCGGAGGTCAATTACAGCAATAAAATCAAGCACTGTGTCTACACTGGCACTTTAGCAATAAAACTTTTGCATAAAAAGCCTTATGACTCTCTTGGAGGTGGTTTTATTATGTTGTTGAAACTGAGGCGTTCCATTGGCAAAAGTGGCTTTGCTGTGTGTACGCCGCCGCTGTTTCGTTGCCAAAAGCTGTCTTTTCGCGAAAAAACTTGTCAATGTAGACAAGGCCTTAAATCAACTGGGAACTGGTTTAGGATTCCTCCACATTTTATTCTAAGCTGACGCTAAACTGAATAAACTGCTTTTAAACTGAAATAAAAGGATCCACATGGGGTTTTGCACCAGTTTAACTAAACAGGTTTAAAACCAATTTAAGTGTAACCTGTGCAACACACCCTAAACAGCAAACAGATGCGGAAAAGAGAAGTGAAGTAACTCAGCCAAGCAGCAGAGGAAGAAACAACTTTGATCTCCACTGGACTATGCAGTCTTCTGAAAGCCTCCTGAAAGAAATCCCTGTACTATATGAAAAACTGGAACTGTCCAGTATAGCTGGTGACTTTACAGATGGAAGGCATCATAGCAGGACTAGTTATTATAGCTTCGGTCTTAAAAGGGCTCAGAGACATATATATGCTTATTTCTTCAAGGAGAGGCATTTTTCTTCAAACTTAGCAATTTGTAAAACAACAAGAACATCCAGGCCCTCTGCAGTGAGTGAGCACCTCTCCCAAACCTTCTGCCTGGGGAACTCTGGTAAATCAATACAGAGCGACCTCCACAACATACCCTGCTGCTGACACAAGCAGACAGACTGAAGAAAAGTGTTTGACAGGCCACGTGGGCATACGGGGAAGGAATTCTGTCTCGAAAACAGCACATCACATTAAGTGACATCCCCTCAAGCCCCTGCAGATCTATAGGGCAGAGCCAGAAGGTATAAAATTCTAAACAGATAGCATCAGATGCACCATTAGGGCTTGAAAAATTAATGTGAATACATTTGCAATGCACCAAACCAAAGCTTTTTTTCACGAAATTGCAGACACAGGGATTGGAGACCAGTTAAAGGGGCCATATCTAGGACATCTGAGCTATATCCTCCCTTGTTAACTACACTCTCTTGGCAGCTGAAAAAATAAACTTTCTTTCCTTACCAGCACTGACTCTTTGCCATTCTCACCTCTGTCCCAAAGGGAGAGTGGTACTGGGACAGTAATCAACAGCCAGCCCTGAGAACAGCTAAGGAACTTCTGTTGCGCTGCCAGCAGAGGATGAACAAGACACCTTAAGTCCTACATAAACCAGGGGATCTTTGAATTTCATATGGGCATGAGGATGGATCTAAACACAAAACTGAGATCTGGATGAATTCTTGTGGTTTTAAAGTAGGTCAGGAACTCTGTGGGAACAGAGTGGCAGGGGTGTCCCTTTAAGAAAGCATCTTTGTGCACAACTCAACCATGCATTTCACACATTTCTGCTTGCTTAGTATGTCAAATGGCTGTTTGGTCGGTTCACACACAGTGCACTCCTTCATGGTGGAGCCTTTTCATGTCAGTATCTGAAGGTGCTTGGTAATTATTTGGTGCATAAGAAGGGCTGGGACAACCAAGCTCAGCCATAAAAGTGCTGCAATGGAAAGGTTTAACTGTTTGCATTCTACCAGGAGCCCCATGTATACACGGCTATGCCATGCCAGCTGTGCGCAGGGGTGAGTGACTCTGCCCCCCCATCCTTCATTTATTCCACCCCCGCATAGCTTTCACACTCACTCCACCCTCCCTGGGGTTCTGCACTCAATCAGTGGGGAGGATATTTGTGGAATGCCCACAGGCACCATGCCAGCTTGGCTGTCACACACTACCCCACCCCCGCCCCCGGTGGAGCTCAGAATTAAAGTGCATGACCCCTTGCATGGCAGACCTGTGCATCACTCAGACTCTGGTTTGGAGGCAGTGATGTCCTCTCAGTCAGCCACCATTGATGTGAAATCCAGAGCCCTGCTCCACTACAGAGAGCATAGCTGGCACCATTCAGTGACTGATCCTGGTGGCAGCAGCTGTTGTGGGGGCGGGGTCAGACACTGCCCAGTTTACCTTGGGCAGCAAATGGCCTAGAGTCAGCACTGCTCCCCCATGAGTGGGGAGCTGGATCCCATGGCCAGTGGGCTCTCTGCCTCTTGCAGCCACGGACCTTGGGCTAGATTACCCAATAGGCAGACTAAACACATACTTAGGGCACCAGCAAAGCAGGGGGCACCAAAAAAATTGAGAGTTTTTTTTGAAAATGAGATATTTGTCTCCCACAGATGGAAAACCAGTTGAACAATTTATAACATTCCTCAATTTGAAAAGCCACACTGGTGAAGAAATGGCAAATCAAGTACTGCATTATCTGTGCCAAGTTTGCAAATCAGATTTCTCAAAGTGCAGAGGTCAATCTTATGACAATGCTGCCAAAATGTCAGGGCGTTATCAAGGAATGCAGAAGAAGCTTTAAGAACAGAACAAATATGCCATATTCATACCATGTGCTGCACCCACTCTCAATTTTGTTGGCCTCAGTGCTGTTGATTGTTGTCTGGTGGCAGTAAGTTTTTTCTCAACAGTCCAGTTATTTTATACATTTTTCTCTGCCTCAACACACCGATGGGCAGTTCTTAAAATATATTTGGGCAATGATCGTGTGTTGAAATCTCTTTCTAATACTCACTGGGAGGCATATGCAGTGGCAACAAGTGCAATTCTGAAGCCCTACTCAAAGATTGTGGATGCATTAGAAAGTATAGCAGAAGACCAATCACAAAAGGGAGAAACTATACAAGAGGCAGAAAACATTGCAAACAAGATGCAAGAATTAGAGTTTGTATTCATGTTGACCATGATAAATGAAATTTTACAACACTTTTACCACACAAGTCAAGCTCTCCAAGAAAAAGAATTGGATTTGAAAACATGTGTAGACCTCTGTCAATCATTAGCAGACCACTTACACACTTTGAGGAATGATTTCAAAAGATTTGAAGACATATCAAAAGATATCTTGCCTGATACTAACTACTAAGAAGCCCAGTCATGCAAGCGAATCAGCAAAAAACAAGCAAAAGGTAGCAGGGCAACAGAAACAGCATTGAATCCTAGAGACCAATTTTGCATATCTACTTACTACACTATAATTGATACACTTGAAGGTCATTTGAAGAGGAGAGGTGAAGTGTACAAAGAAGTATCAAGTAGATTTTCTTTTCTAAAGGATATGGACTTATCTGACTAACAATATTCACAAGGTTCCCAAAAGCTAGTTGACTCATACCCTGTTGACTTGAATATGAATCTCTGTGGAGAAGTACGGCAGTTCCATTGTTATATGTGCGCAAAGTTTAACGAAACAGGAAATATGAAATTCAGTCACATTGATCTTCATGACACAATATTGAAAGACGGAATACAATGTGTATTTCCAAATGTAGAGATCACACTACGTATTTTTCTATCATTGATGATAACTAACTGCTCCGCAGAACCCTCTTTTTCTCAGCTGAAAAGAATAAAAAACCCTCAGAGAACAACAATGTGTCAGGACAGACTTGATTCACTTTCCCTACTGTGTATGGAAGTGGATATGCTTCATCAAGTCAGCTTCAATGAACTTATCCAGAATTTTGCAATCGGAAAATCTAGAAAGAAGCTATTTTAATTTCAGCATACGTGTAAATTTTGTGTCATTTTGACAAATAAAATTTTATTTTATGGTATAGTATTGTTTTTATTTTGAATTACATATGGGGGGGCACGATAATCTTTTCAGTGCTTAGGACCTCTAAAGGTCTTAATCTGGCCCTGCACAAGCCGAGGGCATGGCAGTCACACACCAGCTGTGCTGGAGCTTCAATAAGGCCACCGCACAGCACAGTACTGTCAGTCAGAATATTTCAAGCCTGGCTCATTTGACCGAACAGAGACTGAAAAGCCTGGGAGGGAGGTTTCAAGCCCTGGTGTAAAATGGGCTAAGAAACCTCTTCCCTTCAAATGTGGAAAGGGCCCATTAATATTGTATGAGGCTGAGAGCTGGTGGGGACAGAGCCAGCCATAGAGACCAGGGAGAAAAAGATGGGGTGGGGTGGGTGGAGGAAGAGGAAAGAGATGGCCAATCTGCCCTGGAGGAAAATTCCTTCCTGACCCCATCTAACATTCCATCACAGGCCATTGGGCATATTTAGTCAAAGATGAATTAATTGCCAAAATTAGGCTATCCCATCATACCATCCCCTCCATAAACTTATCAAGCTTAGTCTTGAAGCCAGATATGTCTTTTGCCTCCACTGCTCCCCTCAGAAGGTTGTTCCAGAACTTCACTCCTCTGATGGTTAGAAACCTTCGTCTAATTTCAAGTCTAAACTTCCTGATGGCCAGTTTATATCCATTTGTTCTTTTGTCCACATTGGTACTGAGCTTAAATAATTCCTCTCCCTCCCTGATATTTATCCCTCTGATATATTTATAGTGAGCAATCATATCTCCCCTCAGCCTTCTTTTGGTTAGGCTAAACAAGTCAAGCTCTTTGAGTCTCCTTTCATAAGACAGGTTTTCCATTACTCGGATCATCCTAGTAGCCCTTCTCTGTACCTGTTCCAGTTTGAATTCATCCTTCTTAAACAGACCAGAACTGCACACAGTATTCCAGGTGAGGTCTCACCAATGCCTTGTATAACGGTACTAACACCTCCTTATCTCTACTGGAAATACCTCGCCTGATGCATCCCAAGACTGTATTGCAGGCAAAACAGAGGAATTATCCCCATACTTTCCTATGTTTTTTTTCTATAGGCAGGCTAGGTTTCAATGGCTCCTATCTTTTATGAGTTTAGGGGAAATTATCCCACTGTTCAGTTATTAAATTCATGAGGTGGTGTACCTCAGTTTTTCTTCTTATACAGCAAACCAAGTTTGTAATATTCTTTCTGCTGTGCTAAGTTTTAAGTGTATTCACAGGTAATAGCTGAGAAGCATCATTACCATATGACCTTAAAGGTTTTTTTCAAAAATCATACACACTATCCATTGTTACAGAGGTTCCTCTTAACATTAAATTTATCCCAATGTTTAATATTAACATCAAATCTATTAAAAACTTCAAATTTCAGCACTGCATACACACACAAAAAGAATACTTTTCCGACTTAGGGTTAACCTGTCCCTCTCTTATTTTTAGGTTTGACTTCTTTTTCCACCTTCCTCTATCAGTAAGGTAATTTGCATTTTCACAGACACTTTCTGGTTTGCTTTTGGATCCAAAGCCATCAGCAGGTCAGAGACCCTCTCTTAAAAGGGGACACAATCAACTTCCACCTGAGTTTTAATTTCTTTTCATTTTCAGCTTCTGCTTCCAAAACACACAGTGATCTGAAAAAGAAAACACAACCTACTTACAGGTTTCAGAGTAGCAGCCGTGTTAGTCTGTATTCGCAAAAAGAAAAGGAGTACTTGTGGCACCTTAGAGACTAACAAATTTATTTGAGCTTTCGTGACCCCAGCCCCCACTGTTCCTCAGATGTTCTTGTTAACTGCTGGAAATGGCCTACCTTGCTTGTCACCATGAAAGGTTTTCCTCCTTTCCCTCCCTGCTGCTAGTGATGGCTCATCTTAAGTGATCATTCTCCTTACAATGTGTATGATAAAACCCATTGTTTCATGTTCTCTGTGTGTATATAAATCTCCCCACTGTATTTTCCACCAAATGCATCTGATGAAGTGAGCTGTAGCTCACGAAAGCTTATGCTCAAATAAATTTGTTAGTCTCTAAGGTGCCACAAGTACTCCTTTTCTTTTTACAACCTACTTAACCGTTTACAGCACATACTTTGCTTCTCTACAAAAGAAAAAGGACACTAAAATATCTAAACTACTACATGCCACAAGGGGCCACAACAGTGATTCCCTTAACCAACCCAGCAATATTGTTAATCTATCCAACTATACTCTTAGCCCAGCAGAAGAATCTGTCCTATCTTGGGACCTCCCCTTCTGCCCTTCCACCCCCACGAACATGATACAGTTCTGCGGTGACCTAGAATCCTATTTTTGACGTCTCTGACTCAAGGAATATTTCCAACACACCTCTGAACAATGTACTAACCCACAGAGACCTTCCTACCAAGACTACAAAAAGAAGGATTCTGGGTGGACTCCTTCTGAATTTCAAAACAACAGACTGAACTTCTACATAGAGTGCTTCCGCCAATGTGCACAGGCTGAAATTACGGAAAACCACATCACTTGCCCCATAACCTCAGCCATGCAGAACACAATGCCATCCACAGCCTCAGAAACAACTCTGACATCATAATCAAAAAGGCTGACAAAGGAGGTGCTGTCGTCATCATGAATAGGTCAGAATATGAACAAGAGGCTGCTAGGCAGCTCTCCAACACCACTTTCTACAAGCCAATACCCTCTGATCTCACTGAGGGTTACCAAAAGAAACTACACTATCTGCTCAAGAAACTCCCTGAAAAAGCACAAATCCGCACAGACACACTCCTAGAACTCCGACCAGGGGTATTCTATCTGCTACCCAAAATCCATAAACCTGGAAATCCTGGACGCCCCAACATCTCAGCCATTGGCACCCTGACAGCAGGATTGTCTGGCTATGTAGAATCCCTCCTCAAGTCCTACGCTACCAGCACTCCCAGCTATCTTCAAGACACCACTGACTTCCTGAGGAAACTACAATCCATTGGTGATCTTCCTAAAAACACCATCCTGGCCACTATGGATGTAGAAGCCTCTACACCAACATTCCACACAAAGATGGGCTACAAGCCGTCAGGAACAGTATCCCCGATAATGTCACAGCTAACCTGGTGGCTGAACGTTGTGACTTTTTGTCCTCACCCATAACTATTTCACATTTGGGGACAATGTATACCTTCAAATCAGCGGCATTGCTATGGGTACCCGCATGGCCCCACAGTATGCCAACATTTTTATGGCTGACTTAGAACAATGCTTCCTCAACTCTTGTCCCCTAATGTCCCTACTCTACTTGCACTACATTGATGACATCTTCATCATCTGGACCCATGGAAAAGAAGCCCTTGAGGAATTTCACCATGATTTCAACAATTTCCATCCCACCATCAACCTCAGCCTGGACCAGTCCACACAAGAGATCCACTTCCTGGACACTACAGTGCTCATAAGCGATGGTCACATAAACACCACCCTATATCGGAAACCTACTGACTGCTATACTTACCTACATGCCTCCAGCTTTCATCCAGACCACACCACACGATCCATTGTCTACAGCCAAGCTCTACAATACAATCACATTTGCTCCAATCCCTCAGACAGAGACAAACACCTACAAGATCTCTATCAAGTATTCTTACAACTACAATACCCACCTGCTGAAGTGAAGAAACAGATTGACAGATCCAGAAGAGTACCCAGAAGTTACCTACTACAGGACAGGCCCAACAAAGAAAATAACACAATGCCACTAGCCATCACCTTCAGCCCACAACTAAAACCTCTCCAACGCATCATCAAGGATCTACAACCTATCCTGAAGGATGACCCATCACTCTCACAGATCTTGGGAGACAGGCCAGTCCTTGCTTACAGACAGCCCCCCAACCTGAAGCAAATACTCACCAGCAACCACACACCACACAACACAACCACTAACCCAGGAACCTATCCTTGCAACAAAGCCCGTTGCCAACTCTGTCCACATATCTATTCAGGGGACACCATCAAAGGGCCTAATCACATCAGCCACACTATCAGAGACTCATTCACCTGCACATCTACCAATGTGATATATGCCATCATGTGCCAGCAATGCCCCTCGGCCATGTACATTAGTCAAACTGGACAGTCTCTACGTAAAAGAATAAATATACACAAATCAGACGTCAAGAATTATAACATTCAAAAACCAGTCGGAGAACACTTCAATCTCTTTGGTCACTCTATTACAGACCTAAAAGTTGCAATTCTTCAACAAAAAACTTCAAAAACAGACTCCAACGAGAGACTGCTGAATTGGAATTAATTTGCAAAGTGGATACAATTAACTTAGGCTTGAATAAAGACTGGGAGTGGATGGGTCATTACACAAAGTAAAACTATTTCCCCTCCTTGTAAAGTGCTGGAAATGGCCCACCTTGATTATCACTACAAAAGGTCCCCCCCCCCCCCCGCTGGTAATCTGCTTGTGCTTGCAGAGCCATTGGCCATTATCTCTGAAAACTCATGGTGATCGGGGAAGTCCTGGATGACTGGAAAAAGGCTAATATAGTGCCCATCTTTAAAAAAGGGAAGAAGGAGGATACTGGGAACTACAGGCCAGTCAGCCTCACCTCAGTCCCTGAAAAAATCATGGAGCAGGTCCTCAAGGAATCAATCCTGAAGCACTTAGAGGAGAGGAAAGTGAGCAGGAACAGTCAGCATGGATTCACCAAGGGCAAGTCATGCCTGACTAATCTAATTGCCTTCTATGATGAGATAACTGGGTCTGTGGATGAGGGGAAATCAGTGGATGTGTTGTTCCTTGACTTTAGCAAAGCTTTTGACACCGTTTCCCACAGTATTCTTGCCAGCAAGTTAAAGAAGTATGGGCTGGATGAATGGACTATAAGGTGGATAGAAAGTTGGCTAGATTTTCGGGCTCAATGGGTAGTGATCAATGGCTCCATGTCTAGTTGGCAGCCAGTATCAAGTGGAGAGCCCCAAGGGTCGGTCCTCGGGCTGGTTTTGTTCAATATCTTCATACATGATCTGGAGGATGGTGTGGATTGCACCCTCAGCAAGTTTGCAGATGACACTAAAATGGGAGGAGAGGTAGATACACTGGAGGGTAGGGATAGGATACAGAGGGCCCTAGACAAATTAGAGGATTGGGCCAAAAGAAATCGGATGAGGTTCAACAAGGACAAATGCAGAGTCCTGCACTTAGGATGGAAGAATCCCAGGCACCACTGCAGACTAGGGACTGAATGGCTCGGCAGCAGTTCTGCAGAAAAGGATCTATGGGTTACAGTGGACGAGAAGCTGGATATGAGTCAACAATGTGCCCTTGTTGCCAAGAAGGCCAATGGCATTTTGGGATATATAAGTAGGGGCATTGCCAGCAGATCGAGGGACATGATCGTTCCCCTCTATTTGACATTGGTGCTCATCTGGAGTACTGGGTCCAGTTTTGGACCCCACACTACAAGAAGGATGTGGAAAAATTGGAAAGAGTCCAGCGGAGGGCAACGAAAATGATTAGGGGACTGGAACACATGACTTATGAGGAGAGGCTGAAGGAACTGGGATTGTTTAGTCTGCGGAAGAAAAGAATGAGGGGGGATTTGATAGCTGCTTTCAACTACCTGAAAGGGGGTGCCAAAGAGGATGGATCTAGACTGTTCTCAGTGGTAGCAGATGACAGAACAAGGAGTAATGGGCTCAAGTTGCAGTGTGGGGGTTTAGGTTGGATATTAAGAAAAACTTTTTCACTAGGAGGGTGGTGAAACACTGTAATGTGTTACCTAGGGAGGTGGTGGAATCTCCTTCCTTAGAAGTTTTTAAGGTCAGGCTTGACAAAGCCCTGGCTGGGATGATTTAGTTGGGGATTGGTCCTGCTTTGAGCAGGGCGTGGGACTAGATGACCTCCTGAGGTCCCTTCCAACCCTGATATTCTATGATTCTATGATTTGAATAGCTCACCTTTCCTGATCACTCTTGTTACAGGTTTCAGAGTAGCAGCCATGTTAGTCTGTATTCGCAAAAAGAAAAGGAGTACTTGTGGCACCTTAGAGACTAACAAATTTATTTGAGCATAAGCTTTCATGAGCTACAGCTCACTTCATCGGATGCATTCAGTGGAAAATACAGTGTATGCACTGAATGCATCCGATGAAGTGAGCTGTAGCTCATGAAAGCTTATGCTCAAATAAATTTGTTAGTCTCTAAGGTGCCACAAGTACTCCTTTTCTTTTTGCGAATACAGACTAACACGGCTGCTACTCTGAAACCTTTTTCAAAGTGACAGTCTGATTACTCAGAACCACCTTAAGGCTCAGTGTTTCTCATGTTGCTTCTTTTTTTTGTGTGCACCTCACCCCTGTTGTTGCTCTAGAGGGGCAGTGTCTTTTTTTTTAACTTCTTATACTACAGCTCTTATCTGCTATTTTGTTACCAAAAAAAAATGATCAAGAATTTCTCCCCATTCTCCTGGGTTTGACTGCCCTGCTGCAGCCAGGACTTGGGTCTTTTAAAAAAAATATTGAACTGTTTGCTATTTGCTATTTGCTATTGAAAGCATTGAGGTACCTTAAGGGTTAAATGATAAATACCAAAGCCAAACAACACTAGCCACCTTTGTCTGGCAAAAAAGAGTTTCTCAGTTTTGCAACTTTGAATGAAAGATTCAGATGGCTTTTTAGTGGTGTTATTTAAAACCAAACCAAACCAAAAAACAATTTATCTTAAACCCAGAAAACAGATTTCAGAGTAGCAGCCATGTTAGTCTGTATTCACAAAAAGAAAAGGAGTACTTGTGGCACCTTAGAGACTAACAAATTTATTTGAGCATAAGCTTTCGTGAGCTACAGCTCACTTGTTTCACAAGCCAGGAGCACTGGCCTTGGTCCCAAACACTCCACACACTTACACAGTATATCTACACACACACACACACATTAACACAGATACAAGCATACTCTTTTGCTTCACATCCCTTACACTGCTTTAATTTTTACACAGCTGTACACAGATTACATTGGTATATATTTGGGGTCAGGTAAATTCCAACAGAAACCCCTTATGTTCTTTTGGCAAATTTGACTAAATTGTTCAGTCAAATGATTCAAAGCAGCCTGTCTTTTTGCCTGGTTTATTTACAAACATTCCTTTGGAAAAGGGCCCATTTTTCCTTCAGAATGGCTGCAAAGAAACCAAGAATTCTTTTTCTATAACACTTTTACTGTTACCATTTATACAAAGTTTAACTGCTTAATTCCCTCCAGCCTCTGCAGAGTTAATTTCTCACTCTCTTTATCTGTTGCCTGCCTGCTTGTCTGGGCCTGATCCTGCTTTCCTCCCTGAACCGCCCCTTCCCATGGGCACAGGCTTTGTCTCACTAACCATTTAGCAAGGAGGGTGGGCTCCTCAACTAGTCCCCACCCCTCCTGGTCCCTTTTCTTTGTTCCCTTTCTCTCTTGTTGCCCTGGGGTGGTCATTCTGCCAGATAGGTAGCGACCCTTTCTGACAGAAGGCACAGGTACTTTGCTATTGTTTACTGTGTTAGACTCTATCAGTTCAGTCCAAAAGCCCTTCGGCTGCCTGCAATGTCTCCACTGAATTCATTACCAGCACAAAATTCTCTGTTACTCACACATTCAGGGGCACCCACCTTTTCCCCAGTTCCTAGGGCTCCATGCAAAAAGCATCTAACTTTACCCCTCTGTGGGCTCTGGGGTCTACTCCTCCATGGGCTCCGGGAAAGTACCCATTCCCTGTGGACTCTGAGTAAACTCCCTTTCCCTGTGGTCTCAGGGCTTAATCTTTTGCGGGTTTACGGGGTCTTTTGCCAGTGAAAGAGCCTTAAACAGTAATATACTACATAACCTCTATTTCTTAACAATCACCAAAACAGACTACACACACATACAGTGCTTACGACTCCCAATACGACAGATGGACTTTTCCTGATGGCCAGTCAGAATCAGGTCCACCTGGGGGACTCCAGTTTTTCCAGTGTCATTGGCAGAGTGTTAAGGTCTGGCAGCTCTGATCTTTGGGGCTGTGTCCTGGAGTTGGTTTCCTGTCTCTGGACATAATTTCTCCACTCAAGCAGGCAATCAGCCTGAGTTCTGAGTCCCAGTAATGGAATTTATCCGTAAATTAACTCACGAACTGTGACATGAGAACTTGTAGGGAGCGACCCCACCCCGCCGCCTTTTACCTCCTATTGCAATGAACAAACTACAAACTGTTTGTACCATCAGTCTCCTTCCTCTCTACCAGTCCTCGCTGGGGCCTCCAAATTCTGTTACCCGGGGTTCTTTCAACCCAAAGCTCTTGGTAACTTTTACTCTGTGCAAGGTGGTGTCAGGAAATAAATCAGGGGAGACATGGCTGTCCGACGGATAGATGGCTGGTACAAACAGGACAACACGAGTGCTTTCACTTAAAGCTAAACTTTACTTAGTCTCAAGCACCTATAATACATCCACAATAGATTAGTAAAACACCCCCAACCCTTGATAATTACCAAAGCTGAGTGTGGTAATAGAATTAGTAATAGAATGACAAGTCCCTTAAAGCAAACTTGTTAAGTAAGCAGTTTCAGTGGTCAAGTGAGAGGTTCCCTCTGATTATCGATTAACCAGGTGTGGGTTTTCCCAGAGTTTGCAGCCTTGAGGCCCCAGTAGACATTCCTGGGGCACATCCTGCTCTTCTAAGATACATGTATCAACAACTTCAACACAATTCTTATCAGGAAGGAGGTGTGGTCAAGCTGCCCTCTCTGTGGCACCCAAACCTCCCTGCCTTGGTTAAGCTAAGCCTGCTGACTTGGCTGCTTTTAGCAATAAGCCATAGTGGTTTCAGGCACTTTATTGGTTTGCCAAAGTCTCCCCATACAAGTGGACAAAAGACTTTGTTGATTTATTCCTTCCCTTCCCTCCCGCAAAAAGAGGACCTGCACAAGCTCTCCTCCCATCACAGCTTGAATGCTGGGGGAAGGGAATAAAAATCCCTATTAAAAAGAAATTGTATTTCTATTCTGCTTGAACTTGGCTGGGGTAGGGGGGGAAAGAGATTTCTAAGCATAAGCAAGGGGTCCCCAGCTGATTAGCTTGGGTTAGCCATAAAGGACATATAAAGCTTGCATATTATAGCCGCCAACTGACATCCCCGGTGGGCCTCAGGACTGAGGTGGAATATAGGCTGGCCCACCGGGGCTCCTCACCCTCCAAAGGTGGCAGGAGGTCCCGCCATTTTGTATCGGGGTGGGACACGAGGGTGAGGGTGTGAAGGGTGTGGAGGATGAGTGTGTATAGATGTTTTCTTGGTGCGGTTTGAAAGCAGACCGGCTGCATCTTGTGCAGCCGGCTTACAGTGAAGGGGTGAGGGGGTTGGTTGGGTCCACGGGGCAGGGGTCCAATTAAAAGGTCTGACGGGCCTGGGGTAGCGGGTGGGCAGGGCGTGCCCTCGTGCAGGAACCAGTCGAGATAAACCCAAGCAGCGGGCGGCAAAGCGGCCTTCACCTCCTGAAGTATGCGCTGGGGAGTACAAGGTCTGGAGAGCCCCATGCGCTAAGCGAGCATCAGGGGATCTAGCCAGTCTCCCCGGTCATAATCCAGGAGGTCTCCGACTCTTGTGACCTCTGCCAGGACCAACCTCTGGCTCACCGAGCGGGACTCCGCCACCTGCACACGGAGCTGGGGGTTGTGTAGCAGGGGCTCCGCGAGGAGATCTGCCCCCTGGGTGGCCGCCACGGACCTGGTCGTAAAAAAGAGTTTCCAGGTCCGGAGGAGGTCCTGGTAGAAGACCGGCAGCCAGGAAAGGTCTTGCGGAAGACCTCTCGGATGGAGATAAAGGAGCTGCCGGTCGTATCGGAGCCCTCAGAAGCGGCGTAGGAAGGCGTGCGCCAGTATGCTCCACGCCGGATTACCTGCACCATAAAGGAGCCTCTGCAGGGCCTGGAGGCGGAAGACATGGACCTGAGTGAGCAGACATTTTAGGCCCTGCCCTCCCTCCTCCAGAGGTAGATGGAGAACCCCTGCAGGGACCCAGTGCAGTCCTGACCAAAAGAACTCCAGAATCGATGTCCGGAGGTTGGCCAGGAAACCCGAGGCCAGGACCAGGGTGTTGAGCCGGTACCAGAGCACGGACAGGACTAGTTGATTAAGCACCAGCGCTCTCCCTCGAAGGGAGAGGCACCGGAGTAGTCCTGTCCATTTCCGGAGCCGATCTATCACCCCGCCCTCTAAATTCTGCCAGTTCTCCAGCAGAGAGGGATGCGTGGCAGAAACGTAAATGCCCAGATAGAGCAGCAGACCCGTGCTGCACCAGATGGCCTGAAGCGCAGGTGGGAGGGAGCTTGCCTGCCGCCAGTCCACTACCACCAAGCTACCACTACCAGAGCTCTTGACCCAGTTGACCCACACGGAGGAGGCTGCCGACTAGATGGCCTGGCAAGACTCCACCCATGGCAGGTCGCCTGGGTCCTGCACCACGAGGAGCACATCATCAGCGTATGCCGACAGGACCAGCTGCAGCTCCGGCTCCCGCAGCACCAGCCCTGTCAACCTCCTTCGGAGGAGACAGAGGAAGGGCTCGATCGCCAGAGCGTACAGCTGGCTCGAGAGGGGGCACCCCTGCCGTACTCCTCGCCCGAAGCTGACCAGTTCGGTCAGGGTCCAGTTGAGCCTGACCAAACAGTCTGCAGAGGCGTACAGAGCCCGGAGAAAACCCACAAACTTGGGTCCGAAGCCAAACGCTTGCAGAGTGCTCAGGAGATACCCGTGATCCACTCTGTCGAACGCCTTCTCCTGATCTAAGGACAGGAGGGCGAACGACAGATCATCCCTACACCTGAGTTCCAATAGGTCCCAGACCAGATATAGGTTATCGAAGATGCTGCAGCCCGGGACATTGTAGGTCTGGTCTGGGTGGACCACGTCCGCCAGCACAGACCCTAGCCGCAGCGAGATGGCTTTTGCCACGACTTTGTAGTCCGTGCTGAGGACCGAGACGGGACGCCAATTTCGTAAATCGCGGAGGTCCCCCTTCTTCGGCAATAAGTCGAGCATGGCTCGCCTGCACGAAAGAGGGAGGACCCCGCTCTGCAAAGACTCGGCCCAGACGGTGACTAGGTCTGGGCCCAGGATGTCCCAGAACACGCGGTAGAACTCCACGGTCAGCCTGTCCATGCCCGGAGATTTATTGGTGGGCATGCGACGGAGGGCTTCCGAGAACTCGGCCAGAGTGAGAGGCAGCTATAGCCGGTCTCGGTTGCCCACGCTGACCGTCGGGAGCTCCTCCCAGAGCACTCTGCAAGCGTTAGGATCGGCCGGATCCAGGGAGAAAAGGCTTGCGTAGAAGGCTCTCGCCCTCCCGCACATCTCCACCGGATCCGTGAGGGGGCGTGCCATCTTCTGCCAGTAGGCAGATGACATGTTTTTTAGCCCCCCTCTTTTTCTCCAGGGCGTAGAAGAAGTGGGAGCTGTAATCCATCTCCCAAAGGAGACGGATGCGGGATCGAACAAAGGCACTCTGGGCCCCGATGGTCCTCGAGGGTCTGGAGCTCCTCCCGCTTCTCCCGGCACGCTCCGCAGAGGGGTGGATCCTTGGGGCTGGCGGCCAGACGCCTCTCCATCTCTAAGACCTCCCGTTCCAACTGCTCTATCGCCGCATCCCTCCGTCAGCTGGCACCCCGGGTGTAGTCACGGCAGAAGAGCCGGGCGCGCACCTTCCCTAGGTCCCACCACCGCCGCGCCGAGGGAAAGGTACGCCACTGCCCTCGCCAGGCCTGCCATAACTCCCGGAAGTAAGCTACAAAGCCCGCATCCTCCAGCAAGCTGTTGTTAAAATGCCAATAGGCCAGCCCTGGCCTCTCCGCGCAGAGGGAGGCTGTCACGGTGGCTATATGATGGTCAGAAAATGGGGCCGGCCAGATGCTGGAGGAGTGGGCTCGTGAAATATGAAAGCGTGATAAATAAATGCGGTCCAACCGGGAGTGGCGTGACTGATGGGCCTCCACCCGGACAAAGGTGAACGTGGAAGTGTCAACCGGGTGGTGGTCGTGCCAGACGTCCACCAGGGAGTGGTGTTCAACTATCTCCTGGAGGACGGCGACAGCGGCCGGGCTCTGCTCGGTCCCCGAGCGGTCCCGCTCCTCGAGGGTGATGTTAAAGTCCCCTCCCAGGACCAGGCACCCATGAGGATCCAAGGTGCCAAGGAAGGCAGACGCCTGCTGATAGAATTGCAGCCTCTCCGGGCTCGGTGCTGGGGCATAGATGTTGACAAGGTTGACTGCAAGCCCCTCCATGCGGGCCCAGGGGTGCAGCAGGCGGCCCGGCACAGCCTCGGCGACCCCCAGCACCTCGGGCCGTAGGTCCGGGGAGAAGAGGGTTGCTACTCCAGCCGTACGAACTGTGAGGTGGCTAAAGTAGACCCTGTCCCCCCAATCCAGTCACCAGCTGTCTTTGGCGGTCAGATCCGTATGGGTCTCCTGCAGGAAAACCACAGAGTACCTCCCCTCTCGAAGGAAAGAGAGCACCTGGGACCTGCGGAGACCCATCCTACAGCTTCGGGTGTTCAATGTTGCGATGGTAAAAGGTGCCATGAGGAGGGCTGGGGGGGATCCTCGCCGGCAGGGACGCTCGTGGCTCCCGGCGGGCCGCGCAGCAGTCCGTGACCCACCCCGTAGGTGAGTAAGGAGTCACGGAAGAGGCGGACCCGCTGGTAGGCCGCGGCGCCCTGCCTCCCGATCCTTTTACCCTCCCCCATGAGGGCCCTTGCGGCCCGGAGGATTTGATTAAAGTCCCCCCATTGCTGGAGAGCAAGCTGTACTTTGTTGCAGGAGCCACGGACATCTTCTAGAAACTCCCACAACTCCTCTCGCAGCACATGGGGGGCTGGGGATACGGTCTGGTTACTCCCCGACGGGGCCCTTGGTACAGCCCCGGGGCCCACCGAGACAGGCAGAGAGGGTGCGGACCCCCAACGGGCCTCCTGATGGGTTGACCTGAATGCTGGGGCGATAGGGGGTGGCGGAGGGAGGATAGCAGCCCCTGGTGTGTCGGGACGGGCAAACACAAAGGCCATTCCCTGGGAGTCATCTGTTGGAAAAGGGAAGGAGACAGTCCCAGGGGCGGCAATAACATCTCTGGAGGTGGACGGGATAAGGGCAGGGGCAGGGGTAGAGGTGAGATTCTGGGTGGGGAGAGGGCTCTCAGTGATGCCGGGTGCAAGCTCTCTGGTGGATTTGGCAGCCACGGCATCAGGAGGTGGACTCTCTTCTGTAGGGCCCCCTCCCGGGAAGGAGGTCGAATGCTCCTCACCAGCGAGGGATGCCCCTGGTGGCTCAGGTCCCGTCCGTGTGGCACTGGCCGTCGCCTCAACAGGCTCGGCGGCTCTCAGTGGGGTGCCCTCTGCAGCCGGGTTGATGGAGGAGTCCAGGGGCTCCTCGGAGGTGGGAGCGGAAGCAACGGTTAGCGGGAGAGAACATGGGGAAAGGGGGGCTGGAGTGAAGTCGCCCAGATCGAGGCCCGCTGGCATAGGATCGTCCTCCCCCCTGGGTGACCGGGGTCAGACCCAGGGCCTCGATCTCCTCATATATAGATGGGAAATCATTTTCCGCCACCCCAGGATTCTCCCCGCCGGCACCTGATGTGACGGTCGCCTCGGGGCACACTGGAGTTTCAGATGCCGCCTCGGGGTCTTGGAGGGAAGAGACTCCCGTGTAGGGGAGATACTGCCTTCCAGTGCTGCCACGTCTTCCCCAGCCGGCACCGGTGGATGGAAACACACCCATGGGTAGAGCGGAAGGCTCGGCATCGGTGCCCCCCTTCCTGGTCTTCCGGGGGGCCTCCGCGTCAGATGGGAGGAGCGGAGCTCGAGCCTTCCGCTTGCCCCGCTTCCCCTGGACTAGGGCCCAGCCCTGCATGGCATCATCCAGGGGCTGGCTAGCAGGGGTTGTGTCGGGGCAGAGGGGATGGCTCAGGGACTTGAGGGGATAATGGTGGGGCAGCACAAGGGAGGGAAGATTCCCCTTGGGGCGGGCCCTCTCCCATGCTTGGCGGTGTCCCTGCCGCAACCTCCTCCACAGGCCCCGCCAGATTGCAAGCAGCAGGGGTGGGGCTCTCCCGCTCGTCTGGGCATAGTGGGGGAGGTGCCCCTTGGGCCCGAGCGGGAGCAATGGTGGACTGGGAAGGAGGAGGGGTGGTTTTGGGTGCCGGGCAGCCAGGGGCGCCGGCGATGACGGGGCCGATGCCCTGCCGGGGTTTGGGGGTCCCAGATGCCCCTCCTTGCCATGCCAAGGGTCAGTCACTCCGGACATGCCCCATCGCCCGGCAGAGGTAGCACCGGGCCTCCCCCGTGGAATAATGCACCCGCTAATGGGCCCCTTGGTAGGGGACTAGGAAGGACCCCTCCAGCGCCTCTTCATCACGTGCTGCCGGTGGCAGTTGAAGCTGCACTTGCCGGCGGAACGAGAGGACGTGATGGAGGGCGGGGTCTTTGCAGCCCAACGGGAGAGGGCTGATGACAGAGATGGGCTTCCCCAAGGTAGAAAGGGCGGGTAACAGGGTGGCATTAGGGAGAAAGGGAGGGACAGAGGTCAGGACCAGGCGGACGCCCAGGTCCTCTAGCGGCTCTAAGGGGACAAAGACACCCCCCACTGCCAGGCCCTTCTCCACCACCTCCTGGGCGGCGGCCTCCGATGCTAAGAAGAAGACGACCTTGCCATACATTTTGGAGGCTGCCACAATGGCCGTGGGCTCCACCATCCTCACCAACGCCTGCACATAGGTCTCCACGTGGGGCGAGGCGGGCACCAGGAGGCAACGGACGCCGTGCTTCCTGGTCATGGTGGGAAAGGGGCCCCAGCCGCTATAGATGGTAGTGGAGGCTGTGGGTGGGAGAAATGATGTAGCGGCAGGCGGGGGGGCTGCCGCCACCTGGGTGTATGCCCTAGCGGCCGGGGGAGGGACACCCGCAGAGCTGGTGGAGGGGACAGCAGGGTGGGACACCCCAGCCAGTGGTGGGGCCGGGGCATTGGGGGCAGCCCCTGCCATAGAGGGCCTGGTCTTCTTAGCAGGGCCTTTCCCCTTCTTCTTCCCCTGGCTCTTCCCGCCAGCTGGGGGGGCTCCCCCCGAATCTGAGGGGGTGAGAGACGTGGCAGCAGTGGAGGTCACCCCGGTGCCCGTCGCTGCTGGTGCCCCAGCGGGGGCGGTGGCAGATGGTTTGGCAGCGGAGGTAGAAGCTTGTGGAGGTGACGGAGGGGCAGGCAGGGGTGGGGCAGCTCGAGCTGCTGGAGGGGCCCCACCCCTCTCATCCTCCGCCATCATGAGTAGGGAGGGAAGGGGAGACACCAGAAGGAGGAGGGGAGAGGGGAAGCAGGTCGACCACTCCTCCCCGCTAGGCTGCAGGCAGGGGAGGAGGGCGCCAAAAGGGGTGGGCTGGACGGGGGCGCAATCAGGGATTAGGGGTCAGTCACCGACACAGGGTGGAATTCCGGCTCCTCTTGGTGCACTAGTGGAGGGGGGGGATACAACATTGGGGGTGCAGTGAAGAGGGTTGTAACTGAAATGGGGAATTGCACAAGCGCATGGGAGGGGGCATGGGCACATGGAGTGAGGGGCTAAGCGGTCTGGGGGTAGAACAGGGAAACCAAGGGGCTAGCTTCAGAGGCTGGGGCGGGGCAAACAAACAAAGGCTGCAGGAGGAAATGGGCGGGGCAGGCAAACAAACTAAAGCTAGTAAGGGGGGCTGGGGCAAAAAGGTGGGGGGGCAAAGCTGCAAGTAGCAAATGGGTCAGGTAGTAAAGGGTAAAGCTGTGGGGTGGGCAGTCTGGGGGGGCACGTGCACCCACGTGCGCTTGCACTAGTCTTTTTAGGCTGGCTGCTGCTTCTGGCCCAAAGGGTGGAAATCGAGCGTGGCAAGCCAAGCAAGCAGCTGAGTCCAGAGGCAGGAGCTGAGGCAGATGGTATATAGCCAGTGGCGGTGGTGGAGGGGGCAGCGGTGGTGGTAGTAGTGGTGGGGATTGGGGGGGACACACAGATGGATTGGGGGGCAGCTCCACGCCACACCCCCTGTGTCCCTACAAACACAGTCAAGACCCCCACCACAAGAGCACAGTTTGAAAGTTACTCAGTCTTAGGGCCCCCTCCACAGTGGTCTGCAAAGTCTCTAGGTGCTCCCCCACTGGTAGATGGTCCTCTTCTTCTCCTCCTCGGGCTTCAGCAGCTCCAGGCAGCAGACTCTGCAGCAGCAGCAGCAGCTCCAGGAACTCCAGGTGGTGGTCCAGGCAGGCAAAAAGGACCCCTCTCAGGTGGTGGTGGTGGTGTCCACAACAGCAGTGGCTGGGGTCCCTCCTCCTCCTCTCTGGGGAGTGGGCTAGCAGCCCTCTCCCCTCCCCGGGCTGCAGTTGGAGCTGTAGCAGCACCCGAGAGAAGGGGGTCCAGCAACCAGGTAGCAGAGAACCGGGGGGGGGGTGTCTGGCCCAGCCAGGGGAGCAGCTGGAGCAGCAGGGAGAGCTTAGGGCCTAGCAGCAGCAGGAGTAGCAGCTTCCCACCTCCCTCCAAGCTAGAAGGCTATGGAACAGTCGTGGGAGATAGATATATTAGCTCCAGGCTAAACAAATCCCTGGTACAGGGATAAGTGAAATGGCAGCTGCTCCAGGTCAGTTAAGACACCTGGGGCCAATTAAGAACTTTCTAGAAGGCAGGGAGAAGGCTAGGTTGATTGGGACATCTGAAGCCAATCGGGCTGGCTGAAACTAGTTAAAAGCCTCCCAGTCAGTCAGGTGGGTGTGCATGTCAGGAGCTGTGGGAAGAAGTTGTGGGGTTTGAGAGGATGAGTAGTACACACCATATCAGGCACAAGGAAGGAGGCCCTGAGGTAAGGGTGAAGTGGAGCTTGAGGAAGTGAGGGCTGCTGTTGGGGAAGTAGCCCAGGGAATTGTACATGTCATGTTTCTAAAAGGTCAGCTATCATAGCTGATACTATTAGGGTCCCTGGGCTGGAGCCTGGAGTAGAGGGTGGGCCCAGGCTCCCCCCCCCGACCTTTGCCCCCTGATTAATCACTGAGACTGGGAGACAACAGAGACTGTGCAAGGAAGGATAACTTCTCCTCACCTCCCTCGCTGGCTTATGATGAAAATGGCTCAGTAGACTGTGACCCTTGTCTCTAGAGAAAGAAGGGTTACGTGGAGGGTCACAGTGAGCCTCTGAGGCTAGCGAAATCCACCAGGAAATGCGGGACCCATGAAGGCAAGGACAGAGCTTTGTCACAGTGCACTTGACCTGGGGTAAATGACTAGTTCTTTGGGACAGGGAGTAACCTAATTATTGATGTAATTTTTGGTGTAAGGGACCATCTATCACCAAGGAAGGCTTGTTTGGGTGGCAAGATAGCTCGGAGTGCCCAAGGGGACTGTCTGTAACTCCATGATGAAGCTGTTATAGTGCTTGGGGAGTTCACACTTGTTACTTGGTTGGTGAGATCTAATTACAAAACACAAACAGTTTGGGGTTTATGCTCTGCTTCTTCACAGTCTACCAGTCAGATTGACAGTCCTGACTCTGGTTTCCATGATGTCTTCTATGGAGTTTTGCTGGACAAGGATTTACCGACTTTGAACTGTCTCATAATTTGTGAAGTTGTTGGCCGCCCCCTAATCAATAAGTGCCCACTGCAGTGGCAGCTGTTGAATTTCACTGAGGATATAGAGCTTAATTGGAAGAAGATGCAGTAAGGGTCTGGGGGGGCCCAGACAAGTCCCTGTCAAGTCTTGGGAGGTCAGCACCAGGTGTACTCTCATGGTTGCAATCAGGCCGGCCATCCCTACAGGGCCCAGGCTTGATCATTTCCCGAGCCTTTCCTGGCCAGGGTCTGTGATGAGCACAAAACAAGTGCATGCTCTGACTCTCCACAGAAGAAGAACAGGTTATTGCGCTCATGTTGCTCCTTCTCCTTGGTGGTCAAATATTGGCCAGCCACATCAACTTGCCTGGATCCAGGAGCTGAGCTCAAGAGTGTTAGTGCAAGATGTGCCATGTAACACTCCTTTATTCCTCCCTCCGCTTGACAATGCGGTCGGCTAGATCAGTGAAGGTGTCCAGGACTGTGTGGGCTTCCACCCAGGCCATATCATCCCTGCCCTCTTCCCAGTGCCACCCCCTACTTCCCCGGAACTGATACAACTGGGCCCCCTTGTTCCACTCGGTGTCAGCCACAAGCTGCCAGACATGCATGTCGTACAAGGTGGCTGGCCCATGCTTGCCAGAGCAGCATCAGACGATTGCATGGGAGGCAGACCATGAGGAAAAGGCTTGGAGGAAGCTGTTCCCATCAGCTAGGGCCAGGCAGTTCTGCGTAAGCAGAAAGCCCCATCCCGCGCCTTACTGGTCAGAGAATGAATTACCAATCCCACTTTGGCCTGATCAGTGGGACAGGTCCCAGGGTACAGCAGAAACAGTATATGTCACTGGGTAAGAAAACCCCTGAATTTTCAGTAGTCTCCATTGAATTGCTCTGATAGGGGCACTGCAGGATCTGGCTGGGCAATGGAATGCCTGCTCCCTACATGTCCCCACTGGCTGCTGGCTGCAGAGGGTCAGGGGACTCTGTGAAAACTGTCAGGGATAGGGGTGTGCGTAGTCAGATCCAGAGGGTAGATGCATAGGCATCAGGGCCTGAAGAGTTAAGCCAGTTGGTAGCTGGCGTCTAGAGCCAAGGGTCAAGCCAGGGTCAATAGCCAGGAACTGGAGCCCAGGATTCAGCCGAAATCACTAACCAGGAACCCAAGGGCAGGGCAAGGACACAGGAACCAGGAAGGAGGAAGCAGGAACAAGGCAGGATCTGCCTTGTTGCACAACCAATTTCTTGATATTTCCTCCAGGTTTAAATAGTAGGTCTGTAGGAGCTGACAGTCATCCCTACCAAAGTGGCACTTTCTGCAGTGACTGGTCTTCCCAGATGCCTGATGTGTTGACTATAGCTCTGCCAAGGTTGCCTGGTGGTGCTGTGGACTTGCTGCCTGCCAGGAGCCCTGCAGACTGGGATCAAGCCCCATGTAGGGCTGTCTACTTGCACAAAGCCGAACACCCTTGTGCTGTCCCTCCTCCAAAACCCTGCCCCGCCCCTTTTCTGAGGCCCCGGCCCCAGATCACTCGATCACCCCTCTCTCTGTCACTTGCTCTCCGTACCCTCACTCACTCATTTTCACCTGGCTGGGGCTAGGGGGGTGTTTGAAATGGGCCCATTTTCCATTAACTTTTCTGTGACATTTTCAATCAAAATTTGTATGGAAATTGTTTTCAAAAACATAAGAACATAAGAATGGCCATACTGGGTCAGACCAAGGGTCCATGTAGCCCAGTATCCTGTCTTCCAACAGTGGCCAATGCCAGGTGCCCCAGAGGGAATGAACAGAATAATCATCAAGTGATCCATTCCCTGCCGCCCATACCCAGCTTCTGGCAAACAGAGGCTAGGGACACCTTCCCTGCCCATCCCGACTCATAGCCATTGATGGACCTATCCTCCATGAATTTATCTAGTTCTTTTTTGAACCCTGTTATAGTCTTGGCCTTCACAACATCCTCTGGCAAGGAGTTCCACAGGTTGACTGTGCGTTGTGTGAAGAAACATTTCCTTTTGTTTGTTTTAAACCTGCTGCCTATTCATTTCATTTGGTGACCCCCTAGTTCTTGTGTTATGAGAAGCAGTAAATAACACTTCCTTATTTACTTTCTCCACATCAGTCATTTTATAGGCCTCTTTCATTTCCCCCCTTAGTTGTCTCTTTTCCAGGCTGAAAAGTCCCAGTCTTATTAATTATTTCCCATATGGCAGCCGTTCCATACCCCTAATCATTTTTGTTGCCCTTTTCTGAACCTTTTCCAATTCCAATATATCTTTTTTGAGACGGGGCGACCACGTCTGCACACAGTATTCAAGATTTGAGCGTACCATGGATTTATACAGAGGCAATATGACATCTTCTGTCTTATTAACTATCCCTAAACAACATCAACATGTTTTGCTTTTTCCAAAAGCTAGTTTTTCAGCAAATTAAAAATGTCATTATTGATTTGGAAAACAATTCTGATACACATGTTGATTAAAAGTATCAGTTAATATGCAAAAAAATTAGAGAAAAGTAGAAAATTTCAATAACATACATTTTTTTTTGCAAAAGAGGCCACTTTTCAATGAAGACAAAAAAGCCACAACCATTTAGTTTGAAAAATTTCAATTTACTCCAACTGGCAATGATTTTAAAAATTGACAGTTAAAACAAGAGACACCTCAAAGTTTGAACAACTTAAGAGAAGAAGAATGTCTTGTTCCTTCTGATGGTTGGCCCTTGTTGGGAGTTGTCAGGTGGTCAGCACCATCTTAGTGTGAAGGAGGTTGGAAGGGGAGCCCAGGCTCTGACATTCCTCCAAGCTCCAGCCAGGGCCCTGTGAGGGTTACCAAAGGACTAGCACTCAGGAGCATCTTAAGGCTGTCCTCCCTGGGCCACTTAGAATCATAGACTCATAGAAGATTAGGGTTGGAAGAGATCTCAGTAGGTCATCTAGTCCAACCCCCTGCTCAAAGTAGGACCAACATCAACTAAATCATCCCAGCCAGGGCTTTGTCAAGTCAGGCCTTAAAAACCTCTAAGGATAGAGATTCAATCACCTCCCTAGGTAACCCATTCCAGTGCTTCACCACCCTACTAGTGAAACAGTGTTCCCAAATATCCAACCTAGACTTCCCCCACTGCAACTTGAGACCATTACTCCTTGTTCTGTCATCTGCCACCACTGAGAACAGCCAAGTTCCATCCTCTTTGGAATCCCCTTTCAGGTAGTTGAAAGCAGCTATCAAATCCCCCCTCATGCTTCTCTTCTGCGGACTAAACAATCCCAGTTCTCTCAGCCTCTCCTCGTAAGTCATGTGCTTCAGCCCCCTAATCATTTTTGTTGCCCTCCACTGGATTCTCTCCAATTTGTCCACATCCTTTCCAGTATAAGCTGGATGCAATACTCCAGATGTGGCCTCACCAGTGCCGAATAGAGGGGAATACTCACTTCCCTCAATCTGCTGGCAATGCTCCTACTAATGCAACCCAATATGCCTTCTTGGCAACAAGGGCACACTGCTGACTCATATCCAGCTTCTCATTCACTTTAATCCCCAGGTCCTTTTCTGCCGAACTGCAGCTTAGCCAGTCGGTCCCTAGTCTGTAGCGGTGCATGGGATTCTTCCGTCCTAAGTGCAGGACTCTGCACTTGCCCTTGCTGAACCTCATCAGATTTCTTTTGGTTCAATCCTCCAGTTTGTTTAGGTCATTCTGGACCCTATCCCTACTCTCCAGAGTATCTACCTCTCCCGCCAGATCATTAATGAAGATGTTAAACAAAACCGGCCCCAGGACCGACCCCTTGATACCGGCTGCACTCCACATGAAACCAGCTGCCAACTAGACATTGAGCCGTTGATCACTTCCTGTTGAGCCTGACAATCTAGCCAGCTTTCTATCCACCTTATAGTCCATTCATCCAGCCCATACTTCTTTAACTTGCTGGCAAAAATACTGTGGGAGACAGTACCTTGCTAAAGTCAAGGTATATCACATCCACTGCTTTCCCCATATCCACAGAACCAGTTATCTCATCATAGAAGGCAATCAATTTGGTCAGGCATGACTTGCCCTTGGGGAATCCATGTAGACTGTTCCTGATCACTTTCCTTTCCTCCACGTACTTTAAAATGGATTCCTTGAGGACCTGCTCCATGATTTTTACAGGGACTGAAGTGGGGCTGACCAGTCTGTAGTTCCCCGAATTCTCCTTCTTCCCTTTTTTAAAGATGGGCACTATATTTGCTTTTTTCCAATCGTCTGTGACCTCCCACGATTGCCACAAGTTTTCAAAGATAATGGCCAATGGCTCTGCAATCACATCAGCCAACTCCCTCAGCACTCTCAATGCATTGCATCCCGCCCTATGGACATGTGCATGTTCAGCTTTTCTAAATAGTCCTTAACCTGTCTTTTCACCACTGAGGGCTGCTCACCTCTTCCCCATACTGTGCTGCCCAGTGCAGTAGTCTGGGAGCTGACCATGTCTGTGAAAAATGAGGCAAAAAAAGCATTGAGTGCTTCAGCTTTTTCAACATCATCTGTCACTAGGTTGCCTCCCCCATTCAGTAAGGGTCCCACACTTTCCCTGACCACCTTATTGTTGCTAACATACCTGTAGAAACCCTTTTTGCTACCCTTCACATCCCTTGTCAGCTGCAACTCCAATTGTGCATTGGCCTTCCTCATTACACCCCGGCATGCTCGAGCAATATTTTTATACTCCTCCCTAGTCATCTATCCAAGTTTACACTTCTTGTAAGCTTCCTTTCTGTGTTTAAGCTCACAAAAGATTTATCTGTTAAACCAAGCTGGTTGCCTGCCATATTTGCTATTCTTTCTGCACATTGGGATAGTATGTTCCTGTGCCCGCAATAAGGCTTCTTTAAAATACAGCCAGCTCTCCTGGACTCCTTTCCCCCTCATGTTGTTCTTCCAGGGGATCCTGCCTATCAGTTCCCTGAGGGAGTCAAAGTCTGCTTTTCTGAAGTCCAGGGTCCTTATTCTGCTGCTCTCCTTTCTTCCTTGTACCAGGATCCCAAACTCAACCCTCTCATGGTCACTGCTGCCCAGGTTCCCATCCACTTCTACTTCCCCTACCAATTCTTCCCTGTTTGTGAGCAGCAGGTTAAGAGGATCACGGCCCCTAGTTGTTTCCCCCAGCACTTGCACCAGGAAGTTGTCCCCAACACTCTCCAGAAACTTCCTGGATTGTCTATGCACTGCTGTATTGCTCTCACAGAAGATGACAAGGTGATTGAAGTCCCCCATGAGAACCAGGGCCTGTAATCTGGAAACTTCTCTTAGTTGTCCAAAGAAAGCCTCGTCTACCTCATCCTCCTGGTCTGGTGGTCTATAGCAGACTCCTGTCACAACATCACCCTTGTTGCTCTCGCCTCTAAACTTAACCCAAAGACTCTCAACAGGCTTTTCTCCAGTTTCATACTGGAGCTCTGAGCAACCATACTGCTCCCTTACATACAAAGCAACTCCTCCCTCTTTTCTCCCCCGCCTGTCCTTCCTGAACAGTTTATATCCATCCATGGCAGTGCTCCAGTCATGTGAGTTACCCCACCAAGTCTCTGTTATTCCAATCACATCATAGTTCCTTGACTGTGCCAGGACTTCCAATTCTTCCTGCTTCTTTCCCAGGCTTCTTGCATTCGTGTACATACACCTAAGATAACTAGCTGATTGCCCTGATTTCTCAGAAGGAATCAGGAGGCCTCCCCTGTTGCACCATCCTCCTTGTGTTTCCTTCCGGTATCCCACTATCCCACTTACCTCATGGCTTAGGTCTCCATTCCCCGGCGAACCTATTTAAAGCCCTCCTCACTAGGTTAGCAAGCCTGCCTGCAAAGATGCTCTTCCCTCTCTTCGTTAGGTGGATCCCATTGCTTCCTAGCAATCCTTCTTCCTGGAACAACAATCCATGGTCGAAGAATGCAAAGCCCTCTCTCCAACATCACATGTGTTACCACGCATTTACCGCCACAATTCGATGGTCCCTATCAGGCCTTTTCCTTCAATGGGGAAGATGGACGACAACATGACTTGCGCCTCAAACTCCTTTATTCTTCTTCCCAGAGCCACATAGTCTGCAGTGACCTGCTCAAGGCAGTATCATTGGTGCCCACGTAGAGAAGTAGGAAGAAGTACCGGTCCGAGGGCTTGATCAAACTCGGCAGACACTCCATCACATCCTGAATTCTAGCTCCAGGCAAGCAGCACACGTCTCGAGTTTCCTGGTCTGGACAGCAGAAGGATGACTCCATCTTCCTTAGGATGGACTCCCTGACCACCACCACCTGTCTCCTCCTCTTGGGAGTGGTGGTCGTGGAACCTCCATTCCTAGGAGAATGCATCCCATGCCTTCTGGTCGATGGGGTCTCCTTCTGATCTCTTCCCTCAGATGACTCCTCCAAACGATTCTCCGCTATAGTACCTGTGCAAAGAGCCTGAAAACGGTTTCTTACCTCTATCTGCATTGGGGGTACATGGGTTCACCTCTTTCTTCTTCTGGAGGTCACATGCTGTCAATTTTCTTCCCCGTTCTGCACTGCCCTCTCAGATTCCTCAGCATGCTTTTACTGCAGTACCAAACGCTGACTTCTATCCAGAAAGTTTTAATTTTCTCTGATGCAACGCAGGGTTGATGCTTGGGTCTCTAATCCTTTAACCTTCTCTTCCAATATGGAGACCAGCTTGCACTTTGTACAGATGAAATCGCTTCTATCCTCTGGGAGAAAGACAAACATGGCACATCCTGTGCAGGTCACAACAATTGATCACTCACTATCCATATTGCCTTCCTTCCTCTTCAGATGTTGTATTTATTGCTCACAGAAGCCTGAAAGGCAAAAACTCTGTGGGAACACCCTGCAGGTGAACTCCCTCTGTTTGCTTCTCTTCTGTTTGCAGCTCACTCTGCTCACTTCCTACCACCACTTTGTTGTCCAAGTTTTGCAGTCTGTAGCAAGAAGGTAATAACAAAAGGTACTAACTGCCCCTTCAGCCTCTCTGGGCCCACCACCTCTTCTCCAAGAGAGGTTTCTGCAGTGTTCCTTCTCAGGAGCTCCCAGAACAGGTCCTTCTCCCTGCCTTGTTGGCCCCCTTCTGAGCTGTCTGGCTACTTTTTGAGCTCCCCCTCCATCTGGAGCATGCTCTGCAGGTACGGCTGGATGGGGGTCATCTGGGCCCAGATTTGCTTTTTAATCCCTTCAGTTCTCATGTAGGCTTTATACACCCCCATCACATTGCTAAGGTCCAATCCCACTGCCAGAACAGACCCTGCAGTGCTGAGACTTAGTATAGCAGTTGCTATGCAAAGATGCCTAGTGGTTAGAGCTCTGTATTTGGACTATTCCCAGCTCTGCCACAGGCCTGCTGGATGACCTTGGGCAAGTCACATCTCCTTTCTGTGCCTCTTTTTCCCCATCTGTAAAATAGGGATAATGATGCCAACCTCCTTTTGTAAAGTGCTTTGAGATCTACTCATGAAAGTCATGCTAGAGAAGAGGTAGGTATTAGTAGAAGCAGCACAGCTGGGATGGTTTTTGGGGAGGGCAGTGTGTGGCGCTGCTGGCATGGGTAGTGAATTGGCATGCTTCCCTGGAACTGTCAGGCCTGATCTGGTCCTGCCGTGTTCTGGCCACTTGTCACTTTTCTGTACTGAGCCACACTGTGGGGTTCTGAAAATTCAGCTACATCGTGAACAACCTTGCAGAGCCCAGCAGGGAGTCACCAGCAGAACATGAGAAAGGAGGCGGTCTGTAAGAGTCAGAGCCGCACACTAGCTGACCAGGCCATATCATGCTGCCCACCGCCAGGCCAGCACAGCCGGGCTCTGCACACACCTGCCTGGCTGCCTTCAGGAGGATGCACAGTCTTCAGCTGGAATTGCCGGGGTACATTCCTCCCTGGCTGGACAGCTGCTGCCCTCTGCTGGTCATCAGGAGTATTTATAGCAGGGCTCCCCAGAGAGAACCATGTGGACTAAGGCTGTCTCTTATCTTTTCCATGCCATGCCTCTTCCCCCACCGCCACCCTTTTCCCAGGGTGTGAGGCAAACATGCAGCCAGACCAGACTGCTCACTCAGCTACAGTGACTCACCTGCTCTGCCAGGGTCAGCTGGGTCAAGAGCTCTGGCCTGATGGTTGGGGATGCAACAGTTTTCATGTTCTCTCCACAGGTACTAATGCGGAGCGTGGACTAGATGATAGATCTGAGGAAAGGGAGCAGAAGAAGACTCCGCCGATTGGAAGGCAGGAGATGCCCTGTCCTAGGGATGGGGGTTCCACGACCACCGCTCCCAAGAGAAGGAGGCGGGAGGTGGTGGTCGGGGACTCCCTCCTCAGGGGGACTGAATCATCTATCTGCTGCCCTGTCCGGGAAAACCGAGAAGTCTGCTGCTTGCTAGGAGCTAGGATTCACGATGTGACGGAGAGACTGCCGAGACTCATCAAGCCATCGGATCGCTACCCCTTCCTGCTTCTCCATGTGGGCACCAATGATACTGCCAAGAAGGACCTTGAGCAGATCACTGCAGACTACGTGGCTCTAGGAAGAGAGATAAAGGAGTTTGAGGCGCAAGTGGTGTTCTCGTCCATCCTCCCTGTGGAAGGAAAAGGCCTGGGTAGAGACCGTCGAATCGTGGAAGTCAATGAATGGCTACGCAGGTGGTGTCGGAGAGAAGGCTTTGGATTCTTTGACCATGGGATGGTGTTCCAAGAAGGAGGAGTGCTAGGCGCAAGCAGGAGAGCGCGAGGGGGAGGGCTCCTGCCTCATACTGAGAAAGAGGGACGATCAGCGAGTCATCTCAAGTGCCTATACACAAATGTAAGAAGCCTGGGAAACAAGCAGGGAGAACTGGAAGTCCTGGCACAGTCATGGAATTATGATGTGATTGGAATAACATCTTAATATTTGGGATAACTCACATGACTGGAGTACTATCATGAATGGATATAAACTGTTCAGGAAGGACAGGCAGGGTAGAAAAGGTGGGGGGGGCTGCATTATATGTAAGGGAGCAGTATGACTGCTCAGAGCTCCGGTATGAAACTGCAGAAAAACCTGAGAGTCTCTGGATTAAGTTTAGAAGCGTGAGCAACAAGGGTGATGTCGTGGTGGGAGTCTGCTATAGACCAGTTTTCAGAGTACCAGCCATGTTAGTCTGTATTCGCAAAAAGAAAAGGAGTACTTGTGGCACCTTAGAGACTACCAAATTTATTTGAGCATAAGCTTTTGTGAGCTACAGCTCACTTCATCGGATGCATCCGATGAAGTGAGCTATAGCTCACGAAAGCTTATGCTCAAATAAATTTGGTAGTCTCTAAGGTGCCACAAGTACTCCTTTTCTTTTTGCTATAGACCACCGGACCAGGGGGATGAGGTGGACCTGGCTTTCTTCCGGCAACAAATGGAAGTTACTAGATTGCAGGCCCTGGTTCTCATGAGAGACTTCAATCACCCTGATATCTGCTGGGAGACCAATACAATCCTGGGAGACAATCCAGGAAGTTTTTGGAAAGTGTAGGGAACAATTTCCTGGTGCAAGTGCTGGAGGAAACAACTAGGGGCCGTGATCCTCTTAACCTGCTGCTCACAAACAGGGAAGAATTGGTAGGGGAAGTAGAAGTGGATGGGAACCTGGGCAGCAGTGACCATGAGAGGGTTGAGTTTGGGATCCTGGTACAAGGAAGAAAGGAGAGCAGCAGAGTACGGACCCTAGACTTCAGAAAAGCAGACTTTGACTCCCTCAGGGAACTGATAGGCAGGATCCCCTGGAAGAACAACATGAGGGGGAAAGAAGTCCAGGAAAGCTGGCTGTATTTTAAAGAATCCTTATTGAGGTTGCAGAATCAAACCATCCCGAAGTGTACAAAGAATAGTAAATATGGCAGGCAACCAGCTTGGCTTAACAGTGAAATCCTTGCTGATCTTAAACACAAAAAAGAAGCTTACACGCAGTGGAAGTTTGGACAAATGACCAGGGAGGAGTATAAAAATCTTGTTCAGGCATGCAGGAGTAAAATCAGGAAGGCCAAATCACACTTGGAGTTGCAGCTAGCAAGGGATGTTAAGAGTAACAAGAAGGGTTTCTTCAGGTATGTTAGCAACAAGAAGAAAGTCAAGGAAAGTGTGGACCCCTGACTGAATGAGGGAGGCAACCTAGTGACAGAGGATGTGGAAAAAGTTAATGTACTCAATGCTTTTTTTGCCTCTGTCTTCACAAACAAGGTCAGCTCCCAGACTACTGAACTGGGAAGCACTGCAAGGGGAGGAGGTGACCAGCCCTCTGTGGAGAAAGAAGTGGTTTGAGACGAGATAACTGGCTCTGAGGATGAGGGGAAAGCAGTGGACGTGTTATTCCTTGACTTTAGCAAAGCTTTTGATACGATCTCCCACAGTATTCTTGCCAACCAGTTAAAGAAGTATGGGCTGGATGAATGGACTATAAGGTGGATAGAAAGCTGGCTAGATCATCGGACTCAACAGGTAGTGATCAACGGCTCCATGTCTAATTGGCAGCCGGTATCAAGCGGAGTGCCCCAAGGGTCGGTCCTGGGGCTGGTTTTGTTCAATATCTTCATTAATGATCTGGAGGATGGCGTGGATTGCACCCTCAGCAAGTTTGCAGATGACACTAAACTGGGAGGAGTGGTAGATATGCTGGACAGTAGGGATAGGATACAGAGGGACCTAGACAAATTGGAGGATTGGGCCAAAAGAAATCTGATGAGGTTCAACAAGGGCAAGTGCAGAGTCCTGCACTTAGGATGGAAGAATCCTATGCACCGCTATAGACACTAGGTACAGTGACCCACCCCTCCAGCACAGCCTGCAGTGACAACGCTCAGCCTTGCTGAAGCAGCCTGTCCTTGGGCAGGGCCCAAGTCACATGATTCCAGGGCCCAGGTATTTTAACCTCCAAGCCAGAGTTGCAAGTTAGTCTGTGCAACTGCCCCCTCAGCTAAGAGCCCTCCTGCTGCCTCACTGGGCTGCCAGCCACTCTCGATCTGTCTTTTCCTGCCCAAACTTTCTTCCAGTCTGCATCAGTCTTGTCTGTGCCCTACCTGATGTTGCCTCCTGACCCCCAGGCTCTTGGACTGACTCCAGCCCAACTTTGACCTTCAGCCTGCTTCCAGACCCTGACTCTGATCCTGATCTGGCGCACAGCCTATTCTCAGACCCTGCTTTCAGCAGTGCCCTCCACCCAATCCCAACCCTACATTCAGCTTCAGCCACCACTCCAACTAGCAGGCCTGATAACCTAGAACCCAGAGCTGCAGCCAGGGTCCCCCTCCCATCTAGTTGGGCTCCCCTCTTATGTAGGAAGGGCAGACTGACCACAATTTCCTGGCATCTACTTGAAACCCCCAGGGGGTTGTGATGCCAAGCTGAGATCCTTGCAAACACTGTTCAAACCACAGCCAGAGACAGGGCCATCACTGGTGTAAACGCCACCGAGTTCAGGGATGAATGGGACCCAGAAAGTCCTGGGAACTTCCCAGCTGGTACTGGGGTGTCCAGCCCTTCCATAGCCAAATAGCCTGTCTACACAATGTACTTATAGGGCACCCATCACCATCTTTAGTGTATCTATCCTCAACCACCCACCCCCCGGAGGCAGGGCTGCGATCCACCCTGGAACATGGGAACTGATACCCACAGAAGCTAAGGGACTTGCCCAAGGTCACTCTGGGAATCTGGCAGAGCAGGGAGCTTGAGTCTCTCATGCCTTAGACTAGTGACCTAACCAGAGAGCTTTGAAGGGACCAGTGCACGGAACTCGTTGGACAATTCAGCCACTTTCTCTGGTGCCGCATGACAGCTGAGCCCAAACTCCCCAGCTCATGCACTGGTGAGACTGGTGAGGCCAGGCCTCCAGACCCCAGAGCATCTTCTCACTCTCTGGTGCCTCACGTCAAGCTGCTGCATGCATCTCAGAGACCCTGCAGGGCGCAGGGCTTTGCTCCAGCTTCACTGTTCTTGCATCACACTCTGAAGGTGACCAGGGATGGGCTCGTCTTGATTCCAGGTGCTAGTGAATGCCACAGCCAAGGGCTCTGCCTCGCAGCTTTGATGTGTTTGCCCAAAGCCTGATGTTAGGACACATCCCATTAGAGTTGGTATGGAAACCCCCATCTTTTCATGTTCTCTGGTATACATATATACCTTCCTACTGTATTTTCCACTCCATGCCTCTGATGAAGTGGGTGTTAGACCACGAAAGCTTATGCCTAAATAAATTTGTTAGTCTCTAAGGTGCCACAAGGACTCCTTCTTCTTTTTGTCCCCAGCAACAAATCCCTTCACAGTCAAATACCTTTTAAATGGGGTGTTATTGTTTGTGAAACGTCCTAGTATGTGCAAGGGAGAAGGTGAGGACACCATCTTGCTCTGTAGTATTCAGCCGCTGCTGGAGCTGGGTACCACAATGGTCTGAATCTAGGGGGCTGGGGCAGGATGTCAAACTGGATGGGCCACAGTGCTCTGATGTCATGCTGCAGGGGTCAAGCTCCGGACCCAGCTCCCCCGGCTCTCTGAGGTCAGGCTGCAGGAGGCTGGGTACCACTCTAGATGGACTTCTCCCACCTCCGCCCCATTATTGCAGTTGATTGGAAATTATGGTTTGTTGCCAGCAGATGGCAGCCTTGGCCAGTGAATCCAGCCCCTGGGCTCCATCCAGAACCTTGTGCCTTGCAACAGGGTCGAGCTTTCACGGACGCTGCACTTGACTGCCAAGAAAGGGGCTCTGCCCCTGTGGAGTCAGTGCTGGAGGTGAGGCAGCTCCAGTGCTGCAAAGGATCAGCCCGAGGTCACCAAGATGTTTGAGCCTCTCTGAGCAGCACACCCCGGGGTAGGAGGAGATGCAAAATCCCTTTGCCCAGGCACCACTGGACATCGGTTCCCCAAAGGCTCTGGGCTGCAGGTTCTCCCTGTAGCTCCCCAACCATGCCAGCCAGTGCAGACGGACAGGAGCACAATGCACTGTGAACACACTTCAATCTGCATTGGAGGTGAGTGCACCTCTGTGTCCCCTGCTGACGGGAGTCACTGCTCTGTGCAGCAGGAGCAGAACTGGTGACACTGACAATACGGGGCCCAAGGCCAGTAATGGGATGTTCCATCTAGAAATAAACCTGCTTTTCTGCAGCTGCAAGGGTCAAAAAGCCAGGATGATTAAACTAGGTTCCTGATTCAGGCCAGCTATTAACCACAATTCTCCCACTCTTTATTCCTCTCCGCTCTCCTCTAAGCACCCTCTAGAGTTCACAAGCATGGATTGCACTTTCTCCCTCTTGCTTTGTGCACTTAGTCTCAGGAAATACAGTCAGGCCAGGATTGCCAGCCTACCGTAAGCAGGGCTGGGGGCTTTGTGCCACCATAATGGGATGGTGTTATTAGAGATGTGCCTGCTGGAGTAAGATTGACTGGGCCCACAACTATTAATTGTTATTCCTTAGTGCAGTAACACCAAGGGACCCAGGCCACAGAGCAAGGCTGCACTGTGCCAGGCACTGTATAAACAGAAGGAAGACAAGTCCTGCATCACAGAGCTGAGAATCTAAGTCACTGTTATTTATCATATTATTATTCTATTATAATTGTATTGGTATTGATTTTCTTGCGGAAGCCCCATTGAAAGTCAGGGCTCTGTTATGCTAGGCGCTGCACAAACACACAGTGAGAGACAATCTCTGCCCCTATGAGCTGAAAAGCTAAGCAGCCAAGAGGTCAGAAAAGGGAAGCTGTAGTAGTCCCATTGAGCTCAGGGATATTATGGGGAAAAGGTTTCCAAGGGCTCAGAGCCAATGTTTAAGTCTTCTATTCCCATTTATGGGCACTATGACAAGCCCTAGCTCTGCAGTATGCTCGACACCCAGCAGCTCACAATGGCACAGATTTTCAAAGGACTCAGCACCCAACCTGCTCGCTCATTTGATAATCCCAGACTATGCAATTTTCCCAAGGTCTCAAAAGGCATTCAGAGCAGAGCTGGGAATCCATCCCAGATCTTCTGATGTGGCACTTTACCCACAAAGCAGTCAGATTCTGCGTTTTGCATCAACACTTTCCAGGCACAAGCAAAGAGGGTTCTGGAAACACAGCCCTCAGTGCTTACAACCAAAACAAAATATTTCATGTTGTGATAGGGTCAGACCAGATGGCTACAGGAGAGTGATCCTATTGGGATCTGGGAAGTGGAAGGGCGAAGCCTCGCCCACTGCTAAAGGATCCCCCCAGCCTGAGGGGGATCCACAAGACCTGGAAACCAACTACGTACGGGGGACAACTCATGAAATAACAGGGACAGAAGTGTGATCAAAGGGTCAAACGAAGGGAACCGGACGGGGACACTGAGCAAAGAACCCCGGATAGCGCCCACTGCTCCTCAAAGGTGTCAAGGGAGTCAGTTGGTGCCACCCAGAGGAACTCTGCCCAGATACATGAACGGATGGAGGATTGGAAATAGGCCCCACAGTCACAGAATCTACAGTAAAGCAGTCCTATTGGGATCCGGAAAGTGGGTGGGCAAAGCCCATCCGCTGCTAAAGGATCCCCCCCCAGCCTAAAAGGGGGATCCACAGGACCCAGATACCAAAAACTTCTGGGGGACAACTAATGAAATAACAGGGACAGGAGTGTGGTCAAAGGGTCAAATGAAGGGAACCGGACAGAGACACCGAGCAGAGAACCCTGGAAAGAGCCCACTGCTCCTCAAAGGCATCAAGGGAGTCAGAGTACACCGCCCAGAGGAACTCTGCCTGGATACCTGAACAGACCGAGGATTGGAAATAGGCCCCGCAGTCACAGGAGCTACAGGAGAGTGATTCCGGCTCCTCTTGGTGCACTATGGGGGGGGGGGATTCAACAACATTGAAGGTGCAGTGAAGAGGGTTGCAACTAAAATGGGGAATTGCACAAGCGCATGGGAGGGGGCATACAGGAGAGTGATAGAAGGCAGATGTATTAACTCCAGGTTAAGTAGGTCCCTTTTCCCTGGGTAAGGTAACAGGAAGGTTCCAGAACGATCAGGAACTTTCTGGAAACAATTAAGGCAGACAGGCTGATTAGAACACCTGCAGCCAATCAAGAAGCTGCTAGAATCAATTAAGGCAGGCTAATCAGGGCACCTGGGTTTAAAAAGGCTCTCACTCCAGTTAGTGAGGGGTGTGTAAGGAGCTGGGAGTGAGAGGACATGCTGCTGGAGGACTGAGGAGTACAAGCATTATCACACACCAGGAGGAAGGTCCTATGATGAGAATAAAGAAGGTGTTGGGAGGAGGCCATGGGGAAGTAGCCCAGGGAGTTGTAGCTGTCGCACAGCTGTTCCAGGAGGCACTCTAGACAGCTGCATTCCACAGGGCTCTGAGCTGGAACCTGGGGTAGAAGGAGGGCCCGGACTCCCCGCAAACCTCCCAACTCCTGATCCAGCACAGGAGGTTCCACCGGAGAGGAAGGTCTCTAGGCTGTTCCCCGACCCACAGGTGGATCAGCAGAGACTGTGAGGATTGTTCTTACTCTTTTTTCCCCATGCTGGCCAGTGATGAGGTTATCTGAGTGAACGGCAGATTTGAGCCATGAAAGTCAATCTCTGTGAATCTCTGAGGTGAGCAAAATCTGCCAATAAGCGCAGGACCCACCAAGGTAGAGGAGGAACTCTATCACAATATGTAAACATTACACATGATCCTACACCAGTTCTTATCAGAAGTTGTAAAAGAATTGTTATTAATACTTTGGACTTGTCTAGATCCCATATTCACCCAACAGTTACCTTAGAAGTGTTTGTTAATGAAGCCCCACAGCTTCCTAGATGTCAGTATTCTCACCCTTCATTTTGCAGTTGGGGAAACTGAGGCACGGAGCCGGGTAGCAATGTGATCCAAATGAGTCAATTGCAAGCTGGTAATAAAATCCAGGAGTTCCAATTCTTTGTGTGCTGCTCTAAAGACTAGCGCACACTCCTAGTATCAGAGAGCAAAGGCCTCACTGGTTGCCCATATGCTATGGTAGGAGGCAGGGCTGCTGGAGACTGGAGAAAGTTCCAGTATATTGTGGAGGGGCATGATCCCAGAAGCACAACACTCCCCATGCAAACCATCTGAGTTGTATTTATTTAATGGTTTCTCTGTGTGTCTGTCATTGTGGTATCTGGGTAAATGACAAAAATGATCAGAGTGATAATTTACATGCCCGCAGTAGTCTGCTCTGGATGCCAGCTCTGCCCCACCAGGCTAGCAGAGGGAGAAGAGCTGCTGAGGCAACGTGTTCAGCCCTGGGGATAGGAATGTGCCTTAGATTGTTCTCTAGCAACACTCCTCCATGCATGTCCCAGCAATACCAAGGAGGCGCTCTCAGGCCCCTTTGGGATTCCTAAGCCCATATGTATGAGTGTGTGCAAGGTAGCTGCTTGATCTGGGACTTCTCAACTCCTTGTGCTTATGAGTCTTCCTCTGGATTTAGGCCATTGCTGTAGCGCTGAAAGGTGGGGCTGCTGCCCCTCAAGGCCCCAGATCCCAGAATGACGTTAATAATGTAGGTGGCCTGATTGCTATAGAACTGTATGGAAGGAACGTACCATTTTTTGAAGCTCAGAGAAAACTCTGATGGTCACAGAATGGACAAGTCCAGGATCTACATTGTCAAGGCCAGGAATCTGATTCACAGCAGAATGGCCCCACACTGGCTGCAGGCTCCCTGCAGCTTCATCCCAGGCCAAGAAGCAAACAGGGAGCAGGACTTCTGGGGCTCCATCCCTGCAGTGGAAAGGAGGAAGGCTGGTCATATGGAAAAGGGACAGGCCTGGGAGTCAGGACTCCTGAGCTCTATTCTTGACTTGGCCACTAATTCACTGTGTGACCTTGGGGAAGTCACATTCCCTGTGGGTGCCTCAATTTCCCCACCTATAGAAGAGGTAATGACCCATCCCAGAGGGGCTTCCTGCAGTTGTGTTTGTGAAAAGCTCTTAGACCCTTGGACCTACATGCAGAACATTATCAGCAGCAGCCCTGACTCTGCTGCTGCCCACCCCACCCCATGGAGGTACACACTTGGTCAAATTCTGAAAGCTTGGGGCTGGGGAGGGGCAGATGGACAACACCAATCAGTGCTACTTCTGTGGGTCATCTAGCAAAGGCATAGCTATCATGCCTGGGTATCTAGGGGTATCACCTTTCACTACATCTGCAGGCCCAGACAATCTCCAGCAGCAGTACCCCAACAGATATCCTGCCTATCAATAGAGAGTATCATCTCCAACTGCGGGGAGCTGATGTCTAGGACAAAGGGCCACCAGGTAACCCCAAGAATTTGTGCTATAGATCCCTCCTTTCTGAACTGTACAGCCTCAGAACTCAATGGCTCCAGCATGGCAGTGGGGAGCACAGGCCACTGGCTACACAAAGGTGGGAGATCACCCTGCAGCCCCCCCACCCCGGGACACAGACTCAGCGGCGAGGCTGCACCCAACCCTAACACAGCACCGGGCCTGGGCCTGCTCCAGAAACACCCTGGGGCCCTGCCTCTCTGCACCAGGCACACCAGGTGTGGGGCAGGCAGGCTCAACCAGGCAGGATCCAAGTGTGGAGGGGCTCAGTGTGGAGGGATCCAGGTATGGGGTGAGAGGATTCTGTGTGGGACAATCTGGGTGCAGGCAGCTTAGTGGGGGGTCTAGGTATCTCATCTCATCTCATCTCAAAAAAGATATATTGGAATTGGAAAAGGTTCAGAAAAGGGTCAAAAAAAATGATGAGGGGTCTGGAACAGCTTCCGTATGAGGAGAGATTAATAAGACTGGGACTTTTCAGCTTGGAAAAGAGACGACTAAGAGGAGACAGGATTGAGGTCTATAAAATCATGACTGGTGTAGAGAAAGGAGATAAGAAAGTGTTGTTTACTACTTCTCATAACACAAGAACTAGGGGGTCACCAAATGAAATGAATAGGCAGCAGGTTTAAAACAAATAAAAGGAAGTATTTTTCACACAACACACAATCAACTTGTGGAACTCCTTGCCAAAGGATGTTGTGAAGACCAAGACCATAACAGGGTTCAAAAAAGAACTAAATACATTCATGGAGGATAGGTCCATCAATGGCTATTAGCCAGGATTGGCAGGGAAGGTGTCTCTAGCCTCTGTTTGCCTGAAGCTGGGAATGAGGGACAGGGGATGGATCACTTGATGATTATCTGTTCCGTTCATTCCCTCTGGGGCACCTGACACTGGCCACTGCCAGAAGACAGGATACTGAGCTAGATGGACCTTTGGTCTGACCCAGTAGGGCCATTCTTATGTTCTTATGTGAGGTATGGGGGGATCTGGATGCACAGAGGTTTGTTGGGGGGGTGCCAGGTGCAGGGGCAATGGGACTCTGCAGGGACTTCGAGGTGTAGGTGGTCAGAGCTTAGCAGAGTGGTGTAGGTGTGGGGGTCTCAGGTGCAAGGTCTGGGTGCTGGGGAAGTGGGGCTTGGTGGGGTGGGCGTCTGGGTGCATCTAGTTGGAGGTCAGTGGCATGGGAGTCTGGATGTGGGGGCTCAGGTTGGTGCAGGGGGTGGGGCATCAGGGTGGGCGTTTGAGTGCAGGGAGCTCAGTGGGGGCTGGTCTGGGTGCAGGGGTGAGGGTCCGGAGGCAGGCAGGGGGGCTCAAGATGCAGGTGTTGAGGTTCAGTGGGGTGGGGTTAAGGTATGGGGAGGACTAAGGGGGGTTCTGGATGTACTGGGTGAGGCTTGGCAGGGGTGTCTGGGTATGGGATGTCTAAATGCATGAGGGTTGGGTGGATGGGGGAGCAGCTACCTATACAGTGACCCCTCCCCTTACAATTGAGGAGTAATGGGGACAGGAAGCAGGGGAGGATGCTGAGCTGCCTGCAGCTGTGGAAGGTTTCTGGGGGTGGGTCTGACTCATCCCCAGTCACTCCTTGCAGGAGAAAAGAAAGTCCCATCCTCTCCAGCCTCCAGCCCAGCCAGGACTAGCAGCTGATCCCAGCTCAGGATAGGAACCACTGGCTGGGGTGTCCCTAGCCCCACGGTGATTTACCTCTCCACTCCTGATTCCTGAAATGATGTACTTGTGTTGCTAGGGAGTGGTACATGATTACTCTTGCAGCTTCCCTTTGCTTCCCTGTCAGAAAGTCATTTTCTATGGGGAAGCAAAGAAATCCGCAGGGGACAGGAATTCTGTTCATGTGCAGTGGCACAAAATTCCCCCAGGAGTACCCATCCCATGCCCCCAACTCCGTGGTCCAGGGATTTACCTTCTAGCCAACCTCTGGAATAATCACATGCTTCCCTCTACCCCATGCCAGCTTCTGGGAGCTCTCCACTAAGGCCACCAGTTTTTGTGTGCTGTGGGGACATCTATGTGGAGACTGGCTGGTACAGTGGAAGGATGGTAATGCTGTCAGAGTGAGATTAGCAGGGTTGGATGAGCAAATCGGCAGTGCTTCACCCCAGCAAAATGCAAGAGCCAGTCATGCAATCTACAAAGGGTGTCTTTAACTAGACACAATCCTTGCCTTGTTCCTTGGAAAGCAGAACCTCCATCAGCCATACACAAGCCCTTTATTTCCCCACCAGTTTCACTATTATGATTTATTTATTATCAGAGCACAGAGGAGCCCCAGCCATGGCCCAGGCCCCATTGTGCGAGGCTCTGCACTGACACAGAACAAAAAGACAGTCCCTGCCCAAAGAACTTAAAGCTCCTAAGCATATTGAGCATTGTGCTGTTGCCGGAATGCTCAGGATGGGACCATCAGATGCAGACAAGCCAGGGTTGGCCTTTCTGGCTGGCCTTGCAAGACTCTCGAACAAGGGACAGTATGGAGTTGTCTTAGTGACTTTCAGAAGTTGTACAGTGGGGTGGAGAGTGGAGTCATCACTCACCCCCTTTATTGGGCTAATATACCATTTCTAAGGGAGGATAAGCTGGCTCTGGGGCTGTTAGTGACGTTCTTTGTTGCTAGGTTTAATCCTGCCCCGCAATGGTGACCACATCCCAGACCCCACCAGCAAAACTGGTGCTAGTGGGTCCCTCTCTAGAAGACTCAGCTGAGGAACAAAGCATTGAATGGGCCATGGCGAATGAACCCCTCTTGCTGTTTTGAGGTGGTCCCTCCACTTCAGGGGTGAGGTGTAGGGGGGCAGGGGCAGAATGGCGGAACTTTGCCCTGCTGGGCTATAGAGTGCCTGTTGTGGGAGATAACTAGAGGCCACCAGCCCAGCACCTCACTTATCACCTGCTTTCTCTTCTTTTTTAAATAATCCCCACCTCATACCCAGTTCTCTTTATTATGTGCATAGCCTGCACACACAGGAATAAGAGTCCAGAAAATCAATACTCTGACTGGAAGGTTGCAGTGTAACACTGCTTTATTTCTTACAACCCAAGAAAGAAAAACAGGGGGAGACAAAGCAAGCTGCTCACCAAGGCAGCAAGGCACAACTTAGCCTAGCTTGCTCTAAACTAGCTCTTTGCAGACTAATCCTGAAAGACCCAGAGTGCACTCCTCCCTAAAGAGCCCCCTAGTCTGCAAGCAGAACCAGGAAACACCTTAAAATGTAAAGAGATCGCTTGTAATGTTAAAACAGTTTTTAATACACCACTTGCCACCAACATTAAATTCACACCAATCAGAAAAGATTTAGCAGAATGATCCAGTAACCCTAGTCATGCTGGGTGGAGGGACCCTGCATGAAGCCCAGGTCATGTGTGCAGCAGAAAGGATCCTCTATGTTGGTGACCCCACAATATGCACAGTCCTGGCCCACCCATGGCAGCACCAAGTCACTGCCTAGAGCTGCCGGGGGCTCAAGGAGCAGCAAAGGAAGAACCCTGTTCCAGTGAAATAAGAGCCCGGCTTGTGTGGGGAAAGGGCAAACCCAGCACCATGAGGGCAGCTTTGACGCTACTGGCTGCAGCTCCACCATGGCTGAACAAGGTGGAGTCTGGAAAACTGGGCAGGAGTTTGCATAAGACCTGGCTGTGACTTCAAATTTCTGCCTCTACTTGGGCTGGGATTATTGAAATGTACTGGTTTTATATGCTCAAAGGGGATAGGCTTGCAGAGAGGAAAGGGGGTTTATTATACGCCCCACCACCCAAAATTTCCTCTCCAGTTCTAGTAGTAGAGGCCTTTAGTTTTAGATCCAAAGGACCAGGGTTCTAGGTCCCACTTTCCTGTTGCGGGTGGTGGTTGTTACAGTTCCAGCCTCCCAGTACCCAAAATGCAAACGGCTGAGGAGCACAAGGGATAGTGCAGGAAGAGAGAGATCATAGAAACATAGAATATCAGGGTTGGAAGGGGCCAAAGGAGGTCATCTAGTCCAACCCCCTGCTCAAAGCAGGACCAATCTCCAACTAAATCATCCCAGCCAGGGCTTTGTCAAGCCGGGCCTTAAAAACCTCTAAGGAAGGAGATTCCACCACCTCCCTAGGTAACGCATTCCAGTGCTTCACCATCCTCCTAGTGAAAAAGATTTTCCTAATATCCAACCTAAACCTTCCCCACTGGAACTTGAGACCATTGCTCCATGTTCTGTCATCTGCAGAACAGTCTAGATCCATCCTCTTTGGAACCCCCTTTCAGGTAGTTGAAAGCAGCTATCAAATCCCCCCTCATTTCTGCAGACTCTTCTCTTCTGCAGACTAAATAATCCCAGTTTCCTCAGCCTCTCCTCTTAAGTCATGTGCTCCAGCCCCCTAATCATTTTTGTTGCCCTCCGCTGGACGCTTTCCAATTTTTCCACATCCTTCTTGTAGCGTGGGGCCCAAAACTGGACACAGTACTCCAGATGAGGCCTCACCAATGCCGAATAGAGGGGAATGATCACGTCCCTCAATCTGCTGGCAATGTTCCTACTTATACAGCCCAAAATGCCGTTAGCCTTCTTGGCAACAAGGATAAACTGTTGATTCATATCAGCCAGAGCTCGTCAAACCTCAGACAAGCTCTGAGCTCCAGTAACAAGCAAAATCCCTGGGCCCATCCCTGGCTAATGCACACGCAGCAACATCAGGCTGTTAGTTTGATTTTCCATTGCCTCACCTTACATGCTTGCCTGCTAGGAGAGCGAGCGCTGCCTGCAGCTGGCCGTCGGTACCCTGCACTCTTTGGCTCCCTCTTATAGGCATGCACGCATCTTCGGAGAAGAGTGCAACTGTCCCAGTCCAGTCCCTGCCCCCCTTTCAGGTCTGGAGAAGAGAAGCCAGGAAAACTGGCCTCTTCTGTCTTGCCCATGACAGCCCTGGGCATTAGAGGAGCCTCTTTGAGCTTCTGCTGCTGTGTGCTGTGTGCCCAGCAAAGGGCCAGCTGAACTAGGAAAACCATGTGAGGTAAAAATTATAGTGGGCCAGGACAGGCGACTGCACTGGGAGAAGGGTGGAAGGAGTGACTGTGTTGAGTCCATGCCCCACTGGGACTGTCCCAACCCATGCTGGGACCAGGAGAAAATGCTGCTAGACCCCCAACCACCCACACTCCTGAGGGCTACACTGAGAACAAAGTCCCCTCCACGCAGAGCCCATGCCACAGCCTCTATGAGGTGCACAGGCCCTGCCTGCTGGGGAGCCTAGCTCACACCTTGTTGGGCCAATACAGCCCTAATGGGCCCTGTGCTGCTCAGGACAAACCATGGAAACAGAAGCTGTCTGGGAAGGATCCTGCAGGGACTGCTCACAGGGGATGCTACAGGATGGTGGGAGAGCCCATCAGGCAGGGCGCTGCTGTGATATGCCTGTTTGCACTGTACTGCCTTGGCTCCCCAGCAGCTCGGGGCGGGGACTGTGCCCAGGAAAGCCAGAAGAATCCCCTGAGAAAGCCAGGAAAGGCAGATTTTGCCTAGCTCGTGATGAGCCTGATGCCTTGATGGCACAGACTGTGGGCCTTCAGGCAGGCTCCAGCAGAGCTGATGAGATAGGACCTGGTACTCGGCAGTCCTAAGTCTCTCTTGCACTTACTGGGAGCAGAACATGCCCATCTCTCTTTGAATACAGCTAGCATCGAGGCTGTCCCATGTGCCTTTACCCTGGCCAGAGAGGGAGGTTACACTCCCTTTCTAGGCACTGGACAGTTTTCTTCCTGTTACTCAGGGAGTCGGCTCTCACATTCAGTGTTTAGAATCAAGTTGGTTACGAGAGAGAAGCTATTGAGTAAAGAAGCATTAGCCATCAGGTGCAAGGTGTGTGAATACACTGGGAGCCTCCTGGCTGTTTCTGGATGACCAGAGACCAGGCTGGGCTTACGTTTCACCTGCATGTGGTGAGAAGTCCATAGCTACCTCTCTCAGATACAGGGACTTTGCTGCCAGGATCCATACAAGGCTTAATTTGTGCAGGGCTTGCCAGGGCTGCGCCCCAGCTCTTCTGGGCTTGCCACGTCCGTGATAAAAGTAAAAATATTGCTAGAGCCCCAGCAACTAATTGCTAGAGCTCCAGCACCTCTTTCATTACAAATTAAGCACTGGATCCATATCTTTATGGCACAACAGGCTGCACCTCAGAACAGCTTGGAAGCTGTAGCTGGAAGGTGCAGGATGTGGTAGCTTGCTTGTTAAGTGAAGTCTCTTGCCTTGAACACATAATATACATGATGCAAGTTAACCTGTAGAACTCACTATCACAAGATATCACCAAGGCAAAGAACATAGACTCTGGGCTCTGCACTGGTGGCTGGAGTTCAGGGTGTTAGCAGTGGCTTATAAAAGTCATAAATTAAATGGCCTGGGTACTGCCTACCTAAAAAATGCCTCTCTCCCCACAACTTTGTGGTTCCCAGGGATTCAGTTGAAACAAGAGGGAGCTGCCGGCAGGGCATTCTCTATGAAAGGCCCATGACTTTGGAATCCACTTGCTTTCTTGGTCTTTCGGGCATGCTGCAGAGCCCGTTGATCTGAGCAAGTCTGAGTTTTGAGGTGTGGATGTCTATTAGGAGAGTGTCCTGGGGTGCTCTCCTCACTCAATGAGCACGTCCTTGTAGCCATGGCTGGGGATTACCTGTGCCAGTCTGAGGCCCGTTCCTGCAGGTGCTCACTTTGCCTCTCTCTCTGTCTCTCTCTTTCAGGACTCAACTGCTTCCTCATCATGGTTTGGCCCTCTGCCAGGTCACTGTAGTTTTCCACTTCAAGGGGTACTGTCCCATCCATGGGTGGTGGATATCGCACCGCCCCGAGGCCCCGTCCTGTTTGCTGCTTCCCCCTTAGCCCCAGCCCAGGCAGGCAGGCTGCTCCTCTACCTGGAAGAGGGTTGGAGCTGGGGCCTTGGCTAGGATGGGCCAACCTATCGCTGGGACTTGGAGTGGCTGGGGCGACCCATCGCTGTGGGGACCCCGGGTGCTGGGGCTGCACCACCCGGCGCTCCGGGTCTGAGGCACTAGGGCAGCACGGCCCGGCACTCTGGGTCTGGGGGCGCTGGGGCCGTGCTGAGGCCATGTTGCCCGACGCTCTGGGTCTGGGGTGCAGGGGCCGCGCTGCCCGGCGCTCTGGGGGCACTGGGGCTGCGTTGCTCGGAGCTCTGGGTCTGGGAGCACTGGGGCCTTGTTGCCCAGCGCTCTGGGTCTGGGGGCTCTGAGGCCGCTTTGCCCGGAGCTCTGGGTCTCGGGGGCGCTGGGGCCGCCCTTCCCGGCGCTCTGGGTCTGGGGGCACTGGAGCCACCCTGCCCTGCGTTTTGGGTCTAGGGCCACTGGGGCCTCCCTGCCTGGCGCTATAGGTCTGGGGGCACTGGGGCCGCGCTGTCTGGTGTTCTGGGTCTCGGGGCGCTGGGGCTGCTCTGCCCTGTGCTCTGGGGGCTCTGGGGCCTCCCTGCCCGGTGCTCTGGGTCTGGGGGCTCTGGGGCCGCTTTGCCCGGAGCTCTGGGTCTCAGGGTAACTGGGGCCGTCCTGCCTGGTGTTCTCGGTCTGGGGGTGCTGGGGCCGCCCTGCCCGGTGTTCTGGATCTAGGGCCGCTGGGACCGCACTGCCCAGTACTCTGGGTCTGGGGGCGCTCGGGCCGCGCTGTCTGGCGTTCTGGGTCTCGGGGTGCTGGGGCCGCTCTGCCCTGCGCTCTGGGTCTGGGGGCGCTGGGGACGCTTTGCCCGGAGCTCTGGGTCTCGAGGGCGCTGGGGCCGCCCTTCCCGGGCTCTGGGTATGGGGGCGCTGGGGCCGCCCTGCCCTGCGTTTTGGGTCTAGGGCCACTGGGGCCTCCCTGCCTGGCGCTCTAGATCTGGGAGCACTGGGGCCGCGCTGCCTGGTGTTCTGGGTCTCAGGGCGCTGGGTCCGCTCTGCCCTGCGCTCTGGGTCTGGGGGTGCTGGTGCCGCCCAGCCCGGCGCTCTGCGTCTGGGGGCGCTGGGGCCGCATAGCCCGGAGCTCTGAGTCTAGGGGCGCTGGGTCCGCCCTACCCGGCGCTCTGCGTCTGGGGGCGCTGGGGCCGCGTTGCCTGGAGCTCTAGGTCTGGGGGCGCTGGGGCTGCGTTTCCTGGAGCTCTGGGTTTGGGGGCGCTGGGTCCGCCCTACCCGGAGCTCTGAGTCTGGGGCGCTGGGTCCGCCCTACCCAGCGCTCTGCGTCATGCCTGGCGTTCTCGGTCTGGGTACACTGGGGCCGCCCTGCCCGGCGTTCTGGGTCTTTGGGCACTGGGGCCGACCTGCCCGGCGCTCTGCGTCTGGGGGCGCTGGGGCCTCAATGCCCAGCGCTCTGGGTCTGGGGGCGCTAAGGCTGCACTGCCCTGCATTCTGGGTCTGGGGGCACTCGGGCCATGTTGCCTGGCGTTCTGGGTCTGGGGGCACTGGGGCCGCCCTGCCTGGCGCTCTGAGTCTAGGGGCGCTGGGTCTGCCCTACCCAGCGCTCTGGGTCTGGGGGCGCTGCGGCCGCTCTGCCCGGCGCTCTCGGTCTGGGGGTGCTGGGGCTGTGTTGTCCGGCGTTCTAGGTTTTGGGGCGCAGGGCCCGCCCTGCCCAGCATTCTGGGTCTGTGGGCGCTGGGGCCGCCCAGCTCAGCGCTCTGGTTCTGGAGGCGCTGGGGCCGCACTACCCGGCGCTCAGGGTCTGGGGACGCTGGGGATGCCCTACCTGGCGTTCTGGGTCTGGGGGTGCTGGGGCCGCCCTGCCTGGCGCACTGGGTCTGAGGCCGGTGGGACCGCCCTGCCCTGCGCTCTGAGTCTGGGGGCACTGGGTCTGCCCTACCCGGCGCTCTAGGTCTGGGAGCGGAGGGATGGCTCTGCCCTGCGCTCTGGGTCTGGGGGCATTGAGTCGCCCTGCCCGGTGCTCTGGGTCTGGGGGCTCTGGGGCCGCGTTGCCCGGCGCTCTGGGTCTGGGTTGCTGGGGCCTCATTACCCAGTGTTCTGGGTCTGGGGGCTCTGGAGCCATGTTGCCCAGCGCTCTGGGTCTGTGGGCGGTGGGGCCGCCCTGCCCCGCATTTTGGGTCTATGGCTGCTGGGGCCTCCCTGCCTGGTGCTTTAGGTCTGAGGGCACAGGGATCACGCTATTTGGCATTCTGGGTCTGGGAGCGCTGCGGTGCCATGCCTGGCGTTCTCGGTCTGGGGACACTGGGGCCGCCCTGCCCGTCGTTCTGGGTCTTTGGGCGCTGGGGCCGACCTGCCCAGCGCTCTGGGTCTGGGGGCGCTAAGGCTGCACTGCCCGGCATTCTGGGTCTGGGGGCGCTAAGGCTGCACTGCCCGGCACTCTGGGTCTGGGGGCACTCGGGCCATGTTGCCTGGCGTTCTGAGCCTGGGGGCACTGGGGCCGCCCTGCCCTGCGCTCTTGGTCTGGGGCCGCTGGGACTGCCCTGCCTGGCGCTCTGAGTCTAGGGGCGCTGGGTCCGCCCTACCCAGCGCTCTGGGTCCTGGAGCGGTGGGGCGGCCCTGTCCAGCACTCTGGGTCTGGGGTCACTGGGGCAGCCCTGCCCGGCGCTCTGGATCTGGGGGCGCTGAGTTGCCCTGCCCGGCGCTCTAGGTCTGGGGGCGCTAGGGCCATGTTGCCTGGCACTCTGGGTCTGGGGGCGCTGGAGCCGCCCTGCCTGGCGTTCTGGGTCTGGGGGCGCTGGGACCGCCCTACCCGGCGCTCTGGGTCTGGGAGCGATGGGGTAGCCCTGTCCAGCGCTCTGGGACTGCGGGCGCGGGAGCTGCCCTGCTCGGCATTTTGGGTCTAGGGCCGCTGGGTCCTCCCTGCCCAGCACTCTGGGTCTGGGGTCACTGGGGTCACGCTGCCGGCGTTCTGGGTCTGGGGGCAGTGGGGCGGCCCTGCCCGGAGCTCTGGGTCTGCGGACGCTGGGGCCCCTTTGCCCTTCACTCTGGGTCTGGGGGCGCTGGGGCCACACTGCCCGGCGTTCTGGGTCTGGGTGCGCTTGGGCCGCCCTGCCTGGCGCTCTTGGTCTGGGGGCTCTGCGGCCGCGTTGCCCAGCGCTCTGGTCTGGGGGTGCTGGAGCCGTGTTGCCCGGCGCTCTGGGTCTGGGGGCGCTGGGGCCGTGTTGCCCGGCGCTCTGGGTGTGTGGGAGCTGGGCCCGCCCGGCCCAGCGTTCTGGGTCTGGGGACACTGGAGGCGCCCTGCCTGGCGTTCTGGGTCTAGGGCTGCTGGGTCCTCCCAGCCCGGAATTCTGGTTCTGGGGACACTGGGGCTGCGCCACCCGGTGTTCTGGGTGTGGGGGCAGTGGGGCGGCCCTGCCCGGCGCTCTGGATCTGCGGGCGTTGGGGCCGCGTTGCCCGGCGCTCTGGGTCTGGGGGAGCTGGGGCCATGTTGCCCGACGCCCTGGGTCTGGGGGTTCTGCGGCCGCATTGCCCGGCATTCTGGGTCTGGAGGCGCTGGGGCCGTATTACCTGGCGCTCTCGATCTGGGGCCTCTGGGACCGCCCTGCCCGGCACTCTGAGTCTAGGGACGCTGGGTCCGCCCTACCCGGCGCTCTGGGTCTGGAAGCGGGGGGGCGGCCCTGCCCAGCGCTCTGGGGCTGGGGTCACTGGGGCGGCCCTGCCCGGTGCTCTGGATCTGGGGGCGCTGAGTCGCCCTGCCTGGCGCTCTAGGTTTGGGGACTCTAGGGCCGCGTTGCCCGGCGATCTGGGTCTGGAGGCGCTGGGGCCGCATTACCCGGCGCTCCGGGTCTGGGGCGCTGGAGCCACCCTGCCCAGCATTCTGGGTCTAGGGCCGCTGGGTCCTTCCTGTCCGGCGCTCTGGGTCTCGGGGCACTGGGGCGGCGTCCCCCAGCATTCTGCCTCTGGGGACACTGGGGCCGCCCTGGTTGGGCGCTCTGGGTCTGGGTGTGCTGGGACCGCGCTGGGAGTTCTGGGGTGTTCTGGGTGCACTGGGGCCATGGGCAGGGTCTGGGGGCTCCGGGGACTTACTTCCTGGCGCTCTAGGTCTGGGGGCACTGGGGTCGCCCTGCCCGGTGCTTTGGGGGCACTGGGGCCATGTTGCCCGGTGCTTTGTGTCTGCGGGTGCTGGGGCGGCCCTGCCCGGTGCTCTGGGTCTGGGGGCACCGGGGCCGCGTTGCCCGACGCTCTTGGCCTGGGAGTGCCGGGGCCGTGCTGCCCGACGCTCTGGGTCTGGGGGTGCCAGGGCCGCGGTGCCCGACGCTCTGGGTCTGGGGCCACCGGGGCCGCTTTGCCCGGCGCTCTTGGTCTGGGGGCGCCAGGGCCGCCCTGCCCAACACTCTGGGTGCACTTGGGCCATGTTGCCCGGCGCTCTGGGTCTGGGGGTGCTGGGGCCGCCCAGCCCGGCGCTCTGGGTCTGGGGGTGCTGGGTCCGCGCTGGGGGTTCTGGGGGCGTTCTGGAGGCCCTGGGGCCATGGGCATGGTGTGCGGGCCCCGGGGCCATGCTTCCTGGTGCTCTGGGTCTGGGGGCGCTGGGGTCGCCCTGCCCGGCACTCTGGGTGCACTTGGGCCATGTTGCCCGGCGCTCTGGGTCTGGGGGTGCTGGGGCTGCGCTGGGTGTTCTGGGGGCTTTCTGGGGGCACTGGGGCCATGGGCAGGGTGTGTGGGCCCCGGGGCCAATCTTCCCGGTGCTCTGGGTCTGGGGGCGCTGGGGTCGCCCTACCCGGCACTCTGGGCGCACTTGGGCCATGTTGCCCGGTGCTCTGGGTCTGGGGGTGCTGGGGCTGCGCTGGGGGTTCTGGGGGCTTTCTGGGGGCACTGGGGCCATGGGCAGGGTGTGGGGCCCTGGGGACATGCTTCCAGGTGCTCTGGGTCTCGGGCCGCCGGGGCTGCTTTGCCTGGCGCTCTCAGTCTGGGGGCGCCAGGGCTGCTCTGCCCGGCGCTCTGGGTCTGCGGCCGCCGGGGCCGCGCTGCCCGAGTCTCTGGGCTCGCTTGGGCTATGTTGCCCGGTGCTCTGGGTCTGGGGGCGCTGGGGCCGCCCAGCCTGGCGTTCTGGGTTTGGGGGTGCTGGGTCCGCGCTGGGGGTTCTGGGGGCGTTCTGGGGGCCCTGGGGTCATGGGCATGGTGTGCGGGCCTCGGGGCCATGCTTCCCGGTGCTCTGGGTCTTGGGGCGCTGGGGTCGCCCTTGCCCGGCGCTCTGGGTTGGGGGCGCTGGGGCCGCCCTTCCTGGCGTTCTGGGTCTGGGGGCGCTGGGACCGCGTTGCCCAGCGCTCTGGGTCTGGGGGCACCGGGGCCGCGTTGCCCAGCGTTCTGGGGTCGCTGGGGCCATGTTGCCGAGTGCTCTGGGTCTGGGGTCACTGGGGCCACACTGCCCAGTGCTCAGGCCATGGCACCCTGTGTTCAAGGGGATTGGAGGTGCTGGGGGTGTTTGGGCACGGCGCCCAAGGCTGGGGTGGTGGGTCTGTGCTGGGAGGGTAGACTCGGGGCTCTGGCGGGGGAGGAGGGGCAGAAGGGATGGGGTTAGGGGCCTCAGAGCAGAAAGGGCAGGACTAGCCACGAACCTCCCCGAACAGGTAGCTCACTCGCTGCCCATGATAGCAAAGTTTCTGTCTTCCAATTCACTGCCCTTCAATGGAGCTGCTTCCCCAGTGGCTCGTAGGGGATCCTGGCTCAGCCCTCTTCTCCAGGTTCCAGGCTAGGGACCCCAATCCAGTGGCTAAGGTCTGTACTGTCCTCCACCTTGCTTTTGTTTCCCTGGACTGCTTCCTACACTGCCTCTATGGGAGGTTCTTCTCTACCCTCCTCCAGATACACCCTTCCCTCCAGCCCAGCACCTTTCTCTCCATAACCTCTGAGCAGGGACTGCGTCCTTCAGCAGCACCTTTCTGCTCTCAGGTTTCAGAGTAGCAGCCGTGTTAGTCTGTATCCGCAAAAAGAAAAGGAATACTTGTGGCACCTTAGAGACTAACAAATTTATTTGAGCATAAGCTTTTGTGAGCTACAGCTGATGAAGTGAGCTGTAGCTCACGAAAGCTTATGCTCAAATAAATTTGTTAGTCTCTAAGGTGCCACAAGTATTCCTTTTCTTTCTGCTCTCAATTACCTGGCTTTACATGTACCCCGCCTGTTCCTGTCCAGATAATCATCATCCTTTAATTGGTCCTCTTTGTTCCCAGACTCCTCCTCCAGGTGCAGGGTAGGCAGTTAATTGGCCCACCTAGCCGCTTTAACCCTTTCAGGGCTGGTGTGGGGTGAGCACCCCATCACAGAAGGGATCACCTTTTTGTGGCCAGGCTCCTATTGTGTAGGGGAAGTGTCTTGCTTTTGACTCCTGTTCACAGGGCTGTATTTTTAATGATCTGCCACAGGAACCTGACCAGCCTTTATGTTTTATGGGTTGAAATCAACATCAAATAAGTATATGAACTGGTGGTGGATGTTTTCGTTATCCATATAGATGTCTGATCCTTTTACAATCCTGGGGACCTCTTGGCCTTGTAGCAGGGAGTTCCACAGGTTAATTATGCATTGTGAAAAGAAAGAAAAGCATCTTCTTTCCTTAGCTTTCATTGCCTTGCCTTTTGATGCCTGGCAGCACTGCACAGTTTAAAGGGGGATGGCTGAGGCCCTGACTTCCTCCTCTCCACCCCCCACCTGCTAACTTCTGGCAGCAGAAGGTGTGGGGAGAGAGCATGTGCAGTTCTTCTGGAAGTGGGAAGTACTACAAACTACCTCCTACGCCTTGCTGGATCTGTCTTTGCTGCGGACTTAACTCAACTTATCTGCACTCAAGTTAACCGAACATAAGTAAGGGGCTACTCCGCCAATACCACTCAAGTTGCTGGAATGTCCTGCATCTGTCCGGGCCCTGCACATACTTGTGTGTGGTGCTAGGGACAGCCCAGGGCTCTTAGCGCCGCAATGAGCTGAGCTACTCTAGCTATTCTTTCCCAATGAATTGTGGGAGAACTTTTCTGTCGTTCCAGGCCCATGGGCAGAACTGGTGTTAGCCTGGCAACTCACTTCTGCCTTGGCATGTTCCAGCTTTCTGTTCTTGCCCATCATGCCAATCTGTGGTGAACTGGGAGATGACTTCCAGTCCAGAAGCAGGGACTCTGTAGGTGACAAGAAACTATTGCCTGGGTGGGACTGTGGGAAGGTATTGGAGGACTCACATCACTTGCGGGATCTAGCCTGTGTCCACATTACAGAGGGGTCATGATAGCAGCTGATGAGTTGTGCTCAGTTAACCTTTAGCCTATACACTTCTCAGGCTAGGCAAAGCACCGCTGCACTTGAGTGAGGGATTTTGTGTGTGGATGGAAGTTGTGGGGAGCAGTCCAGGTCTAACTTAGTGAATTTTGCAGTGAAGACAAGCCCTCAACATGACTCTGTTCAGCTGCTCCCTGCTCCAAACAGGAGCAAAGCTTTCATTTGGCTCATCTTCTAAAGGGTTTGTTTATCCTGCTGTCTCCTGTCTTCCCCTGTTGACACCCATATCTGGTCAAACAGGAATTTTTGGAGCCATTCACATGCAAATGACCTCATGTGGCACTTACATAGCTGGGGGCTTCCAAAGCCACAGGCATGAACTGAGCTCAGCAATCCTCAGGAATGAGATATAGTCCAATGAAAACCTCAGACTCAGGCTAAACAAGGGTTCCTTTGGAACACCCCAGAGGGCTATGCTAGGGGTGCTGAAGCACCTGGGGTCAGGAGATGCAGAAAGCCACCTCCCCCCCCACCCCCGACATACACATGCAGCACATCTGCCAAGGGGAAACTGCAGTTTGACAGGAACTGGGAGCACAAAGGGTTCGTGTGTAGAAGGTGTAGTCATAGCCTCCCCCCATACACCTTGCTAGAAGGTATTGCATGAGTCAACTCTCCCCATGCTCCAACCATATCCATGATGACTTAGAATCATAGAATCATAGAATATCAGGGTTGAAATGGACCTCAGGAAGTCATCTAGTCCAACCCCCTGCTCAAAGCAGGAGCAATCCCCAACTAAATCATCCCAGCCAGGGCTTTGTCAAGCCTGACCTTAAAACCTCTAAGGAGGAAGATTCCACCACCTCCCTAGGTAACCCATTCCAGTGCTTCATCACCCTCCTAGTGAAAAAGTTTTTCCTAATATCCAACCTAAATCTCCCCCACTGCAACTTGAGACCATTACTCCTCGTTCTGTCATCTGCTACCACTGAGAACAGTCTAGGTCCATCCTCTTTGGAACCCCCTTTCAAGTAGTTGAAAGCAGCTATCAAATCCCCCCTCATTCTTCTCTTCTGCAGACTAAATAATCCCAGTTCCCTCAGCCTCTCCTCATAAATCATGTGCTCCAGCCCCCTAATCATTTTTGTTGCCCTTTGCTGGACTCATTCCAATTTTTCCACATCCTTCTTGTACCGTGGGGCCCAAAACTGGACACAATACTCCAGATGAGGCCTCACCAATGTCAAATAGAGGGGAACGATCACGTCCCTCGATCTGCTGGCAATGCCCCTACTTATACAGCCCAAAATGCCATTAGCCTTCTTGGCAACAAAGGCACACTGTTGACTCCTATCCAGCTTCTCATCCACTGTAACCCTCAAGTCCTTTTCTGCAGAACTGCTGCCGAGCCATTCGGTCCCTAGTCTGTAGCTGTGCTTGGAATTCTTTCATCTAGGTTGACCAGTCAGGAAGTGTGAAAAATCAGGAGAGGGGGTGGGGGTAATAGGCACCTATATAAGACAAAGCCCCCCAAAATCAGGACTGTCCCTATAAAATCGGGACATCTGGTTACCCTACTTCAGTCATAAATGCAGGATTGCTCTCTATAAATATATCAGAGGGATAAATACAGGAGAGGGAATTATTTCAGCTCAGCACCAATGTGGACACAAGAACAAATGGGTATAAACTGGCCACCAGGAAGTTTAGACTTGAAATCAGACGAAGTTTTTTAACCAACAGAGGAGTGAAGTTTTGGAATAGCCTTCCAAGGGAAGCAGTGGGGGCAAAAGATCTATCTGGCTTTAAGATTCTACTCGCTAAGTTTATGGAGGAGATGGTATGATGGGATAATGGGATTTTGGTAAGTAATTGATCTTTAAATATTCAGGGTAAATAGGCCAAATCCCCTGAGATGGGATATTAGATGGATGGGATCTGAGTTACTATAGAAAAATTCTTTCCTGGGTATCTGGCTGGTGAATCTTGCCCATATGCTCAGGGTTTAGCTGATTGCCATATTTGGGGTCAGGAAGGAATTTTCCTCCAGGGCAGATTGGAGAGGCCCTGGAGGTTTTTCGCCTTCCTCTGTAGCATGTGGCATGGTTGACTTGAGGGAGGCTTCTCTGCTCCTTGAAGTCTTTGAACCATGATTTAAGGACTTCAATAGCTCAGACATGGGTGAGGTTTTTCATAGGAGTGGGTGGGTGAGATTCTGTGGCCTGCGCTGTGCAGGAGGTCGGACTAGATGATCAGAATGGTCCCTTCTGACCTTAGTATCTATGAATCTATGACTCTGCACTTGTCCTTGTTGAACCTTATCAGATTTCTTTTGGCCCAATCCTCTAATTTGTCTAGGTCCCTCTGTATCCTATCCCTACCCTTCAGCGTATCTACCACTCCTCTCAGTTTAGTGTCATCTGCACACTTGCTGAGGGTGCAATCCATGCCATCCTCCAGATCATTTCTTTTTTTTTTCCTCCATGCACAGTGAGCAATCAGATACTTCCAGTCTAAACTGCTTTTATTTTAGGTTAAGGGAAACCAATCAAATAAAGGACAGAGTACAATCTTCAGGAGAGAGCACAGTGTGCATATCGCCTCTGTAAACAAAACCGCAAAGGAGAAAGCACAGACAGAAGAAAATATTGGGGAGAGACATAACATAAGGAGAGTACCCTAACAGTGGTTAGAGTACTAGCCTGGGACACAGGAGTTCTGGTTCAATTCCCTGCTCTGCCACAGACTTCTTGTGTGAGCTTGGGCAAATGACTTAGACTCCCTGTGCCTTGGTTCCCCATCAGGAGATAATAGCCCTTCCCTGTCTCATAGGGGTGTGGTCAGGGCCAGTCTGATGGTGGGTGACATGTGAAACTGCCCAGGGCGCTGTGGTCAGAGGATGCTGTCCAAGTGCTGCAAGCTAGCTGACCTGTGCCACGAGAGTGGAGGTGAGTGCCAGTGAGCCTAGGACTGGAGCCCCTGGCCAGGCAGGGGGCAGATGATGCCGCTCAGAACTGCCAGCCTAGTGAGGAAGGGCAGGCAGTAGGGCTCGCCCCTGCAGAGCCAGCAGGCCAGCCCCAGGGTTCCCCCTTCCTGCAGGCATGGGCGGTGGCTGCACACCCACTCTCCTTCTGCTAGGCGGTCGGGGCTGTAGGGCCGAGGGAGTCAAGGCTCCCTCTGCAACTTGGCCAGGCTCTGGGGCCAGGAGTTGGTCCTCGCCCTGGGCCGCACACTGCTGTTCGCAAACTCAAAGAAGGTGCCAAAATATGCATTTGCCCAGGGTGCCATTTCCCTAAGGCTGGCCCTGAGTGTGGAGGGTGAATACATTAAAGACTATGAGGTGCTCAGATACACTGGAGGTAGATATAGCCCTCGTTCTGCTCTCATGCCAAGGTCAACTCCTGATTCACCAAGGAAACAGTCCAGCCCCTGGCATAATGGCAGCTGTATGGCACAGAGTCCAGTTTAAAAAAAGTCATCACATCCTCCTGATCAGTGAAGCTAAAACACGCTACACTGAATTGCCATAAGATGCTGCACCCTATTACCCCAGTACAAATGGGGTGGGAAGCAGCAATGAATCATGAGTCATCTCGCAAGGGGAGACCGCTGGATGCAGTGGAAACAGGAGGTGACTTGGCTCCCCCAGGCACAGCTGGCTATCCCAATGGAGTTTCTCAATCTTGGAAAGTCCTCTCCTTCCCTGAGCCTGAACAGTGGCCAGCCATCAGCCTGGGGTCTCAGACTGTCCCACATAGTGGTCGTCCTGTGGAAGGATCGAGGTGTCTAGCCTTTGCAATAACAAGCATGACACTCCCTTGGGCACATTCCGCATTTTCAGTTGTGTTGGGATGTAGTTTGGACCAGGTGCAGGACTAGAAATCTAGAGACCTGGGTTCGATTCCTGGGTCTCTTCCTGACTTGCTATGTGACCTGGGACATCTTGGGACCCAACCCCGTCAAAGTCCTCACTGACCCTCAGTTTCCTGATCTGAAAAATGGGAATGGTAACAATACCTATTTATATAGGGCACTGAGGTCATTGGGATTTGAGAGGTCTCAACTGCTTGCTGGATCAGGCCCTGAGAGATCTATTGCCAGACAGACCCGTGTAAGAGCTAAGCACTATTATTATTATTGGCACAATAAAGCATTTGAGCATTGCCATGGTCAATGTATTAAGAATCTGGGGATTGCTAGGATTTCAGTTTTCTGGCATGGATTGTTTCTGATTTTCTGCCTTTGCTTTTAAGGCAAATTATGGCTAATTTTTAAGGAGTAAAAGTTACGTATCAGTGTTTACAGAATTGTTTCTCTTAAATTATCCAGACAGCTGGCCCCATCCAAAGGTTGGGGATGAGCTCCTTGAAACTCTAAAGGGTTTTTGAGGGCACTTCCCTCCACAAACAATTTTCCATGCTGCAAAAATGGTAACAATTTGTTAAAAACTAGTCTCCAATCTTTGCTCTGTTAATGTTCTGTCATGGAAAGGGGCTGTTTGTCAGGGGAAAAGCTTTGTTGAATTGTATGGAGCACAAAAATGTAAGAATACACCAACAAGTGCTATCGAGCTGCAACATGAAGTGAGAACTCTTCCATGACAACGTGCAGTATCCCAGTGGAGTACAGAAAGAGGCATTGGGGCACCAGAACAGGACAGACAAGCACCTGGTGGCAAGTGAGGTGTGGGGTACAAATACAGAGGAGCTTGTCAGGTTTGAAGACACAATGACCCAGATTCTTGGTTGCCTTGCCCTGCACCACCACTGAAATCCATGCAAAGGGCATGGGAAATGTTCTCCGAGCAGGGCTCTGCTCACACCAGTGGTGGAATTTCCCCTGCTGTGTATAGGTGTAGAACAGGAGAGCCAGCCATCCCTGGTCATGAATTCGATGTGGGTGAGGCGGAGATAGCTGTTTTCCATAAAAAGCAGGCTATGGGTAAGGAAGGAGGAGCAGGGGTAAGTCTGAGTCCCCTGGGAAGGGAAGCAATCGAAATCAGCTTGGGGGAAAATCTCAAGGCAGCAAGACCTGGGAGGTGCTGTTCAGCGAAAAGGCTGCTTTGGGTTCAGGACAAAGAAGAATCCTGCCAAAGGCCCTGAGGCAGGGGGTACCGAGAGAGGCAAAGGGGAGCACCCCTGGGGAGCTGTAGCCCAGGGTGGGCTCAGGAATTGTTTTATGCCATTTGCCTGTTTGGAAAATAAAGCTGTGCCTGGGAAGAAACTCTGAGCCTGACTGTGGGTCCTTTGGGGGCTGGGGACGAGCCAGCCCCTCCCGAGGTGTAAATAGTGACCCAAGACACAAAGTCAAAGGGAATCAGGCCGACAGGTGAGGCCAAGCCCTAGGCACAGGCAGGGTGCTGGAACTAGGGGTGCAGGAGCACCCCATGGCTTGAAGTGGTTTCCATCACATAGAGGGGTTACAGTGTGGTTCAATGGCTCTCAGCACCCCCTTATAATGCCACTGGGTGAATTTTCCAGCAGCGCCTGCATTGTCTTCACGTGTGGCTCTGATCCAGGATAGGGTTGCCAGGCATCTGGTTTTTGACCGGAACGCCCAGTCGAAAAAGGAACACCGGTGGTTACGGCCAGCACTGCCAACCGGGCCGTTAAAATCCGGTCAGTGGCACAGCAGGGGCCCATGGCTCAGGCAGGCTCCCTGCCTGCCCTAGCTCCACACAGCTCCCAGAAGCAGCCACCAGGTCTGTGCGGTGCCTAGGCGCATGGGTGGCCAGGGAGGCTCCACGCGCTGCCATCGCCCTGAGCACCAGCTGCGCAGCTCCCATTGGCAGGGAACTGCGACCAATGGGAGCTGTGTAAGCGGCACCTGGGGATGTGAGGGTAGTGCCTGGAACCTCCCTGGCCATCCATGTGCCTAGGGGCCGCATGGACCTGGTGGTCACTTCCCCAGAGTCATGGTAAGCACCGACAGGACCCCAGACTCCAACCCCCTGCCCCAGCCCTGAGCCCTCTCCTACTTCCAAAAACCCCTCATCCCTGGCCCCACCCCAGAACCCACACCCCCAGCCGGAGGTAGGGTTGCCAACCCTCCCAGTCTGGCCAGGAGTTTCCCAGAATTGGGCTTGATCTCCTGGAGGCTACTGAAGCCAATCCAGGAGATTGTGGCCGCTAAAAGTCCAGTGGCGCAGGAGGGCTAAGGCAGGCTTCCTACCTGTCCTAGCTCCATGCTGCTGCCGGAAGTGGCCGGCATGTCCAGCAGTGACCCCTAGGTGCAGGGGCCACCAGGGGGTCTCTACGCACTGTCCCCGCCCCGAGTGCCAACTCCACAGCTCCCACTGGCTGGGAATGGGGAGTCCTGGCCAACGGGAGCTGCTGGGTGGTGCCTGGAGGCAGGGGAAGTGTGCAGAGCTGCCTAGCAGCCTGTGAGCCTAGGAGCTGCTGCCAGACCTTGCCTCCGCTTCTGGGAGCCACCCAAGATAAGCACTGCCCGGCCAGAGCCTGCACCCCAACCTGCTGCCACAGCCCCCTCCTGTACCCCAACTCCCAGGTGTGAGTGCTCTCCTGCACCCGAATTCCCTACCAGAGCCTGCACCTTGGACCCTCTCCTGCACCACAATCCCCCGCCCCCTCCCGCCCCGAAACTCCCTCCCAGAGCCTGCCCCCGCCCCTCCCGCCCCCAAACTCCCTCCTAGAGCCTGCCCCCGCCCCTCCCGCCCCCAAACTCCCTCCCAGAGCCTGCCCCCGCCCCCAACTCCCTCCCAGAGCCTGCCCCCGCCCCCTCCCGCCCCCAAACTCCCTCCCAGAGCCTGCCCCCGCCCCCTCCCGCCCCCAAACTCCCTCCCAGAGCCCGCCCCCGCCCCCAAACTCCCTCCCAGAGCCTGCCCCCGCCCCCTCCCGCCCCCAAACTCCCTCCCAGAGCCCGCCCCCGCCCCTCCCGCCCCCAAACTCCCTCCCAGAGCCCGCCCCCGCCCCTCCCGCCCCCAAACTCCCTCCCAGAGCCCGCCCCCGCCCCTCCCGCCCCCAAACTCCCTCCTAGAGCCCGCCCCCGCCCCCTCCCGCCCCCAAACTCCCTCCTAGAGCCCGCCCCCGCCCCCTCCCGCCCCCAAACTCCCTCCTAGAGCCCGCCCCCGCCCCCTCCCGCCCCCAAACTCCCTCCCAGAGCCCGCCCCCGCCCCTCCCGCCCCCAAACTCCCTCCCAGAGCCCGTCCCCGCCCCTCCCGCCCCCAAACTCCCTCCCAGAGCCCGTCCCCGCCCCTCCCGCCCCCAAACTCCCTCCTAGAGCCCGCCCCCGCCCCCTCCCGCCCCCAAACTCCCTCCTAGAGCCCGCCCCCGCCCCCTCCCGCCCCCAAACTCCCTCCTAGAGCCCGCCCCCGCCCCCTCCCGCCCCCAAACTCCCTCCCAGAGCCCGCCCCCCGCCCCCTCCCGCCCCCAAACTCCCTCCCAGAGCCCGCCCCCGCCCCTCCCGCCCCCAAACTCCCTCCCAGAGCCCGCCCCCGCCCCCTCCCGCCCCCAAACTCCCTCCTAGAGCCCGCCCCCGCCCCCTCCCGCCCCAAACTCCCTCCTAGAGCCCGCCCCCGCCCCCTCCCGCCCCCAAACTCCCTCCTAGAGCCCGCCCCCAAACTCCCTCCCAGAGCCCGCCCCCGCCCCCTCCCGCCCCCAAACTCCCTCCCAGAGCCCGCCCCCGCCCCCTCCCGCCCCCAAACTCCCTCCCAGAGCCTGCCCCCGCCCCCAAACTCCCTCCCAGAGCCCGCCCCCGCCCCCGCCCGACTGTGAGGGTGGCGGAGAGCGAGCAACGGGGGGCGGGGCTGTTCCCTTTGGGGCCCTTGGCCGGCCTGACCCGGGAGCAGGCGCCGGCCTCGGCCAGGCAGCGTCGGCAGCGGCCTCCTGGGCTCCGGCGCGGCGAGGGGCCGGGGCCGGGGCCGGAGCCGGCGCCAGCGAGGCAGGGCGAAGCCCAAGGCAGGAAGCCCAACCCCCCGCTCCCTGATTGGCTGCTCCGGTCAGGTACCGCCTTCGGCAGCGCCGCCATAGGTCAGCGCCGCCGCTTCTCAGGCTTCTCGGGCGGGCCGAGCTCCTGCGCCCGAAGGGACCGCGCCGAGCTCTCGTCCCGGCCAGCGCGGAGCCGAGCCCGGCCCCGGCCCCGAGCCCAGCCCCGGCCAGCGCGGAGCCCGTGCCCAGCCCAGCCCAGCCCACCCTCGGCGGCGGCGGCGGCGCGGGCGGGCCCGGGCCCGGGGGCAGAGCGGCTGCAGGCTCGACATGGTGAGTGGCAGCTCCCGGGCTGCGGGCGCTTGCGGGCGCGGATCTCCCCGGCTCTGCGTGCGGGAGGCTGCTGGGCTGCGGACAGTTGCCTGCGGAGACGCGCGCAGGGGAAATGTGACGAGCCGGGACGCCGGGGTGTGGGGGTTTCATGGGCGGTGTGGGAGACGGGAGGGGAGGACGGCAAGAGCGTCTGGGAACAGGCACGAAAGAACTGAAGTAATTCTGTGCCTCTGTGCTACACAGAAGGGGTGTGGGTCTGTAGAGGGGGGAGTGTGCAGGGGTGACTGGGAACAGCTGACAGAGCATGGACAAGCATCAGGGTGTAGCCATGTTCATCTGCATCCACAGAAACAAGGAGTCCTGTGGTCCCTTAAAGACTAACTGAGCACAGAAATCTCCCCTCTGTTTTTTCCACCAAATGCATCCCATGAAGTGAGCTGTAGCTCACGAAAGCTTATGATCTAATACATTTGTTAGTCTCTAAGGTGCCACAAGTACTCCTTTTCTTTGAGCACAGACAGATTCCCATGGGGTAAGAACATCTAGAGGCCAAGAAACTTCAAGCAGTGGCGGGTCCAAAGTAGCAAATGGGATCTAGGGCAAGGGGACATCTAGCAGTGGCCCCTTTTGGGAACGGGAGGGAATGAAGAGAAAGTGACTGCTAAGGCAACCTGATAGGGTGTCTAGATAGCATGGTGAGGGGTGCATTAGGAATATCTCAAGAGACATGGTCTGGCCAATATCTGTGCCACTTGGGAGCCTGAACAGCCCATGTTTTGCACAGAGGTGCTCTCCATCATCTAGGAGCGCCCCATGTATCCCATCACGAACTCCACTCTCCATGTTATAGCCATTGTAATGTCTTGGCTGGACTCCTCTGTTCCAGATTCCTGAGCGGGACTTTGGAATAAACAATGAGGATTCTGCCCTTCAAGGACTCTGTCTCAGGTTTTACACTGAGCCCAGAGCAGGCCGAATCAGAGCCCTGAGAGTAAAGTCGTTGCTGTGAGTCTGCCCATAAGCATAGAGCTGATAGGAAAACGCAAAAATCTTAGTGCCTTGGATTAAGGAGAGGGACACGCACAAAGCCATCGACCTTCTAGAACAGGGGCTGGATGGCTGCCTCACCTCACCTAGAGGTGAACTCAGTGCAGCCCACCCAGAAGCTCTCAGCAGGGGAGCGCGTGTTCAGCAGATCATTTGGCAACCCCGCTGACCTTAAAACTGGAAAGAGGCAGCAGGGGACTAAGCTGAGGAGCCACAGTCTGTGTGGAAGGAGGCTGAGGCCATGAATCAGAGAAGAGCGAGAAATACCTAGACATGTAACTAGTTACAGCATTATGGTATATTGAGGTCTGTGTTGGAATAGAAAGCTATCGTTTTAAGAATGTGGGGAGGCGGGATGGGGGTGAGGTTCTGATCCTGTTTGTAGGCTAGGGGACTCTGTGGAGCACTGCAGCAGTCAGTCTGAAAAAAGCCTAAAAAGTGGGATGAGTTGTGCCGTGGTCCGTTAGGGAGCAGTCTGTTTTTTCTCTCCCCGGGTTTTGGGTTCTTGGTGGTGGTTGTTCTGAATTGTAAGAAATACAGTAGTGTTATGTTGCAACCTTCTAATAAGAGTATTCTATGTTTTTATCTAACTTCTCTATGTGTATGTCCGCCATGGAACAGAACAAGAATCACTAAAGGGATAGGACCTAACTAATCTGACACTGGGGAGGAATTAACAAGAGGCAGTGGACATAAGTTGAAACAGCACATGATACATTAGCCTACCCAATAGAGGGGTCTGTTGTACACTGAAGGCTTCTGAGAGCAAAGGTATTCCTTCCCCCCGGAACAATTTTCTTGTAAGTGTGAATTTCACTCCAAGCATGAGGCTTGCAGTGTGTAGCCTGAATTGCCCTGAAACTTTCCTTTGCTGTTTAGTGGTGGCTGGGTCCCATGGAGAGGTAGATAGCAGAGGCTCATGCTTTTAGATTCAGAGGTCCCCAGATTCAGTCTGTGTTACAGGTGCGATGTTGTTTACTCAAGCACAGCTCTATCTGATGCTGATATAAGTCTGGCCTAGTCAGGAACTGTGTCAGGATCTCAGGTTTTAGCCCTTTAAAGCAGGTTTTGAGTGTAGGTTCTCTATCAAGTAAGGGGTTTGCATAGCCCTCATCACTGAAACATCTAAGCACCTCTGTAATATGCAAGCAGAGAAGCTCCTTATCCAAATTATCTGGCTGGGACAGAGGGGATGTGTAAAGTGAAAACAGCAGAGACTTAGGGGAGGCGCCCAGCAGTGAGTCCCCAAGGAATAAGCAGGCGGTTGGTGATGCAGTTTGTTGACACACCCCTTGATAGCCCTTCTAAGCTACAAACATTTAACATTAGGCAATGGGGATTTTGATAGCCAAGACTGTGAATCTGTCAGCAGCTGTTTGATCTGAACAAATAACCCATCCTGGGTTGTGGTGGGGGATGATCTGCACCCTGCAGAAGGGCTACGTTAACTGAGGGCAACTGGAAGTCACTACATTGTTCTGAATCCCATTAGCTTAATGGTTAACAGTGCTTGTGTTGATGGAAAGGTTCAGCAGATGACAACTCAAATGGGGCAGGGACTAGAGGGTGAGTCGTAGCTCACTAAAGAGTCACACCACTCTGGGCCTTTTGGGAGAGAAGATCTGGGAGGTTCATGAGCTAGGAAGAAGAGATGATTAAGCCAAGGCCTAGGTCAAATGGAAGACTAAATGCCCAAATCTATAAATCAAGAATAGTTTTGGGCACTAAAGAAATCAAGGTGGTATTTGCTTTACCCTGTTATTACAGAACAATAATAGTCCCCTATTTATTGATCTTTCATCAGTGGCTCTCAAAGTGCTCTTCTAACATTTAATAATTTAAGGCTCACAATACACTTTCCACCCCCCCCCCCCACTCGTACAGATGAGTAAACTGAGGCACTGAGCAGTTAAGTGACTTGCCAAAGTTCACGCAGCGACTCAGTGACAGTGCCAAGAATGGAACTCGGGAGTCCTGACTCCCTCATTATCCATTCTAACCATTGGACCACACTCCCTCTTCCACTATGTTGGGGAGATGACGATCTTTTAAGATCCAAGTTTCTGCTGGTAGCTCAGCAGGAACGTTGTGGGTACAAGAGAAAGCAATATTTGTCCCCCTTCTTTAAGGAAGCTGAAGCATTTAAATGGCTTAGTTGGAATATCCTTCCCAATGCAAAAATCCAGGCCAATTGGACAAGCATTGGGAGGATGAGAAAGCCAGGGCCCTAATCGCTCATTTGGAGGATGGGGGTGGAGTCAACTGGGCTTCCTGGCTTCCTCAGGCCCGTGCTTCCAGTTGATAATTAAATTGCTCATGTTTCCCAGCAGAACCAGAGCGGGAACAGGCTGTTCCAACATCAGCCAACTCACAATAAATGACATTTGCACATTGTTTCATAAGCTGGGCTGACGTGTGTCAGGGCTCCCACAAATGGGGAGCCATGGAGATTATCAGACTTTTTAGGACTCTGTGTTTGGCAAAACAGCCAGGGCCGTAGGACTTTAAAAAGCTAACTGGAACTATGTTTTCATTGCCTGCAGCCTCTCACCCCAGTTCTAAGTAGAGAAAGAAACTTGAATGCTGGGGGCCTGAGTTTGCTTTCACTTCCCTGATGCAAGTGCAGAGCAGCTCCGATGAAATCAATGGACTAACTCTGACGCGAGGTGAGAAGCAGGCCCGCTGTTCCCATGACATCTGTTACTCTGTCATGGGATGGAGACTGGGCTTTCTCTGCTCACACAGACCCTCCCATGGAATGTTGTCCAGCACAAATGTTTATTCTTGGCCTTTGATCTTCTAGTTCAGGGATCTCAAACTCAAATCACCACGAGAGCCACATGAGGACTAGTACATTGGCCCGAGGGCCGCATCACTGACATCGTTTCATACAACAATACAAAAGTATAGTTAAAAAATGAAGAGTGACTTAATAGCATACTATATTAATGTATTAACTTTTTTTAAAACTGTAATGCGAAGAGGGGTTTTAATAAAATATGAACACCTGTAACTATTCCTTATGTGGTCAGTAATACTGATGATGATCTACAGTAACGGTCTATCAACATAGCTGTAATGGCGGAAACTTTTTAAAGTAACTATTCATACAAAATATGTTGCCACTTTTAACAAATATTCTTCCCAACTACTCACAGCAAAGAATCATACATGTTGAACTTCATACCTCTGATTGCTCATCTAGTCCATGAATCCCCGCCCTAGCCCCACCTCTTCTCCACCTCCTCCCCTGAGCGCGCCGTGTCCCCACTCCTCCCCCCTCCTTCCTAGAAAGTCCTAAGCACCACCAAACAGCTGTTTGGTGGCAGGAAATGCAGGGAGGTGGCATGCTCGGGCAGGGAGGGGTGAGTGGAGCTTGGCTGCGGGTGGAGTCAGCACCTGGGCCACGTGTTTGAGATCCCTGTTCTAGTTCATACTTGCTCAACTTGGTCCATAGTCCATTCCTTTACTAAATCAATGGTTTCAAAGAACAGACACTGCTCACTAGCTAACTGGGACATATACCGCAGCATACATAGAACTCAGAGGCTTTTCTTCCAGAGCACAACATCTAGCACAGTGGTTCTCAAACTTTTGTACTGGTGGCCCCTTTCACATAGCAAGCCACTGAGTGTGACCCCCCCCAGCCATTAAAATTAAAAACGCTTTTAAATATATTTATTACCATTATAAATGCTGGAGGCAAAGCGGGGTTTGGGGTGGAGGCTGACAGCTCACGACCCCCCATGTAATAACCTCATGACCCCCTGAGGGGTCCTAAACCCCAGTTTGAGAATCCCTGCTCTAGCACTTATGCTAAAGGAGATTTTATTTGAGTGGTGGTAATATTAAGGTATATAGACTGTGGGTTGCAGCCACTAGGAGGCAACATAGACGCACGCTTAAGCAGGTCTGAGTACCTCGCTCCAGGTGGGGTGCCACAAACATGTTTCCCCAGTGCATGACAGCCTCACTTAATTCATTTGCCTTCAACTCCTCCCTATCCTGGATTACTTATCAGTTCTTTGCTCAGCCAGAGCAAGCTCACTAAAGGAGAGAGGAGTTCACTGCAGTACTTTCGTTTAAATATAGCTTCCTTTGTTAGTGCAGGGCTAATGGTAAGCAAAAGGGAAAAGGACGGGCTCTGGTTAGATTTTTAAAAAGAGAAGTGAATGGCTAGGAGGAAAGGCAAGTGTGGGGTTAGAGAAGATTTGGGGTAGAAGATTTGGGAGGTTCATGAGATAGGAAGAAGAGATGATTAAGCAAAGGCTACCAGAGCCTAGAACAAACAGAAGATTAAAGGCACAAATCTATAAACCAAGAATAGTTTTGGGCACTAAAGAAATCAAGGTGGTATTTGCTTTACATTGTTATTACAATCCACTCTATACGGCTAAATTCAGTGCCTTGCATAATCACAGGTTTCAGAGTAGCAGCCGTGTTAGTCTGTATTCGCATGTAATCCACTCTATACGGCTAAATTCAGTGCCTTGCATAATCACAGGTTTCAGAGTAGCAGCCAACACGGCTGCTACTCTGAAACCTGTGATTATGCAAGGCACTGAATTTAGCCGTATAGAGTGGATTATATTGCGAATACAGACTAACACGGCTGCTACTCTGAAAATTGTTATTACAGTATAGTAATAGTCCTCTGTTTATCCTCTTGCATCAGTGGCTCTCAAAGAGCTCTTCAAACATTAATAATTTAAGCCCCACAATGCACGTCCCCCACAAACTCGTACAGATGAGTAACTGAGGTTAGGAGGAGAAGTGAAAGTGTGGCTGCATGCACAAACACCCACATAATTGTGGTGTTTGGATGTAGGATCCCAAGATGTGAGAGGGAAATAGAATGACTTTGGAATTTGATATATAGCTGCAAAACCAGGGAAAGTGCTGCATGGTTAAAAATGAATGAATGCAAAGTCAGATTTGCTTTTTCTTCTCATTTATATCCTTGTAAATCAGGAGTAGCTTCATGGAAATCCAATGATGGTTACGTGCTGATAGGGCCTTTATCAGCCACTTTGCACCAGTGCAGGTTTAGAGCTGATAATTCTGCACTGGTTTCCAGCACACCAAGGGCAGAATCTTATTTGTATCTCAGCAGCACCTAGAGGTCCCGACTAAAGATCAGGGTTCCATTTTGTGGGAGGGTCACAAACCCAGAGTGAGAGGCAGCCCCTGTCCTGAAGAGCTCATGGACTAAAAATAGATAAGACAAAGGGTGGGAGAAAAGGATATTGTGATCCCCATTTACAGCTGGAGAACTGAGGCCCAGAGGTGTTAAGTGACTTGCCTCACGTCTTGCAGGGAGTTTGAAATCCAAGCTGGACTCTAGTGCTTTAACTTACCAGACCATTCTTCCTTGTTGACTCCCATATGGGGATGGATTCAGAATAACTCCATAGGCTTTGGCAGAGTCGCTCCAGATTTTCTACTGTGTAACTGAGAGCAGGATCTGGCCTTGAAAGCGTGGCGGAGTACCAGTCCAGGATGACAGTATTCCGCATGCTCTGTGTTTCAGAAATCCTGAGTTTGCTGAATGAGCCAGCTCCCACATGTCTTGCTGTTTTTAAGAATGGAATCCTTTTCCTCATCACCTGCTCCAGGGAACGTTTTGGATCCACCTCATACATTTGCTACATACACATGGTTGTAAACACATGGGAGCTGCAGGCAGCCAAAGATGTGCTAAGATCGCAGTGCTCTAGCCAGGAGGAGGTGGCAGGAGAAATAACAATATGTAAACACGACAAGGTCAGCATTTCCCTCTACTTTGAGCCACGCCATGCACAACACAGCTCTCGGGGAAACTTCAGAGGGGAGGCCCAGGCTGGTGAATTTGACTGGAATCTGAGCAGAAGTTCTGTGGGGTTCTGGAGACACAGGCCAAGGCACAAATCTTCAGAGGTCTGTAAGGTCCTAACGCCCATTGAAATCAAGATACGATAAGGGGCCAGCTTTTTATGGTCTCAGGTTGGGCCCGGGGATCCAAAACTCCATAGTTCTGAGGCCAGAAGGGACCACTGTGATCAGCTAGCCTGACCTCCTTCATAACAAGGCAAACTGAGACAACCAGACTCCTCAAAAAGAACAGGAGTACTTGTGGAACCTTAGAGACTAACATTTATTTGAGCATAAGCTTTCATGAGCTACAACTCACTTCATCGGATGCATCCAGTTGAAAATACAGGGGGGAGATTTTATATACACAGAGAACATGAAACAATGTGTGTTACCATACACACTGTAACTAGAGTGATCAGGTAAGATGAGCTATTACCAGCAGGAGAGAAGGGGGGAAAAAAACAACAACTTCAAAAACAGACCCCAACGAGAGACTGCTGAATTGGAATTAATTTGCAAACTGGACACCATTAACTTAGGCTTGAATAAAGACTAGGAGTGGATGTGTCATTACACAAAGTAAATGTTTATTTCCCCCCCTACTATTCCTCACATGTTCTTGTCAACTGCTGGAAATGGCCCATCTTGATTATCACTACAAAAGTTTTTTTTTTTTTTTTTTTTTTTCTCTCCTGCTGGTAATAGCTCACCTTAACTGAACATTCTTGTTATAGTGTGAATGGTAACCCCCATTATTTCATGTTCTCTGTGTATTTAAAATCGTCCTACTGTATTTTCCATTGTATGCATCCGATGAAGTGAGCTGTAGCCTACAAAAGTTTATGCTCAAATAAATTTGTTAGTTTCTAAGGTGCCACAAGTACTCCTTTTCTTTCTGTAGATACATGCTAACACGGCTGCTACTCTGAACCCTGATGCTTAACAATCTCTTCCACCTTGTATTTAGTTGTGACACACTGGGTTACCTTTTCCAGACATGTAGAAGAGCTTTCTGGAGCTTGAAAGCTTGTCTCTTTCACCAACAGAAGCTTGTCCAATAACAAAAATTACCTCACCAACTTGTATCTCTCCTATCCTGGGGGAAACGCGGCTACAACACCATTGCAAATAACAATGGCAGATACTGAATTTATTCTATGTGTTAATTAGACATTGGAGTTAAATAGATATGGACAAGACAAAATATTTCACTAGTTCTCTAGCCACCACAGATTCTTCTAAGATAAACAAGACCTGATTTTCCATTTTCTTAATGGAGACCAAAAAAACCCCAAACAATTGGTTTGTTACAGTCCTCCAAGGAGCTTTTATTTGTCATAAAGAAGAAAAAGTGGCACAATCCATTTCTTCCCCCATGTAAGAACGGGAAAAAACAATGGTCCATCTAGCCCTGTATCCTGTCTTCCAACAATGGTCAGTGCCAGGTGCTTCAGAGGGAATGAACAGAACAGGGCAGTTATCAAGTGATCCATCCGCTGTTGTCAAGTATCGGCTTCTGGCAACTAGCGGTTTAGGGACACCCGGAGCATGGGATTGTATCACTAGCTAATGGCCATTGATGGACCTAACCTCCATGAACTTATCTAATTCTTTTTTTGAACCCAGTTATACTTTTGGCCTTCACAACATCCCCTGGCAATGAGTTCCACAGGTTGACTGTGTTCAGGGGCAACAGGTTTGTGTAATTCTTGGTGGTGCCCAGAACGGGTCCAAGTCCCGCCTCCCTCCTCACCTGCCTAAGGCTCTGGGAGGGAATTTGGGAGGGGGGGGGTCGGGCTCTGGGAGGAAGTTCGAGCGTGGGCTCTGGGCTGGGGGGTTGGGGTGCAGGAGGGGGTGTGGGGGTCAGGCTCTAGGAGGGAGTTTGCATGCAGGGTCTGGGCTGGGGCAGGGGGTTGGGGTGTGGGAGAGAGTGAGGGGTACAGTGCTTAGCTCGGGTGGCTCCCGAAAGCAACCCACACGCCCCTCTGGCAGCAGCTCATAGACAGGGGGCCGGAGGGGTCTCCATGCGCTGCTGTCTGCAGGCACCACCCCGCAGCTCCCATTGGCCGCAGCTCAGGGCGGGGTTAGCACGTGGAGACATGTGTCCCCTTGTACCCCACCCCGGGACTGCAGGGACATGCTGGCCGCTTCCAGAAGTGGAGCAGGCGGGAAGCCACCTTAGCCGTTGTGCTGCCTGGCCTTTTAAAATTATCTGTTTTAATTGATTCATTGAATTTCGTCTGCCATTTGATTGCTCAGTCACCTAGTTCAGTGAGATCCCTTTGTAACTCTTCACAGTTAGCTTTGGACTTAACTATTTTCAGTAATTTTGTATCATCTGCAAATTTTGCCACCCTTTTTCTAGATAATTTATGACTATGTTGAATAGCACAGATCCTTGGAGTGATCCCACTATTTATTTTTCTCCACTGTGAAAACTAACCATTTATTCCTACCCTTTGTTTTCTATCTTTTAACCAGTTACTGGTCCATGAGGACCTGCCCTCTTGTCCCATGACAACTTATTTTGCATAAGAGCCTTTGGTGAAGGAACTCCACTTGTCAAAGGCTTTCTGAAAGCCCAAGCACACTCTAGCCACTAGATCCACTTTAAAGTCCACTTTACAGTACGATTGTTCAGACAGCTAGAATGTGCATATTGTTTACTTTGCACCCCGGAGAGTGAGATCCTGCCAGGTGCTGAAGGCTCTGAGCTCTGTACTGGGTTCTCACAGACACAGCTCCTGTGCAACGTGCACAGAACCAACCGAAAGGGAAGAACATTTACAAACGAGTGCGACCTCAGCAGCCCAACCCCCAGCATCCTCTCTCTGTTTCAGAGGATATCAGGCAATCATTAGCAGAGGAAGTGATTCAGTGAAAGGGAACCTCTTGTGCGTATGCTCTCACACACAGCTGCACCTTGACAGTGTGTGGGCTGGGCTCTGTTAACACAAGCTTCAGCAAGGGCTTGCATATACAAGCTGCACAGTCCTCTGAGGTCTGGTGCTCCCCCCAGTATTCGACAAGAGGTTTTTTTAAAGAGTCTCCTGGGACTCTTTTCCATCTAAAAGAATCATCCCAGGCCTCTGCTGCTGTCTCCAGGCTGAATTGGCAAGAGGTGAGTCAGCTTCTGACTTCACGGAATTGTTCTTGGTTTTTAACCTTTTAAAAAAATAGTCTGAGGAAGAGGTCTGGTGCCTAGGGGACGCTGGGTTAGCACTGTATTTGCTTTTGTCAGGTGAAAGGGGTTTCCTCCAGGGGGCCTGGCATTGTCCAGTCTGGTTGGTTTCATTTGCTGAGACTCCATGGTGCAGTTATATGGGGGGATTATCAGCTGATTGGAAGGATGGGGCTGAGCACACACATCCCTCTTGCTGGCAAATTTCCCTGTTACTGAATGGCATGTGCTGGGCTATATCACTGCTTGTATGTCTACCCCTTTCTTCTGCCCTTCGCCTGCCCCATCTATGGAAATTGTGAACTCTTCAGGGCAGGTTTGTGCAGTGCCTAGGACAACGGCGCCCTGGTCTTGATTGGTCCCTAGACACCACTGAAATAAACAGAGTTAATAATAATGGAATGTGGGAAGGATGGGAATGAAGCAGCTGCTGGTCAATGGGAGTTTTGCACATGTGAGGATTATGGGATCTGATGCTAAGGCACATTAAACCACCAGGGGCTAGGAAATGGATCAAGACTTGCTTTGGGAGGGATCAACCAACAGGCAGCCAGCTGCTCTGGGCAGATTTAGCACAGAGATTTAGGGCCAAATCGTGCTGCCAGTGAAGTCAATGGGAGTGTACAGGTATATGTAAGAACCTGTTGGTCAGTCTTCCATCAGGGAAGGCATCGCTGGGGGGGTCTCCTTCCAGTTGGGTGCATTGGTCACTTTCTTTTAGGTGTTCCCCAAAAGTGGCATTTGAGGGACCTAGTCAGTGTCATTTATTCTGTGGGGTGTTTTAATGAAATGGCTCATTCTGGGATACTTGTGCTCAGGATGCATAAGCCCAGTTTGGTGCTCTGATAACACAGCGGTGAGTGTGTAACAAATGGCGATGCAGAGAGATACCAGAACTCCTTGGAGCCAGATGGATGAGCAGGCAAAATGGACCACTTGGGTTCTGGGGCGGCTCTGGACACTGCAGGAGGAATGCATCCAATGAAGTGAGCTGTAGCTCACGAAAGCTTATGCTCTAATAAATTTGTTAGTCTCTAAGGTGCCACAAGTACTCCTTTTCTTTTTGCAGGAGGAAGAGCAGGATTAGCTGCACCAAGGTTGGCACTTTAGGAAGGGTTTTTTTAAACCTCAAGGAAATGCCCAGCCTGTCTTTGCCTTAGTTTTCACCCCATTCACTAAGTGCTGAAGCCATGTGTTCAGTGTGCATCAGCTGTGGCTTCTCACTTCCCATAGTTCCAGTGACACTGTACAACGGTGGTCTTTTGAGATGCCACTTGCAGACTAACAGCCCAGCATCAGAAAGGCAGAAGTGTAACTCTACCACAGGAGAAAGGGGAAGCAGCCCTTTGAGAAAGTGTGAGCTTATCTGCATGTATCCGCAACTGCAGTGGAAACAACCAGAAAAACGGCTGCCCAGTTTTAACATGCTCTGGTGTGTAAGAGTCCTCTGAGCAGAATTAAACAAAGGTAGCTCCTCTTGTACTGACTGCATGTCCAAGATGTCCCGCTATGGTAGGCAGATTCTCTAGCAGAGTGGACATTAAAGCGTAGATTTATGAGAGTCAGGGGAGCTTCTCTCACCAGCGGAGGTACTCCATCTCTTCCAGAGGCAGTAGCTATGTAGATGGGAGTAGCCCTCTGTTAACATAGTACTGTCTACATCGGAAGTTAGGTCGGTATAACTGCATTGCTTGTTCAAACCCCTGAGCAATGTGGTTATACAGACATAAGTTTGTAGTGTAAACTAAGGCTCAGAGCCTGTAAAAGTGGCTCCAAGGTGGCTTATCCTTGATGTTACTCTATTGAAAAAAGAAAAGGAGTACTTGTGGCACCTTAGAGACTAACAAATTTATTAGAGCATAAGCTTTCGTGAGCTACAGCTCACTGCTACTCTGAAACCACTCTATTGAAGTCAGTGGAGTTACATCTGGGATGAATTTGTCACATTGGCTTTAGGCTAGGGCTCCCCAGTACTGAAATGGGATGGTTTTATAATTTGGGACTAATGACAATGGGAGTAGTAATCTTGGATTTCGATAGTTCCACTTGTCCTAAAGAAATCCAATGCACAGCAAAAACCATTTACCCACGAATCGCTACTCTGTGCAAACAGCGGCTCTTCTAGGAAAGGAAAGACACTAATAAGCCACTGCACGTACTGCTGAAAGGCAGCCTCCTTTGGGGCTCAGCATGGCAGTGAATAGTCCACTGTTAGGAACAAAAACAAAGGGGACTATATCCAGCTGAAACTGCAGGGTGGATCTTACTCTGCAGAATGCCATTAACTGGTTTCAGAGTAGCAGCCGTGTTAGTCTGTATTCGCAAAAAGAAAAGGAGTACTTGTGGCACCTTAGAGACTAACAAATTTATTAGAGCATCAGCTTTCGTAAGCTACAGCTCACTGCATCCGATGAAGACTAACAGGGCTGCTACTCTGAAAACTGTAAGGAGAGTGATCACTTAAGATGAGCCATCACCAGCAGCAGGGTGGGAGGGAGGAAAACCTTTCATGGTGACAAACAAGGTAGGCTATTTCCAGCAGTTAACAAGAACATCTGAGGAACAGTGGGGGGTGGGGTGGGGGGGGGAGAAATAATATGGGGAAATAGTTTTACTTTGTGTAATGACTAATCCATTCTCAGTCTCTATTCAAGCCTAAGTTAATTGTATCCAGTTTGCAAATTAATTCCAATTCCGCAGTATCAGGTTGGCTATTCTTCAACAAAAAAAACTTCAAAAACAGACTCCAAGGAGACACTGCGGAATTGGAATTAATTTGCAAACTGGATACAATTAATTTAGGCTTGAATAGAGACTGGGAATGGATGAGTCATTACACAAAGTAAAACTATTTCCCCATGTTATTTCTCCCCCCACTGTTCCTCAGATATTCTTGTTAACTGCTGGAAATAGCCTACCTTGCTTGTCACCATGAAAGGTTTTCCTCCCTCCCCCCTGCTGCTGGTGATGGCTCATCTTAAGTGATCACTCTCCTTACAGTGTGTATGATAAAACCCATTGTTTCATGTTCTCTGTGTGTGTATATCAATCTCCCCTCTGTATTTTCCACCAAATGCATCCGATGAAGTGAGCTGTAGCTCACAAAAGCTTATGCTCAAATAAATTTGTTAGTCTCTAAGGTGCCACAAGTACTCCTTTTCTTTTTGCGAATACAGACTAACACGGCTGCTACTCTGAAACCTGTCTTAGACTGATTGCTCTTCTTTCCTATCACAGCAGTTCTCAAACTGTAGTCTGTGGGCACTTCGTGGTCTGTGGAGAGCTGGTTGCCACATGGTTCCTTCCTTGTTTCCAGCTGCTAAATTGCATTAAGAGAAGCTAAAAATATCTCCTTACTTTACTCTTCCATGTTGTCAATTACTGCCATCAGACAAGGATATTGTGCAACATTAAACAGGAGGGAAACAGGGCCAGGCTACCTCAAACAGAAGGGGAACTAGGCCCCAGTGATGACAACAGAAAAGGGAGACACAGGACATTCTCTCTTTAAGATAGGTTTCAGAGTAGCAGCCGTGTTAGTCTGTATTTGCAAAAAGAAAAGGAGTACTTGTGGCACCTTAGAGACTAACAAATTTATTAGAGCATAAGCTTTCGTGAGCTACAGCTCACTTCATAAGATGTGGTCCTTGCTATGAAAATGTCACCCCCCTGGTCGAGGGCACAGTCCCTTCCTTTAGCATCCTGAAATTGCTTAAAAGAACTTCCTTCTGTAGGCATGATCTGCCCATGAACGTCCTAAAGCTTGTGGGCCTGTTTGGGTGATTTTTTTGGCTAGCTTTCTCATGCAGCCACTGAATTCTTCTTTGGAGTCTCTGCTTGGGAGCAAGGGCTGTGACCTCGGCATTCTTTAACCTGACCTCTTGCTGCAGTCCTCTGTTCTGCCCCCCTCTGATGCCACAGATCAACAGAGAGCCTGTGGTAGGGAAGCTGTTCCCCTTTGGCCTTTCAATATTTCAAAGGAAACCCGAAGGGGAAGAGGGAATTAGAGCTACATTAAATAACTATTTCCAAAGACTGATTTCATATCATAGAATATCTGGGTTGGAAGGGACCTCAGGAGGTCATCTAGTCCAACCCCCTGCTCAAAGCAGGACCAATCCCCAACTAAATCATCCCAGCCAGGACTTTTGTCAAGCTTGACCTTAAAAACTTCTAAGGAAGGAGATTCCACCACCTCCCTAGGTAACGCATTCCAGTGCTTCACCACCCTCCTAGTGAAAAAGGTTTTCCTAATATCCAACCTAAACCTCCCCCACTGCAACTTGAGACCATTACTCCTCGTTCTGTCATCTGCTACCTCTGAGAACAGTCTAGGTCCATCCTCTTTGGCACCCCCTTTCAGGTAGTTGAAAGCAGCTATCAAATCCCCCCTCATTCTTCTTTTCCGCAGACTAAACAAACCCAGTTCCCTCAGCCTCTCCTCATAAGTCATGTGTTCCAGTCCCCTAATCATTTTTGCCGCCTTCCACTGGACGCTTTCCAATTTTTCCACATCCTTCTTGTAGTGTGGGGCCCAAAACCAGACAGAGTATTCCAGATGAGGCCTCACCAATGTCAAATAGAGGGGAACGATCACATCCCTCAATCTATTGTCAATGCCCCTACTTATACATCCCAAAATTCCATTGGCTTTCTTGGCAACAAGGGCACACTGTTGACTCCTATCCAGCTTCTCATCCACTGTAACCCCTAGGTCCTTTTCTGCAGAACTGCTGCCTAGCCATTAGGTCCCTAGTCTGTAGTGGTGCATGGGATTCTTCCATCCTGAGTGCAGGACTCTGCACTTGTCTTTGTTCAACCTCATCAGATTTCTTTTGGCCCAATCCTCTAATTTGTCTAGGTCCCTCTGTATCCTATCCCTACCCTCCAGCGTATCTACCTCTCCTCCCAGTTTAGTGTCATCTGCAAACTTGCTGAGGGTGCAATCCACGCCATCCTCTAGATCATTTATGAAGATATTGAACAAAACCAGCCTCAGGACCGACCCTTGGGGCACTCCACTTGATATCGGCTGCCAGCTAGACATGGAGCCATTGATCATTACGTGTTGAGCCTGACAATCTAGCCAACTTTCTATCCTTATAATCCATTCATCCAGCCCATACTACTTTAACTTGCTGGCAAGAATACTGTGGGAGACCGTATCAAAAGCTTTGCTAAAGTCAAGGAACAACACATCCACTGCTTTCCCCTCATCCACAGAGCCAGTTATCTCATCATAGAAGGCAATTAGATTAGTCAGGCATGATTTGTCCTTGGGGAATCCCTGCTGACTGTTCCTGATCACTTTCCTCTCCTCTAAGGGCTTCAGAATTGTTTCCTTGAGGACCTGCTCCATTATTTTTTCCAGGGACTGAGGTGAAGCTGACTGGCCTGTAGTTCCCCGGATCCTCCTCCTTCCCTTTTTTAAAGATGGGCATTACCTTAGCCTTTTTCCAGTCGTCCAGGACTTCCACCGATCGCCATGAGTTTTCAAAGATAATGGCCTATGGCTCTGCAATCACATCCGCCAATTCCTTTAGCACTCTCAGATGCAGCGCATCTGGCCCCATGGACTTGTGCTCGTCCAGCTTTTCTAAATAGTCCCGAACCATTTCTTTCTCCACAGAGGGCTGGTCACCTCCTCCCCATGCTGTGCTGCCCAGTGCAGCAGTCTGGGAGCTGACCTTGTTTGTGATGACAGAGGCAAAAAAAGCATTGAGTACATAAGCTTTTTCCACATCCTTTGTCACTAGGTTGCCTCTCTCATTCAGTCAGGGGCCCACACTTTCCTTGACTTCCTTTTTGTTATTAACATACCTGAAGAAACCCTTCTTGTTACTCTTAACATCTCTTGCTAGCTGCAACTCCAGGTGTGATTTGGCCTTCCTTATTTCATTCCTGCATGCCCGAGCAATATTGTTATACTCCTCCCTGGTCACTTGTCCAGTCTTCTACTTCTTGTCAGCTTCTTTTTTGTGTATTTCTTTATCTCAAGCCAGCTGGTTGAAAGGAGTTACTTTGTGGGAAGGTTTCAAGTATACAAATGGGAGGGAGGGACACTCTAGGACATCTCAGCTGGGTAAACTGTGCTGCATCTGTTCAGGTGCTGCACAGAGATTGCAGGGGTGCCGGAACCGGGATCAGTGACGGGGCACTGCCTGCCCGCTTTTTAACATGGACATAGTTTGGGGGGCAAGTGGCCACACTGCCCCCTAAACTGCAATCCTCAGGCAGGCACGGAGTGGTGCCACCAAGAGCTATACTTCGTGGCAGGGAAGCTGACAAGGTGATCTCCCACCCCCGCAAAGCACAGTCCTGCTAGTGGTGCCAGCCTCTTCCCGGTGGAGGGCAGCTCCCCCCTGCCACAAGGCCCAGTCCCTCTCAGTGCCCCTGTCCAGCTCTGCCTCTTCCCTCCCAGGCCCCGTCCCCTGGCCAGGCCAGAAGCTGTAGCTGGGCCTCAATAAGAGCCACCCAGGGAGCCTGGGCTGCTGTGGGGAACCCTGGACCCTTCACCTGCCCTGGGTGGGACATGGGTTGGGGGCTCTTCTCGGGCATCCTGGCTAGATGGAGTTAGGTATTATTATTATAAGGCAGGCTAAAGAATCCACCCAGCGAGCCCTGCATCAAGCCCAATAGCTTGTGACTGAACTAGCTCCCAGTTCAGGAAGGCATTATAACACAAGCTTAAATGCATTCTGTTTAAGAGTACTCCACCATGCATCCGATGAAGTGAGCTGTAGCTCATGAAAGCTTATGCTCAGATAAATTTGTTAGTCTCTAAGGTGCCACAAGTACTCCTTTTCTTTCTACCATGTCGGTGTGCTTCGGTCCCCCTGATGTCAATGCAATTTAAGTGTGGGCCCCACAAAAGTACTTAGGTGCCTAAATCTTGGGTTTTGGCGCTTAAGTCTCAGTTTTGGCTCCACTGTGATCCACAAAACGCCCACCGAGTCCTGTAGGTGCCTAAAGTCACTCGGTGCCTGTGTTCCTGCCTCTGGCTATGTGTGCTGCTGCCTCCTTCTATGCATCCGGACACCACCTCCCACCTGAGTTGCAGAGCAATTCACACAGCTGGGGAAGACAGGCCTTTGGCCCCTTAACCTGGGTATGGGACCCCATCTAGTAGGGAGCCTCTGCTCAGACTTACATGGTCGGGTCCTTTTGAAAACCCAGCCCAAGCAGGAGGTGGTGCTGGTGCCCATCTCCTAACTTTTATCCCCGTGGTTAGTGCAGTTGCCTGGGATGTGGGAGCCTCGGGTTCAATTCCCCGCTCTGTCTGAGGGAGAGAAGGCGTTTGAACAGGGGTCTCCCACTCCTCTCAGGTGCAAGCTCAGAACTTCTGGGTTCTGGGATATTCTGCTGTGGGGCTCCCTCACTCTCTCCTGCTGAAGCTGTCCCACTCTGGATAAATAAAGAACGAGCAATTGGAACGGGGGCCTGGACCCAGGGTCTCCTGCCCCCTCGGTGGGTGCCCTAGTGACTGACTACAGACCCATTCTCATTGGTCCCAATAACTCTTCCACTGTGACAAAATACTTAACTAATTACTGGGCCAAAGCGAGTGAATGTGAGCCTGACACTGTATTCCAGTAGTTAGGGTAGCCAGCTGGGAGTTGGAGACCCTGGGTCTAGCCCTACTTCTCAACTCCCTCTCTTTCTGGGAGGGGCAGTGACCAGGGCCGTTCCTAGGGTGGATGCAGAGCCTGGGGCAGAAGTGACGAATCCGTCACTTCTGGGACCGACCCTGCTGGGCGGCAGATAGGAAAGGCTGAGGGAGGTGGTGCTTTTCCAAACAGCCAGGTGTGGCCCTGCCCACACTCTGCCACCCCAGGGCCCTGCTTCAGCAGTGACACTGGGCTCCAGGGGGCTGGGCCATGCCATTCTCCCTCCTGGTGCTCAGGGGGTGGGGGTGCAGGCACTAGCCAGCCTGGGGCAGGGGCCAGTGGCTGTGGTGGAGGGCCCTGGGTTCCAGGACATGCAGAAGGGGCGGGGCTGGGTTCATGCACCGCCCATGCACACCAGCCAATTGCGCTGGCCAGCGGGGCCCAGAGCGGTCACCCTGATTCGCCACACCCTAGGGATGGCTCTGGTAGTGACTGCTCTTGGGCTTTGCTCCCCTTTGCACATCACTGACTTCCTGCAAGAAATTGGATCTGCTGCCTCAGGAGGCATTAGCAGCCACAGCCTCCCCTCCAGGAGAGAGAGTGTCTGCCAGTGGCAGAAGAAGGGTTACTATGGGGAAGGTGGCATGTGCTCTCCTTACAGCCCAGCAGGAGATGTACTAGCTTAGGGGCCTGCAAGGAGAGCAGCTCGCTCCTTTGCTCCATGAAGTGATGATCAGGAAGCTCCACAAGGCAAAGTTCAAGGCATCTCCTGCCCCTTGTGCCAAGGGAGGGGAATCTGCATCTGGGAGAATATGACGCCTGCTTCTTACATCTATGCCAGGACAGTGGTAATCACATGAAGAGCTGCTTTCTTCTATCACTGAAGAAGGAATTCTGTTAGAATAAGGAAAACAGTATTTGCCCTAAGCCGCTCTGTCCTTCGCTCTGCTTCCCTGGAGAGCTTAGAATCTTTCTGTCAAAGGGTATGCCTGCCCTGTAGTGCCACCTTCAGGCTAGCATGGCTCTGCTGGGGCCTGCCTTAGTTTCCCCTTTACTCATGGCCACACAGTCCAGATATTCAAAACACTCCCCTTCTGGGATCCAATTACTAAGTCCTGCACAGCGTCTTTCAAAAGAGAACTCAAACTACTGCCTTCACTCCTTTTTCATCAGGGCCTAGCCCAGTCCCTCCTCCCTGACGGTCGATCTCCCAGCACCTCTTGCCTGGAATTTGGCCTTTCCACAGGCCATTGCTGTCTTTCCCCCTATTGACTTAGTAGCCTTCTTGCTCCCTGCTATGCTTGCAGGCATCTGCAAATCCCCATCTGCAGCTGCTTCCCCTTTTATAAGGTCCAGGTGCCTTCCCTGAAGCCCAGTTGGGCAGCAGGTAATCAGTCAGCTGCACTGAACCCTGCCCCCTCTTAAAGGGGATAGTCATCCTGGCAAAGATCCACAAAGATATGTAGGCTCCTAGTTTCCATTGAAGTCAATGGATATGAGGAGGCTAAATGGATCTGGGACCCTGCGCTGCTGTTATGCCCAGCTCCCTGGCACAGATTTAAAGGGACATGACACATCCTCCCAAGAGGGTTGTTAAGATGATGGATGAGAAAGGAAACCAGCCCACAGGGAAATGTTGCGAACATTACAGTAGGAATACAATGGTGCAGGGATGACACTGTAAAGCAAATGGGGTCAAGGGAGGCTAGGACTGTAATGAGAAGCAGTACCAGGGCAGGGCGGGTTGATGAGTGAACGTGGCAGAGATGGGTCAGACTGGAGTTCTTAGTGGCTTGAAATGAGATCGCTGAAGCTGATTTGTGCAAAGCCTCTCTCAACCAGGGCTGGAGGAGAGAAGATCCATGGCAATACACAGGCAGGAGACTTAGGTTCTGATGGCTGGACAAAGGGAGGCAACTCCAGACAGACACTAACTGCCCTTGCTTAGGTCTCCAGTAGAGGTTTGAGAGTAGCAGCCGTGTTAGTCTGTATTCGCAAAAAGAAAAGGAGTACTTGTGGCACCTTAGAGACTAACAAATTTATTAGAGCATAAGCTTTCGTGAGCTACAGCTCACGGGTTTGCTTTTTAAACAGGAGCATCCTGGGACCTTATGTGCTAGGGCAGCAGATGTAAACTCTGAGAGGGAATCATAGAATATCAGGGTTGGAAGGGACCACAGGAAGTCATCTAGTCCAACCCCTGGCTCAAAGCAGGACCAATCCCCAACTAAATCATCCCAGCCAGGACTTTGTCAAGCCTGACCTTAAAAACCTCTAAGGAAGGAGAGTCCACCACCTCCCTAGGTAACCCATTCCAGTGCTTCACCACCCTCCCAGTGAAAAAGTTTTTCCTAATATCCAACCTAAATCTCCCCCGCTGTAACCTGAGGCCATTATTCCTCGTTCTGTTATCTGGTACCACTGAACAGTCTAGACCCATCCTCTTTGGAACCCCCTGTCAGGTAGTTGAAAGGAGCTACCAAATCCTCCCCCCATTCTTCTTTTCCACAGACTAAACAATCCCAGTTCCCTCAGCCTCTCCTCATAAGTCATGTGTTCCAGTCCCCTAATCATTTTTGTTGCCCTTTGCTGGACTCATTCCAATTTTTCCACATCCTTCTTGTAATGTGGGGCCCAAAACTGGATACAGTACTCCAGATGAGGCCTCACCAATGTTGAATAGAGGGGAACAATCACGTCCCTTGATCTGCTGGCAATGCTCCTACTTATACAGCCCAAAATGCCATTAGCCTTCTTGGCAACAAGGGCACACTGTTGACTCATATCCAGCTTCTCGTCCACTGTAACCCCTAGTCCTTTTCTGCAGAACTGCTGCCTAGCCGCTCGGTCCCTATTCTGTCGCAGTGAATGAGATTCTTCCATCCTAAGTGCTGGACTCTGCACTTGTCCTTGTTGAATCTCATCAGATTTCTTTTGGCCCAATCCTCTAATTTGTCTTTTGGCCCAATCCTCTACATCGTATCCCTACCCTCCAGCATATCTACCACTCCTCCCATCTTAGTGTCATCTGTGAACTTGCTGAGGGTGCAATTTAACCCAATCATCAGATCATTGATAAAAATGTTGAACAAAATTGGCCCAGGACCGACCCTTGGGGCACTCCGCTTGATACCGACTGTCAACTAGACATGGAGCCATTGATCTAGCTAGCTTTCTATCCACCTTATAGTCCATTCATCCATCCCATACTTCTTTAACTTGCTGAGAAGAGAAGAGGGAAGGCTGTAGAATCACACCAACACCAGGAAGAAGTACGTGATTGGAGACTCCCTACTAAGAAAAACAGTCAGGCTTGAAACCCAGAGCTGATCTGGAGAACAGAAAGGTGTGCTGTCTGCCAGGAGCTAAGATATTAGATGTGGACCTGAGACTGAAAAGGAACCTAATGGGAGCAGGAAAGAATCAACTGATTGTCCTTCATGTGGGAACAAATGATACTGCTAAATTCTCGCTGGGACACATCAAGGGAAACTATGCCAGGCTGGGGAAGATGCTTAAAAAAATGGAGGCTCTGGTGATCTTCAGTGGAATTCTACCTGCCCCTAGAAGAGGAGAACAAAGGCAAGACAAGATTATGATAAGCATCAGATGGCACAGGCAGTGGTGCTACAAGGAGAGCTTTGGGATGTTGACCACTGGGAGGTATTCACAGACAGAGGGCTGCTCTCATGTGATGGACTCCACCTAAGTAGGGAGGCTGTGATGGAGGCTGGTACAGCTAATTTAAAAGTGCTTTAAACAAGAAATTTGAGGGAGATGGTTGGAAGATGCTCATGTAATCTCCATGCCTGAACCTAATATTGAGAAGGAGGAAAATCAGGAGAGAGGGGATACAGCAATGGCGAAAGGAACAACAGAGGTAGGAGAAAATCCCAAGATCACTTGACAGGAATGGTCAGGTAGGCGATACTGGCAGCAAAATGACTGTACCTAATCAGGTGAGGAATCTGGGTAAGGCCAAGCAGAAGGAATGAAGATGTCTGTTCACCAATGCAAAGAGCCTGGGTAACAAAATGGAGGAACTAGAACTTAAAACTACTGTGCAGGAAGTGAAACCTGATATAACAGGGATAACAGAAACTTGGTGGAATAGTAGTCATGACTCAATCAAAGGTATTGAAGGGTATGTGCTGATCAGGAAGGACAAGTAAAGATAAGGGTGGTGGAGTAGCATTGTATATTAAAGGCACAGTGGACTAAAGAAATGATGGAATGGATACAATGGAATCTATTTGGGTAAAATTCAGTTTGAGGAAGAATGGTAACAGGATCCACAGAGATAGTGCTTGGGATCTGCTATAGACCCCCAGGATCTGATTTGGATATGGATAGAGACCTCTTTAATATTTTAATGAAATAAACACTACCAGGAATTGTGTGATTATGGGAGACTTTAACTTCCCAGATACAGACCCGAGGAGAAATGCTATGGATCTGAATGTATGGGGGGCTTAGAATTACTTTAAATCAAAGTTACAAAAAATACCTGAACCCGATATCCCAAACAAGGGCAAACAATTCATAGGGAAGGGTTGCAGCCCAAACTGGATGACCAAGCGTCTCAGAGGTTATTTTAAGAACGCAGAAAGCCTACGAGGAATGGATCAGCAAATAAAGCTACCTCTTGCAGTTCAGAAGGTGTACGGAAAAAGTGAGAACTTCCAAAAGTCAAGCAGAGCTGGAACTTGCACTGGAGATTAAAAACAATAGTAAAAGGTTCTTCAGCCATATAAATAAAAAGAAAACAAGGAAAGAAGCGGGACCGCTAAGCATAGAGGATGGGATGGAGCAAAGATAATCTAGGCCTGGCCAAACACCTTAACAAATATTTTGCCTCAGTTTTTAATAGGGGTATCGTCATAGAATATCAGGGTTGGAAGCGATCTCAGGAGGTCATCTAGTCCACCCCCTTGCTCAAGGATTGAACTCACAACCCTGGGTTTAGCAGGCCAATGCTCAAACCACTGAGCTAACCTTGCCTCTAAGTGAGGAGCTATGGGGCAGTGGCAGGGTGGTTAATGGAAATGACAATATGGGAGTAGAATTACCACATTGGAGGTGGAAACCAAACTCAAACAGCTTAATGGGATTGGAACATGAAATTGCAAGCCCAATAGCAAGGATTTTTAATGAACCTGTAAGCTTGGGGGTTGTACCCTATGACTGGAGAATTGCAAATATAGTGCCTATATTTAAGAATGGTGAAGAAAAGTGATCCAGGAAACTGCTGGCCTGTTAGTTTGACCTCAATTATATGCAAGGTATTATGAGAAAGCAAATAAAATACCTATACCTGGGATAAAATACAGCATGGTTTTACAAAAGGTAGATCATGCCAGGCCAATCTGTTCTCTTTCTTTGAGAAGAGAACTGATTTTCATGACAGAGGAAATGCAGTAGATCTAATCTATCTGGATTTCAGTAAATCATTTGATAGAGTTGCACATGGGAAATTATTAGTTAAACTGGAGAAGATAGGGATTAATAGGAGAATTGAAAGGTGGGTAAAGATCTGGTTAAAGGTAAGACTGCAATAGGTCATACTGAAAGGTGAACTGTCAGGCTGAAGGCCAGTGACTAGTGGAGTTCCTCAAAGATCAGTCTTGGGACCAATCTTATTTAACATTTTTATTAATGACCATGGCACAAAAAGTGGGAGCATGCTAATAAGATTTGCAAATGACACACAGTTGGGATGTATAGCCAATACGGAGGAGGACCAGAATGTCAAATAAGAAGATCTGGATGACCTTGAAAACTGGAGTAATAGAAATGGGATGAAATTTAATAGTGCAAAGTACAAGGTCATGCACTTGGGGACTAACAACAAGAATTTTTGTTATAAGCTGGGGCCATATCAGTTGAAAATGACAGAAGAGGAGAAAGACCTGGGTGTATTGATCATAGTATAACTATGAGCCGCCAATGTGATGCAGCAGTGAAATAGGCTAATACAGTCCTAGCATGCATCAGGAGAGGTATTTCCAGTAGAGATAGGGACGTATTATTACCGTTTTAATAACTGGTGAGACCTCATCTGGAATGCTGTTTGCAGTGCAGGTCTTCCATGTTTAAGAAACATGAATTCAAACTGGAACGGGCAAAGAAGCGCTACTAGGATGATCAGAGGAATGGAGAAACCTACCATACTAGGAGACTTAAGGAGCTTGGTTTGTTTTAGCCTAACAAAAGAAGGCTGAGGAGAGAGATGCTTGCTTTCCATGAATACATCAGAGGGATAAACACCAAGGAAAGAGAGAAGTTATTTAAGTTAAGTGCCAATGTTGGCACAAGAACAAATGGTTATAAACTGGTCATCAAGAAGCTTAAGCCTGAAATTAAATGAAGGTTTTTAACCATCAGAGGAGTGAGGGTCTGGAACAGCCTTCCTAGGGGGGAATAATAAGGTCAAAAAACCTAATTTGTTTCAAGACTGAACTTGGTAAGTTTATGGAGGGGACACTATGATGAGCTTGCCTACAATGGCATGTGGTCCAGCCATAACTGCTATTAGCAAATATCTCCAGCAGCTGGAGATGGGACACTAGGTGGGGAGGGCACTAAGTTTCTAGAGAGAATTCTTTCCCAGGTGTCTGGCTGGTGGATCTTGCCCACATGCTCAGGGTCTAACTGATCACCATAAGCTATTGTAAATGGGGAATTCTCTGTAACTTGAAGTCTTTAAATCATGGTTTGAGGATTTCAGTAACTCAGCCAGGGGTTATGGGTCTGTTACAGGAGTGGATGGATGGGGTTCTGTGCAGGAGTTAGACTAGATGATCATGATGGTCCCTTCTGGCCTTAAAGTCTATGAGTCAGAGCACTAAAAATATCAATGTAGCCACTGCGGCAGGAAAGGTAATAGCCCGAGGAAGTACCTCGGGTGCAGGGTCGTACTAGCCTATGCTGCCACCTGTAACACTGCAGCTGCACTTCTGTTTTTAGTGCATTGATCAAAGCTAGCAAGTTTATGTGTACCTGAGTTGAAATGACATCTCCAGCTCAAAGTGCAGATATCCTTACAGTGTGCTCTTTCCCCATTGCCTTCATGGGGAACTTTCCTCAAGCTCCTCTGCAGAGTTGTTATTGGTTGGAGTTTTTGAGTTAATTTGAACACAAATGCCAGGGGGCATTAATCGAAACCAGAAAAAAACAGAGATGATTCAACAAACCCGGTGCAGACTGAAACCACCCAGTTTCATGCAGCTGTACCTTTGCTGCAAATGGGGCCTTTTGTTTTTGCTTCAGCAAAATGGGCGGCTCTCAGTCGCTTGTTTGACAGCCATAAAAAGGCACATTCTTACAGACCTCATCTCAAACCTACTCATCCAGAATATAGCTTCTGCAGCAACACAACCTCTGCTAGCATGCTGGGCATTGGTTCAATGCTGAAACAGGCAAGAGAATCGCCTACGGTGCCAACTTTCTACTCGCACAAAACCAAACACCCTTGCCCTGCCCGTTGCCCTGCCCCTCCTCCAAGGACCTGTCCCACCCCTTCTCTGAGGTCCTGTCCCTACTCACTCCATCCCCCCTCCCTCTGTCACTCTCTCACTTTCATTGGGCTGGCTCAGGAGGGTGCAGTGGAGGCTGAGAGGTCCAGCTAAGGGTGCGGGCTTTAGGGTGGGACTGGGGATGAGGGGTTTGTGGTGTAGGGCTGAGACCAAGAGGTCCTGAGGGCAGGAAGAGGATCAGGGCTGGGGCAGGGGTTTTAGATGTGAGGGCTCTGACTGGGGGTGCTGCCTCTGGGGTGGGGATGGAGATTAAGGGTTTGGGGTGCAGGAGGGTGCTCTGGTTTGGGATTGAGGCATTTGGAGGGTGGGAGGTGGATGACAGCAGGGGGTTGGGACAAGGGATGGGATCTGGGTGCAGACTCTCGGTGGCGCTTACCTCAAGCAGTTCCCAGAAGCAGCGGCATGTCCCTCCTCCGGCTCCTATGTGGAGGCACAGCCAGGCAGCTCTGCGCGCTGCCCCATCTACAGATGCCGCCCCCGCAACTCCCATTGACTGTGGTTTCCGGCCAATTGGAGCTGTAGGAGCCAGAAAGGGGACATGCTGCTGCTTCCAGGAGCTGCGTGGAGCCACAGCAGGCAGGGAACCTCCCTTAACCCCTCCCTTAATCGGACTTTTAATGGCTCAGTCAGCGGTGCTGACCGAAGCCACACGGGTCCCTTTTCGACTAGGCGTTCCAGTCAAAAAACGGACATCTGGCAACCCTAGGATCACCTATGAATTGCCACCACTTTCTGTATCCACTTGGGTTATTTTTGGAAGGCTCTGGTCCATGCACTGAGCATCAAGGCCCCCCTGAGCTTGCAGTCTGAGCCTGACGGTGCATGGCTACAGACAGAAATGTTAGCCAATGTTTGGGCTTGAAGAGTTTGTCTGGGCAAATAAATCTGTTCCAGTGAGGTTGGGATTGTCAGAAGTGCTCACTATTGCCCGAGTTCTCTTTCCACTATGTGAACATTCACATTGATTTCAATGGGAGCAGAGCTAGGCCAGCACTGAGCACTCCCCACCTATGATATCCAAGTTGTTTGGCCTTCCCTTATTCCTGTCGGAAAGTAGAACTGGAAGGGATGTGGCACCAAGCTTTGGGGAAAGGGAGAGCCCCTTCTGTGACACCTGGGAGTTCACCTGGTTGATGGATGGAAAGGTATGTCCAGGAGCCACACTTGAGCAGTCTGGGTTGCTGAGTGTGTGCCTGTTACCCAGAGCAGGTGATCATCTCACTGGCCTTCAACCTGCCAGGTAGTGCATTCAATGCCTTCACTTGGAAGTTACTTGTCAAATTTGATTCCACTCGCCCATCCGCAATCCATGAAATGGCTTCTACACCTTCTGGGTCACAGGTTAGTTCAGCCATTGATGTAAATAAAACTGCTGCATGTGTGCCCTGTAAGGCGCAGCCTGCAGCTGTTGCACTGGTTACTGAAGTGTGTGATGCCTGGTGTTTAGTAACTGACCAGGAGACTGACCACTGTACCTGCAGTCGTTTGCAAATACATCAGGTGCTTAAATCTCCCTTGCTAATGGTACGAAACGGCTTGTTGGCAGGATTGACCAGCGACTAAATCCTGCCGTTGATTTTCTTTTTTTAAACCTCATTTTTATTGATTAGTTTTACGTGCATGTGTGTCTGCAAATTCAATAACATTAATGCACTCACGTTGCTGCTGAACTCTGCATATGTGGGTTATTTTATTGGATGCAGAAGATCAATAGGAAGAGAAAATAAATTAGAAGTCTTTTTTTATTTTTTAAAGTTAAGCAGTTCAATTGTAAATAAACCTGTAGTCTTTAATAGTCTTTTGTGTTGCCGGGCCATAAGACACATAAGAGACTTGCTACTACAACTATCAACAAGGAGAGATCTTGGGTAAAACCATTCAAGTCCTGCATGTTTAGTACTTGAAGAAGTAGAGCTCTAGGAAGGCGGTATTGCCTAGTGAATAGTGCACTAGCCTAGGACTCGGGAAACCTTGGTTCCTACTCCACTAGCCTACTATGTTTTGAACAAGTCAGATAGCATCTCTGTGCTTCAGTTTCCCAATCTGTATTATGCGATAATGCTACTGATGTCTTTTGTGAAGGGCTTTGAGACCTACTGATTAAGAAGCATAATGTAAAAATAGCAGTATAACTAAGACTAAGATTTTGTCATGGATATTTTTAGTAAAAGTCACAGGCTTCCATGATTTTTTCTTTATTGTCAGTGACGTGTCCATGACTTTTTTACTAAAAAATATGTGTGACAAAATGGGGAGCTGCAGAGTCCCCACACCTCTGGTGGGTGGGCAGCTGCGGGGCTCCTGCTCGTAGCTCTGGGGGCCCCACCAACCATGGTGGCTCGCAGCTCCAGGGTTCCCCACAGCCTGTGGTGGCTGGGAGCTCTGGGGTCTATTCATAGCTCAGAACTCCAGGGGCCCCGCTGCCCATGGCAGCCTGGAGCTGCAGGGTACCCCCACCGGAAGCTCTGGGATCCCCCCGCCACCTGCAGCGGCTTGGAGTTCTGGGGGAGAGAGGGAGTCCCTGCAGCTCCCAACCGTCACGGCCTGAAGTCATGGAGGTCTCTGGAAATCATGGATTCCGTGAGTTCTGTGACCTCCATGACAATCGTAGCCTTAAGTATAACTATTATTGTGTTAGGTTTCAGAATAGCAGCTGTGTTAGTCTGTATTCGCAAAAAGAAAAGGAGTACTTGTGGCACCTTAGAGACTAACAAATTTATTAGAGCATAAGCTTTCGTGAGCTACAGCTCACTTCATCGGATGCAATAATAGGCATCCGATGAAGTGAGCTGTAGCTCACGAAAGCTTATGCTCTAATAAATTTGTTAGTCTCTAAGGTGCCACAAGTATTGCTTTTCTTTTTGTCTACATGTTGTTGCATTTGGTAGATTATTTTCTCCCTGGAGATATAACATACAATGTTCTTCAGCTAGCAATGGAGTGTATTACCTAGTGTATTCAAACAGCAAGGACTCTGCTCAACATGTATTTCAACTTGACATGGAAAACCTAGCTGGGCTCCATCTGAACTCGCACTACAGTAAATCATCCTTGTCCCCCTTGACCTGTAATTGCGTGGAGGATGGGAAGCTGCAGTCCTCTTTGGACTGTATATGTGGCACCTCTGATTTCACAGAACAGAAGGAACTTTGTCAGCTTGTGATGGAGCTCATCTCTTCAGTGTCAGGAATGCAAGGGGTCAGTTGTCAAACCAGCGGTTTCGGTTTCCTCACCTTTCTACTGCCAGTCAAACTAAATGAATTATATATTTAGATTCTGAAATAAAACAGTTGCTGACAGCTGCTGTTGCAGGTTGTTTCTGAGTTGGTGGCTCAGAAATACAATTACCTAGTTTGTTTAAATTCAAGTCCCTGGGAGGCAAATTTTTAAAGAAAATGGCCCAAGGTTTGGAGGAAATAATACCTGCACACTTCCTGTGATTGCACACCCACCTCCCATGGTTGTGCATTGCACATGGGCACCTAATTGGCCATTTGCATATGAAGTCATCTGGCATGGCTTGAGGGGAGAAATACATATGCAAATATAGGCATGCAATAGCATGCATGCCTCTGGCTAATTAAAAACAGGTCTGTGATGTCTTTCATTATCTGGAAGTATTGTCCCAATTATTAATTGTGCAATTCTGTAGCTGAATAGGAGCCAAAAGATGCACGGCACAAAGGAATAATAACAATATGTAACAAAATGTAACAAAGCAGAATCCAGAGCCAAGAATGCTAATTATTTTGTAGGCTGGTTATGAAAGCTCACTTGTAGGAGTTGCAAGTAGACCCTGTGGTGTGACGGCAGCACATCCCTCCCTGGCACTGTTCGCTGCACGACCCTTCGACCAGCATAATTCCTTCTGTCCCTTGCGACAGCCACAGACACGGCTAGTTTGAATTAATGGATGACAAATACCCACTAACCTTTCCACTTCTGAGAACTTGAGGCGGGGAGCTGGCGAAGTCCCCACGTAGTTGGCTGGCTGAGGCAATGATTCACAGATCCCAAGCGGCAACAGGACAGAAAGTTGATGCTACTTCAGCTGTATCTTCCACTGAAAATTCATGTAGGAGTCACAGAGTATCAGTGATCTAGACCCCAGTAGGGCAGATTCTCTTTCCTTTTTTTTTTGATCTTCTGTTTCCTAGCTCTCTTGTCTGCATCATATATGTTCTATCTGTATCTGTATCTCTCTTCCTCTATCCCCATGCACCCATCTGCCTATCCACCCAAACTCCAATTTCTATATTTCCTTGCTCAGGCTTCAGAATTTTAAAAATTCTGCAGTCACAAGATAATTCCTGTTTTGCAGCCATGACATCCATATGTAGTGAGACGAACAGATGTCAGCCATTCTGGAGGATCCTAAACCACGTTGCTTGCTGTCCTAGATCCAGGCCAGAAAGGATCTTTATGATCATCCAATCCAGGGGCTCTCAAACTGTGGGTCAGGACATTTTAATGGGGTCGCCAGGGCTGGTGTTAGACTTGCTGGGTTCCAGGGCCGAAGCCAAAGCCCGAGCCACACCGCCTGGGGCCGGGACCCAAGCCCCACCACCCAGGGTCCAAGCCCGAAGCGTGAGCCCCACCATCTAGGGCTGGGGCTGAAGTCCAAGCCCCAGGGCTTCAGCCCTGGGTGGCAGAGCTCATGCTTCAGCTTCAGGCCAAGGTGGTGGGGTTCAATTTGCAGCCCCCCTGCCTGTGGCTAAAGCCCTTGGGCTGCAGCTTTGGTCCCCCTGTCTGGCCATCTGGGGTGGTGGGGCTTGAACTTTAGTTTCCGTCCCCACCTCACCCCAGCCTGGGGTGTCAGGGCCTGGGCAGGCTTATGCTTCAGTCCCTCCTCCTGGGGTCGTGTAGTAATTTTTGTTGTCAGAAGCGGTCATGGTGCAATGAAGTTTGAGAACCACATCTGAGCTGTTGTCCAGAGAGCTGAGATGCTGCATCCTCTAGTGACGTGTGCTCTAAAGGGGAAAGGGTTCTTACTCTGAACTTGCCCGTCTTTAGAAGTTGGAACTTGCAGGGAGGTTAACTTGGGGAGCTCAGTTGTCTATTAAGATTCCATTCTGTAACCCCGGCTCCCCGAGTCAGCATTTCTCATGTCAATAATTCACAGCCTAGGAATGAGGATGGCAGGTTTGTGAGGGACAGAGGTAAATTGAGGGATGCTGCTGGGGGTGAGGCAGATGAGAGGAGTGGCAGTATACATAGCAGGATCTATCAAGTGGGGACCAGATAATCAGTGAGAAGTGTTTGACGATCCTAGAATCATAGAGTTTAAGGTCAGAGGGTATTGCCAGATAATCCCGTCTGTGTTCCTGTATGTCACAGGCCACCACCACTGTCTACCACCTGCCCACTAAACCCAAAAGTCAAAGCCCCTACTTCCATTCCTGCTCCAAAGCAGAAAAGGAAAGAGGAATTGAATCCCTTCCCCCAAAATAAAGCCCTCAAATGCCCTCTGCCCAGCTCCCAATCCCTTTAACTCCCTCCCGAGGACTTGGACCATGCAGTTGTATTGTCAGTAGAAAAATCCCCAGCACATTGAAAATATAGTGGCAATATAAAACTGATCTAATATAAAATGAATAAATGACAAAGGAGGGAGAAAGGACTGTAGTACTGATTGTATGGGACCTGGGACAGAGGTCAGTGCTGTTACAGGAGTGCTCTAAAGCTGTGTTAGTTGATAAGGAGCCAGTAGAACATGCATCTTAGTCCCTGGGTTTTGTAGGACTGATCACTGCTACATCATTCAGGGGTTTCTGCTGCATTACTTGTGATGTACTGTGAAGGACATAAGACCCTTACTTAGAATGAGAAGTTAGCTCCTGTGGAAGAGGTTTCCCTCCTTTTTACTACAGTAGCACCTGAGGGACCCAAAAAGACCCCATTGGGCTGGCTGCTGCAGAAACAGCCCTTGTCCTAACAGTTTACAGTCTAAATTGACAAGATACACACAGGATGGGAGAGGACGCCACTTGTCCAAGATCACTCAGGAAGTCAGTGGCTGAGCTGGGACCAGCACCCAGGTTCCTCAACTCTAGGTCAATGCCCTAGCCATTAGGCTACACTGTCTGCCATCTTAAGCCTGAATAAACCTGCCTGTCTGGAAAGGAGCAGCCAGTGCTCTTCAAAACTCTTCTTGGAGAGGTGCTTCTAGTCCTTTTCCCTCTCCACCCCCAGTTTGGTGTCTGCCCTCATTGGCTAAGCGGGTTTTGGTATAGCTTGGGTTTGGATGGGAGACCTATATTGGTGTTGGAAATGGAGATAAAATGCATGTTGTTCTTATATTCAGATCAGACTGTGAATGTCCTTTGGAAACTGACCGTACAATCTGGCCCAATGATCAGAGGCGAAGAGGTTAACTGTGTTGATGCCACATCATAATTAGGCCTTATCTGTGCATTGAGATCCTGCTCTGTATTGGCTCTATTATTTCAGTTTCCCTCCAGACTCAGAAGTGCAGTGATTTATTGGACATGTGGAAGGGATTCTGCAACACAGAACACAGAACTTAGCTTTCATTTCATTTGCTTCCATACAATATATCCTGGAGCACACAGCAAGTCTACAGGAAACTGGCCCTGAGACTCTAAACCTTTGGAATGTGTTGGTATTCAGCACATGTATATTTCAATTGTCACTCCTCAAGGATTCTGAAATAGAGGTTCCTGCTATTGTGTTGCCTGGCTGAGGGGATGTAACCAGTCGCTGAGTCAGAGTCAGAGTCCATCTACACAAGCAAAGCTACTGTCTTCGGGGCCTGCCTGCTAACAGAGTCTGGAGTTACGTTGTTGATAGAATCAAAACATGATGCATACAGATGTGTGTGTTAACAGATTTAATAATTTTATTAAGATGATGTTAAAAAAAATGGTACAGAGTTTAAGCATAGAAGTTTCTGGTTATCAGGGAATAAGGTACAGATTATCAAGGGGTGCAAAAGTTTGGTTTAGGATCAGATGGCGTAAGGAATACATAATCTGCAATATCCCCAATTGGGGGTAAAAGGTTAATGGGTCAAAGTACAGACATTGAGATATGAGGGTATGTTGTTAATATAATGGCTATGTTCAGGTGTGGAGTATAATGAGTGGATACGATGATGAGGATGGATTTACCCTCATTTGGTGGGATTTAATGTTCAGTGAGTTTATGGTTCCAGTTCATATGGTCCAATGGAAAAAGTCTCTCGGTCCCTTTCTCATAGTTGATGCACGATATCATAGCGGCTCACGCCTCTTGGTACTGTCGGTGTCCGGTGATGTGTTTGATGTAGATGTCCCTGGACCATCAGATGGTGTCTGAGACCGTGACGCGCCGCATGAGCCGTGCGTATTGTTGACCAATCCCACAGGTCCGCAGCACATGCTCGTTGCAGGCGGCCAGGGCTTCGATGATCAGGGCATCCATCTGCACCTCATAGCTCTTCACTCTCAGGGTGTCGGCCAGGGGGGCGTATTTTTCCAGATTACGAGCTCGGGCTTCACGGAAGGCCAGCGTCCTGTTCTCAAAGGAGACCGTGACGTCGACGAGGATGATCTAGGCACCCCTTCTGCCTTGCTGCACTTAGCTCCCCCTCCTCTGGCAGGGACAGGGCCTGGGGTAAATCAGCCTCCCGCTCTGGAGTGTGTCTGTCTTTCCTCTTAGGGTTTTGTTTCCCGGTAGGCCTGAGGAGTGCTCCTCTGCCAAACAAAGGGGAAAAGTCTATAATGCACTGAAACAAAAGGGGAATACCTTTCCCTGGTCCCCTCACTGGAGCAGGTGTTGTCCTGTCGCTGGCCCCAGGGTGTCAGTCCTTCCCCTAAACAGGCACTGGGTTTTGGGTGTTTCACCTGTGGGGAGGAGCGCAGTCTCTCACACTGGAGAAGCCTATCTCCATGTTGCCTCCAGCCTTGCAGCAGTTTGTGCCCTCCCCCACTGTCTCTCACCAGGAGAGAGGTTTTAACAGGTTTCAGGCAGCCCTTAACTCAGGTGTCCCTAATTGACCTGAAGTAACTCCTTCCCAGCTTGTAGGAAAAAGGGCCTTTAGCAGTCTAGGGCTAACATACCTGTTTCCCAGACCCTCCTGCAGCTGTCTGGCCTGACTTTGTCACATATCCCTCCCCCCCCCGCTTAACACCATGGGGTTGGGCTACTTGGGATAAGAAACAATGTACCCTTGATAGACCATCAACATTGCCAGGCTTGATCCCTGCCCTGTGTTGCACTCGGAAGTGGAAGGGCTGCAACGACAGGAACCATCTTGTTACCCTTGCATTTCATTCCTTGTTCTGGTACATCCATTTTAGGGAGGCATGGTCAGTAATGAGGGTAAATCTCCATCCGTGTAGGTAGTAGCGTAGGGTTTCCATGGCCCAATTTACAGCAAGGCATTCCATTTTCTCTGGGCAGGAGTTTCCTACTAAGGAATAGGATTGGATGTTCTTCCTCTCCTAGCATTTGAGAAAGTACGGCTCCCAATCTGACCTCGGAGGCATCCATTTGTAATAAAAAACTCTTTTTCAAAGTCCGACGCTACTAGTACTGGATTACTATAGAGGGCAGTCCTCAGATCTGTAAAGGCTTCTTCAGCTGCGCTGGTCCATTTCACTATGTCTGGGCCTCGGGCTTTTATCTGGTCCGTCAACAGGTATGCTCTGGTAGCAAAGAGGGGAAAGAATCGCCCTACTAACCCCAGAAAAGCTCTGACCTGTTTCTTCCATATTGGTCGGGGCCAGCTTTGTATTGCTTCTAATTTATTTAGCTGGGGCTTCGCTACACCCCTTCCCATGATGTAACCAAGGTATTTGGCTTCGACTAGCACTACTGCACATTTGGATGGATTTGCAGTGAGACCCGTATCCCTTGGGTATCCAATATTGCTTTCGCCTTTTCTAAGTGCTTCTCCCAGTCTGGGCTATGTGTGACCACATCATTGAGGTAAGCAGTTGCATACCTGGCATGTGGACATAACAGTTTATCCATGAGCCGCTGTAAGGTTGCAGGAGCCCCGTGTAATCCAAAAGGGAGGACAGTATATTGGTACAATCCTTCTGGTTTAAAAAAGAAAAAAAAGCAGTCTTCTCCTTGGCTTCCTTGTCCAGAGGAGTTTGCCAATAACCTTTGGTCAGGTCGAGAGTGGACAGGAATCGTGCTTTTCCCAACTGGTGGATTAGCTCATCTATCCGAGGTATGGGATAGGCATCGAACTGGGACACCTCATTTAATTTCCAGAAGTCATTGCAGAATCTCATGGTGCATTCTGGTTTAGGTACCAGAACGATTGGACTGGACCACTGACTATGGGACTCCGCAATGACTCCTAGCTCCAGCATCCTCTTAACTTCGGTCCTGATCGCCTCTTTTCACTTCTGGGATCCGGTATGGCTTAACATTGACCTTTACTCTGGGGTCCGTGATGATATGATGATGAGCGTCAGTGGTTCTGCCTGGATTCTCCAAGAACACATCGTGGTTTCGCTCAATTATATTGGTGGCTTCTGCCAGTTGTTCAGGGGTCAATTCAGGGGATATTCTCACTTGCCCCTGTGGTTTATTTTCTAAGGATGGTGTCTCTAGGGTGACCACATGAGCTCCTCCATCCTGCCAGGGTTTCAACAGGTTGACATTGTAGATCTGCTCCAGCTTCTGGCGATTAGGCCGTCAAACCTTATAGTCTACCTCCCCAATGGCTTCAATTACTTCATATGGCCCCTGCCATTTGGCCAGGAGCTTGCTTTCAGCTCTGGGCACCAGTACCATTACCCGATCACGCCTTCGCTCAGCCATTTGTTATAGGTCTGTTGAGCCTCTTGTGCTTTCTCCGTGTGTTCCTGCACTATGGGAGTGACTTGGGCTATCCCGTCCTGCATCTGCATCACATGTTCAATGATGTTTCTCCCCTGATTAGGCTGTTCTTCCCAGTCCTCCTTGGCAATATCCAGTATGCCGTGGGGATGGTGACCAAATAGCAGCTCAAAGGGGGAGAACCCCGTGGACATTTGGGGAAATTCCCTTTTGGCAAACATCAGGTAAGGTAGAAAGGTATCCCAGTTCTTCCCTTCCCGGCTCACCACTTTTCTTATGTTCTTCAGTGTCCTATTAAAGTGTTCAACGAGCCCGTCGGTCTGTGGATGGTAGACTGACATTCATAGGGCCCGTATGTGGAGCATCGCACACAGGTCCTTCATCAATTTTGAGATGAAGAGGGTTCCTTGATCCATTAAGATCTCTTTGGGTATCCCTACCCTAGAGAAAATTTGAATTAATTCCTTCACTATGGTCTTGGACATTGTCTTATGTACGGGCGGCATTGTTCAGAACAACAAGCACACACTGATGGCCTCAGGCCGACTTCTCCAGTGGGCCTATCAGGTCCGTGGCTATCCTCTCAAATGGGACTTCAATAATTGGCAGAGGTACTAGAGGAGCCCTTAAGTGTAGTCATTGGCCGTGTAATTAGCATTCTGGGCAGGAGGCACAATATCATCAGACCTCCGTATAAACTCCTGGCCAAAAGAACCTTCGCAGGATTCGGTCGAGGGTTTTTTCTATCCCTAGATGTCCTCCAAACAAATGGCTCTGAGCTAGGTCCAACACTACTCTCTGGTGCACAACACTGCTGCTCCACTTCTTGCTCTTGCATTTGGACTACTCTTTATAATAGGTCCCTTCTTATCACGAAGTATGGCCCTGGGTCTTTGTGTTTCCCCTCCACTGGAACCCCATTCACTTCAACTACCTCCCTTCTAATATTGTCATACAGCGGATCATTGGCTTGGTGTTGCCCAGAATTTCTAAATGAGGGCTCAATATGCTTTAAATCAAGGGGACCTATTTCTCTTTCCCCTCCAGGGTTGGAATCAGCAGAACTGGGTCCAGCTTCTGGCTCGTCTTCAACCTGAGTTGCCACCCTGACAGCTGGACGAGATTGCCTCCCTATGAGTGCAGCCTTTTGATTCCTAGCTAAGAGACTGGTTCCCAACCTTTTGTCCACCTGCCTTTCTCGCCTAGTTTTCCAGGGCTTTCCAGTTGCAGAGAACAAGTCCTGGGCAAATTCAGAGAAAAATGGGAGAGGGCTAACTACTGGGGCCACAGTATCACTCCTGGGGTCATTACCCTCCTTGGACTCACCCACCGAAAGTAGATTCCCAAACCCTGGGAAGTCTCGTCCTATGAGGACCGGATATGGGAGTTTAGGGACCATCCCCGCCGTCACCCGCATGGTACTCCCCTGAACTTCAATTTGTACAGGGATGGTCGGATAGTAGTTGACAGTGCCATGTACACAGGTTATCCCTGTGTGTTTGGCCCAAGACAGTTGGTCCTATCCCACTGGTTTCCGTGACATCAGCGTGATGGCAGTCCCAGAGTCCACCAATGCAATAGTCTTTATGCCATTCATCTTAACTGGCCACGTGTACCTATGTGGGATCATCACAACCCCCACAAGGTTGATTAAGCCACATGGGGCTGTCTGCCCTGGCCCCATGCCACTCCCGGAAGCAGCTGGCACCACATGCCTGCGCCCCTGGGAGTGAGGGGGGGCAGAGGGCTCCATGCGTTGCTCTCGCCTGCAGGCACTGCCCCTCGTAGCTCCCATTGGCCAGGAACGGGGAACCACGGCCAATGGCAGCTTCCGGGATGGTACCCGCAAGCGAGCGTAGCAAGTGGTGGAGCTGCCTGCCCCACCCACCCCCAGGAGCCACTGCCGGAAATGCTGGCCACTTCCAGGAATGGCACAGGGCCAGGGCAGGCAGGGAGCCTGCCTTAGCTCCGCTGCATGCCACTGCCGCCCTGGAGCCGCTCGAGGAAAGCAGCTCCAGCCCAGACCCTGCACCCCGAACCCCTCCTGCATCCCAACCCCCTGCCCTAAGCCTCCTAACCCCCTGCTGCACACCTCCTGCACCCCAACCCCCTGCCCTGAGCTCCCTAACCCCTGCCTTGAGCCCCCGCTGCACTCCTCCTACACCCAACCCCATGCCCTGAGTCCCTTCCTGCACTCCACACTCCTCCTGCACCCCAACCCCTTGCCCTGAGCCCCTTCCTGCACACCACACCCCAACCCCTGTCCCAGCCCTACATTCATGGCCCTGCATGCAATTTCCCCACCCAGATGTGGCCCTTGGGCCAAAAGGTTTGCCTGTCCCTGGGCTAAATGGACCAGGCAGATGGGAAATGAAGGCACAGATTGACTTGTCCAAGGTTACACAGTAGGTTATTGGCAGAGCCGAGTTTAGGAGCTAAGTCTCTGAGGCCCCAGGCCGTGCCCTGTCCAGCAGACCACGCTATTGGCTGTGTATGGAGGAGGCAGAATGTAGCTGGTTGATTTTTTGAGTGTGGGCGAAAGGGCTTCGCTGAGCCTCTTTACTACAACTGTCCTATTTAGCGGTTCTGCTGGAGATGTGCCTCAAGATTCCGATAGGCACTAACGATAAAATAATGTAGCTGAACTGAATTGCCTCTCTCAACCGTTATGCAGATGGAGGGGAAACCGAGCATTAGGTTTCTCTTTGTAATGGAAAGCGCCTTTCTGCCACTCCAAGGAAAAAACAGCTTTGTAGAAGTGTCAAGGTTGTTTTTTATTTGCATCATGCAAATCTCAGACAATGCTCTGCAGCACTTGCTGCCCTGCTGATGCCAGCCACAGAGGCAAGCAACAAGAGGGGAGGAAATGCTAAGGAACAGATAAGCCCAGCTGTATGTCAGCTGGTGGCCGCTGAGATTCAGAGATGCACTAGAATGGGAGAAGGAGGACTTGTGGCCCCTTAGAGACTAACACATTTATTTGAGCATAAGTTTTGTGAGCTACTGTAGCTCATGAAATCTTATGCTCAAATAAATGTGTTAGTCTCTAAGGGGCCACAAGTCCTCCCTTTCTTTTTGCAGATACAGACTAACACAGCTGCTACTCTGAAACCTGTCAGAATGGGAGAGATTTCCACTTGCTCTCTCTCAAGGGCGGGGATCACAAATGGCTGCAAGGCAGAGTGCAGGAAAGAGGGATTAATTGGCTTGGAAGCGAGAAGAAACAGGCCCTCTGATTGAGCTATAGCAGGGTTGGAGGGGTCGTATTTGCTTTTTCATCAGTTATGCCAAAGAATTGGAGAGGACATCATGCTTAGATAAATGTAGTGGCTGGAAAAGTGGGGGGCGGGGGCGGGGCAAATTGATGACCAGATCTTCCCATCTCTGACTTTCTCCAATTGTAATTTTCTGGGTAGATGCTCAGGGGAGTCTCACATCAGCCTGAAGATATTTTAGTTGATGGAGTCAACAGAGTCTCTCCCAATTTGGCCCCAGCTACAATGGGCCCAACATAACTTCAGTTGCAGAGTGCCAAGCTGGGGTGTAATATTCATGCTTAGTGACTGGATCCTGGAGTAAGAGACGCAACAATGCACTCTTGGGGACCAGAAGTGGCCATGATTTGGGATGCCTTGTGTTAAGAGGGCTTAATGTAAGCCCCTCCTGGACCCAGCTTTTCAGATGAAAGCCAACAGGAGCTGTAGGTGCTCAGCACAGACATAAAGCCTGTAGCATCTCCAATTGGGCTCTCAAAAATCAATGCCCACAAAATCATTGGGCACTTCTGAAAATTTTGGCCTAAGGCTGGGAGTGTGCTACAGATCATGTCTCATTTGACTTGCACCATCTATGACCGTATGCTCCTCAGGGCAAGGATCCTGAACTAGCTAGAGTCTTTACTGCCCTCACCTTGCATTGTCATTGACATCTGTGCAAAGTGAGGAAATGCTCTCATTCCTATTAGTAATAATCATTTGCTTGTATTGTGGTAGCACCAAGGAGCCCCAATCATGGATCAAGACCCCATTTTACTGGGCTTGGTACAAACCCAGAACAAAAAGACAGCCTGTGCTCCAAAGAGCTTACGATGGGGAGTACTTCTCTCTCTCGTGGCACAGGTGTGAGTGACTCCTCACGGAGCAGGGAAGCGAAGAGTAGGCCCTATCCTGCTGCAGGGCTGTAACACACTGTTACCCCATGGGTCAGTCGATGGTATGGAACAGTGATGTAGCCATGTGGGAGGCTTAGCCTGTTGTAACTGGGTGGGAATTCACAATGAAGATAGGACACTAGGACCCAATTATCATGGCTCAGGAGGGTACAGCTCCTGCCCCCCCTCCCCAGGAATAACCCTGCCCCACAAGGCCTCTTTGCCCAGGGCAGAGCTGGTCCTGTGCTGTCTCCTCAGAAGCCCTGGTTGTAGGGAGCGAGCTGGAGAGAAAAGGAGCAGGATGGGGTGTAACCAGGACATATCTTCCACCCTGACAATTCTCCACCCCTGCAGAATCTCTTTGAAACAGGAACACAACTTTTTTTTGGTGGGAGGGGGTTGCTGCAGCCTTTGCTGGGGGCCAAACTGGCTCCAGCAGTCCCAGAATAGAAGGCAGTTTGTGCCTCTCCCTTTCTCCCTGTCCCAGCACTCTCACAGGGATGAATCCAGCCAACCCCGCCTGTTTGCACTACCGAGAATGGAACAACCCCAAAATGCCCTTGTGTCCCCAACCCCCAAGAGGAGAAAGGAAGTGACCACAAGGGCACATGAAAAGGGCTATGAGTGTTCAGCATATATTTAATTTCATCATGAAAGATCCATTGGATCCATCTGATCTAATGGATCCATTCTAGCACATGGCTGACAGGAAATTCCTCCGATGTTGAGTGGGTGCTACTTTCCAGACAGCAGCCTAGGCAGAGACCATAGTTAATGCTTAACTCCAAGCCCTCCCAAAAGCACAAGGATTCCCTACTATGAAAGAAACAGCCTTTTAGGCTTTAAAAACCCCAGTGATTTCATAGAAGATTAGGGTTGGAAGAGATCTCATGAGGTCATCTAGTCCAACCCCCTGCTCAAAGCAGGGCCAACACGAACTAAATCAGCCCAGCCAGGGCTTTGTCAAACCAGGCCTTAAAAACCTCCAAGGATGAAGATTCCACCACCTCCTTAGGGAACCCATTCCAGGCTTCACCACCCTCCCAGTGAAATAGTTTTTCCTAATATCCAACCCAGACCTCCCCCACTGCAACTTGAGACCCTTGCTCCTTGTTCTGTCATCTGCCACCACTGAGAACAGCCGAACTCCATCCTCTTTTGAACCCCCTTTCAGGTCGTTGAAAGCAGCTATCAAATCCCCCCTCACTCTTCTCTTCTGGAGACTAAACAAGCCCAGTTCTCTCAGCCTCTCCTCATAAGTCACGTGCCCCAGCCCACTGCTAATTTTCGTTGCCCTTTGCTGGACTCTCTCCAATTTATTCACATCCTTTCTGCAGTGGGGGGCAGAGGTGCTGACTCCCTGGGTGCTCCAGGGCTAGAGCACCCACGGGGAAAAAAATGGTGGGTGCTAGGCACCCACTGGCAGTCCTTCTATCGGTACCTCGTGCCTGCCAGTGGCTCCTACTGATCAGCATTTCCCCCTACCTCCCAGTGCTACCGCCTGCCAAGGATCAGTGGTTTCGCCTCAGGAGGTGCTGGGGGAAGAGGGGAGGAGTGAGGGCACAGCACACTCGGGAGGGGACAGAACTGGGCGGGGAAGAGGCGGGACGGGGTGGAAAGAAGCAGGCGGGGTGGGGCATTGGGGGAAGGGGTGGAGTGGGGGCAGGGCCTGGGCAGAGGTGGGCTGGGAGCATCCACTGGCAGATTAGAAACTCGGGTGCCTGTGGTTGGGGGGACCCAAAACTGGATGCAATACTCCAGATGTGGCTTCACCAGTGCCAAATAGATGGGGAATAATCTCTTCCCTTGATCTGCTGGCAATGCTTATTTCATTCAGATGTAGGGCTTGTTTATGCAGGGAAACTTAGTGGTGGAACCACAGTGGTATAGCATATAGCTACACTGGTGTAACCCCCCCCGTGTCCACTCTATTTTGAAATAAAAGACACTTTATTCTGGCATAATTACTCATTTTAACTACATAAAAAAAATCACTTTTATTCCAGAATGGAGTGTTCATGTGAGGTTTGTACTGGCATAGCCATAGTGTTCAAATTATACCAGTACAGTTCTTCCAGTCAGTTTCCCCAGAAAGACAAATCCTTAATAATTTTACATACATGCCTCTAATCTCTCTAGTAGTTCCCTATAATTGATTCAGTTCCACCTCAGTAAATAGCTCCTGCCAATGTATGTATAGTGCATCTGAGTTCGAACTCCTCAGCTACAGGCTAGTTAGCTTGTGGTATCTATGTAGGTCATTTCTCACAGCACTACTCATTTCAAGCCAACATGCAAGTGTCACTCTTGATTAAATGCCAGGAATTTTATCTACCTGCAAGATAATGATTTGGAAGCAATATTGCAGAAGTGCCTGCTGAGATGGGGCCTGTTGTGTTAAGCACCCTGCCTACGTATTTTGGCAGTGCCTAGGAGCCCCAGCTGTGGATTGGTACCCCGTTGTGCTAGGCGCTGTACAGACACAGAACAGAGACAGTCCCTGCCTGCAGCACTTACAGTCTGAACAGACAATGTAGGCTGAGGGTGGGAGACAGCAAGTTTCATTACTACCATTTCACCGATGGGGAACTGGGCCCCAGAGAGACTAAGTGACTTGCCCAAGATCATACAGAGAGCAGGTGGTAGAGACTTGGATCTCCTGAGCCCCATGTGTTAACCCCAAGAACAGCCTTCCTCTTCCGTCCATAATTTAAAATCATACCATTATAATTCCAGTGGTTCCTCTGTGGCTACAAAAAGACCCAATACTGAAATGGAGCTCTAAGCTATAAAGACAGAGGCAGCCATTTGGGGTCTTTAGCACACAGGGCTGGGAAACCTAGGTCCTAACCCTGGCTTTGACATTGATTTATGACCCTAAACTGCTCCTATGAAATTTGGTGACAAAACCTACCCTGACTTCAGTGGGAGTGGGCCAGGGCCCCAATCTGTGACCTCCAGTGAGTCACTTAGCCTCCATGCTTCAGTTTCCCTATCTGTAAAACTGGATGAAAGGTAGCATGGAAGAGAAGCACAGTGTCAAAGCTGCCCAGGAGCAAGGTGTCCTGAGCAGAGAGCCCCTTCGAGTCCAGTAACAATTAATTGAAATTCAATTAAAAAATGGCAGCCAGGACCAAATAAACAGCTTGCCACATGGTTTAACTGAAGGCCCCAGGCCCCTCCTCTCCTGTCCCAGCTTCACGCACCTCTAGGGTGCCAGGCATACGGTTTTCAACAAACCCTGATGGTTCTGGTGAATCCTGCTGACTGGGCCATTTAAAGTCCAGTTGGCAGTGCAGTGAGGCTAAGGCAGGCTCCCTACCTGCCATGGCTCTGCACGGCTCCGAGAAGCAGCGGCGTGTCCCCGCTCCGGCTCCTATGCATAGGGGCAGCCGGGATTCCATGCGCTGCCCCGCCCCAAGCACCAGCTCCTCAGCCTGGAGCATCCTCCTGTACCCAAACCCCTCATCCCCAACCCTACCACAGAGCCTGCACCCCCAGCTGGAGCCCTCACCTCCCCTGCACCCCAACCCTGTGCCCCAGCCCATATCCTCCTCCCACCCTCCAAACCCCTCAGTCCCAGCCCAGAGCCCCCTCCTGCATCCCAAATCCCCACCCCAGAGCCCGCACCCTCACATCCCAATGACCATCCCCACATCCCAATCCCCTACCCCAGCCCTGATCCCCCTCCCACCCTCTGAACCCCTTGGTCTCAGCCCAGAGTACCCTCCTACACCCCAAACCCCTCATCTCCAGCCCCATACCAGAACCTGCACCTCTATCTGGAGCCCTCACCTTCCCACACTTCAACCCCTGCTCCAGCCCTGATCCCCCTCCTGCTCTCCAAACTCCTCAATCCCAGCCTAGAGAACCTTCCTGCACTCAAACCCCTCATCCCCAACCCCACCCAGAGCCTGCACCCGCAGTCAGAGCCCTCACACCACCCCGCAGACCAACCCCCTGCTCCAGCCCAGAGCCCCCTCCTGCACGCCAAACCCCCCAGCCCGGAACCCCCTCCGGCAGCTGTACTGTTGTAGCCTTTCTAGTGTAGACATACCCTGAGTGGCTTGTCTAGACAGTGCTTGGAGGTCTAACCTCACTGCCCGCTTCTCTTTCCCAGGTGACACTCCTCCTTTGGGTGGGTGTGTCAGGGCAGCAATGCCTCCAGCAGGGAGCAGAGAAGGCTGGCACGCTCCATCACACACTGTTCGTTCTAAGTTATCGGCTTGCTCCATTTCGGAGGCAGTATTTGAATGCTGAAAAAGGGTGCAAAGATGTATTCAAGAGTCAGGAGCGTGTAACTGATGCCTTCTGATTCAACTCTGCAATTCAAAGCAGCTAGTTGAGGATTTCCCTTAGCTCCAGTCCTGCAAGCTCTGCCGAGGGTTGACCTCTCTTGACTTCGCTGGAGCTCCATAAGAGTCAGTCCCCACAGGCCAGCTTGCAGACTTGGGATCTGTGGCAGCAAGAAGCACCTACAGTCCAGATGATTCCATCATGCTGTTTGGTGGGTTTGGCCTGCTTGCCCTGAAATATTCTTGTATCATAAGTCAGAAACCTGGAATATCCCCAGCTTCATTTCCAGCTGTGTTTTCCTTTGATCTCTAAACATTTCCCTCCTATACCCTGATTTTAGTAGTATTCACAGGGTTTCAGAGAGGTGGATTCAATTAACTTCACAGTTGTAACTGTCACAGTTGAAATGTAGGAGTATATTACTCTAGATTGGTATTAGCCAGTTCATAAATGTATGTGACCTTGCTGGGGCCTCTGTTTATCAGTGTTTTGAATGTGGAATGCTGTAGGGAGAGCACCAGTCCCTGACTGAGGAATTAAAACCCAGGTGCAATATCCTGCAGGATATTTGAAGAGACTAAGTGGCAGCAGCTGCTTGTTAGAAAGAATGAGCAAGGTCAGCTGTGGGAGGGCTTGTGTTTGAATGTTCTGTTTAATATAGAAGGGGAGTGTTTGTGGGACATGTGGAAAAGGAGGAAGAGGTGTCTCAAAACATGACTAGTAGATTGTTGTCAGACTAGATTTCTTGGTTAATCCCTTAGCTGCTAGAGCTAGAGCTGGAGTACTTGTGGCACCTTAGAGACTAACAAATTTATTAGAGCATAAGCTTTCGTGAGCTACAGCTCACTTCATCGGATGCATCGGATGCATTTGGTGGAAAAAGTTCCACCGGATGCATCGGATGCATTTGGTGGAAAAAGTTCCACCAAATGCATCGGATGAAGTGAGCTGTAGCTCACGAAAGCGTATGCGCTAATAAATTTGTTAGTCTCTAAGGTGCCACAAGTACTCCTTTTCTTTTTGCGAATACAGACTAACACAGCTGCTACTCTGAAACCAGAGCTAGAGCTGTATCTCAGTAGCACTGTTTATGCAATTGGCTGTGATTCCTTCCTGTACTGGGGAAATGTATTTCAGTTCCCCAGCCAAGAGGGCTGCTCAGTACTCAGTGATAACAGGGCTTTACAGACTGAGTAGAGTCTTGGAGCTTGGGTGTTTGTGGCATTGCTGCAGCACAAGGCAAGTGGAACAGTGTGCTGGTTTGGCAGTAGGATTGCCAGCCCTCCCGGTTTCACCAGGAGTCTCCTGGAATCATGCTCTATCTCCCAGAGGCTACTGCAGCCAAACTGGGAGATTTTAGGCGTTAACAGTCCAGCAGCACAGCGGAGCTAAGGTAGGCTCCCTACTTGCCTTGGCTCTGTGCCGCTCCCAGAAGCTGCTGGCACATCTCTGCAGCCCCTGAGGGGCAGGGGGTCTCTGTGTGCTGCTTCGCCCAGAGCGCTGATTCCATAGCTCCCATTGCAGGGGCATTGCCTGCAGGCAGTGGCATGTGGAGACCCCTTGGCCCCCTGCCTAGGAGCTGCTGCCAGAGGGATGTGCTGGTTACCTTGGGTGGATCCCAAAAGCAAGTGCTGCCAAGCCAGGGCCTGCACCCCTCACCCACTCCCAACCCCCAGCCCAGAGCCTGCACCCAAACTCCCTCACTCCCTTCTGCACCCAACTCCTTCCCAGAGCCTGCATCCCAACCTCCTGCCTGAGCCTGGTGAGAGTGAGTGATGGAGGGAGGGGGGTTGGAGTGAATGGGGAGGGGGTGGGACAAGGATATTTGGTTTGTGCCATTAGACTGTTGGCAACCCTACTTGGCAGTCTAGTGCCAACACAGCCTATGTTGCCAGGGCCATGGGTCGAGGGCAGGGAGGAGTCAGTGAGTTCAATCGACCTGTGCCTTACAGCTCATGGAGACAGCTGGCCAAACGGCAGGTGAAACCATAACAAATTGGAAGGTAGCATTTCACCCTCCTTTGGCCCAAGCAGATAGGATACCCACCTATGGGCAGTGGAGACTCAGGCCTTCTGTGTTGCTGTGGAACACAATCTCCCCTTCCCCATCCGTGCTGTGGGGCCTGAGCAACTTCACCCTGAATATCTGCGTGGGGGGGAAGAGGTAAGAACACTGTAGAGGGAATCAGTCTTTCAATTAGACTTGTGTGGAAATACAACTTGGGGCAGCAGGGGCAGGCCAGCGGGGGTTTCAGCACATGGCCTTGGGGCCTTTGGAGGGAGCTGGGTTTTTTCCTTGCACCCTCTGAGGCAGATTCCCGATCCTGCTAAGGCCTCTTTTCATGGTTCTGGTGGAGTAAAGGGGCTGGAAACATCCTCCAAGAGGACTCTCCCACTGCCATAGATCTGCCCTTGTCCCAGGCTCTAGCATAAGGGGCACCTTTGGGGCAGGCCAGGGGTGAGAAGGAGGCATGGGCAGAACATACAGTGTTACAGATATTGTCTGGTTCTTGGGGAAGCAGAGCTAAGTTGGAGAGTCTCAGGGCTGCTCTAACATATGCTGGAGGCTGTGCTGACCTGCAGATAGGCCCAAGTAGGAGGAATGCAAAGAAGGCATAAGGCACCCTTTATCTCCCATGGTTCATGCACTCAGGCCTCTCAGTCGTGCTTGGAGCCTGAACAAACCCAAAGATCTCACTCAGGACTCCAGAGTTCTGCATGGCGTCTTGTCGGAGTGAAACCACTGTGCTCTGTGTCCCTTGTGCACAGGGACTCAGTTTCCACAAATTCCTGTCCAGGCTCCTAAACCCGAGCTGAGGTTGTGGTGTCCTTACAAGAGCTCCCGTCCTAGTCATTCCACATACCCTGTGGTTCATACCCTGATTTCCCACAATAAGCATCCAGTAATAAGTTGCTGGCTTGCCTGCTGTGACCTCAGTCATGATGCATTTCCAGTCCCCTCAAAAGGCAGCACTCTCATTGGGTCAGGATAGAGATAAACCTGAACTGTAAAGCCTAGATACTGAATAGGCTCAGATCCAGGGTTTGGGTCTGGACACATTGCTAATTCTGGCAGGGCCAACTTAGAGCCATTTAGAGACTGCAGCAGTCTGGAGGCCTCTAAATAGATGTATGGATGGGGACTATATGGGGCAAGAATTTAAATGAGGGAGCCTAGATTAGGGCACCAGGATTTGACCTCTAAAGCTGAAGCCAGGGCACACCTTACTGCATTTAGGAAGGCTTGGGGCAAAGGCAGGGGTGGCTTGGCCAGTGGACTTGATGCTGCTTGGGTAGCAGCTAGATTTGGTAGACAACAGTTGCAAACCTTGCCGGGAAGGTAGGCAGTGGTGGTGGAGTTGGAGAAGTTGGGCAGAAGTGGAAGAATGCCCTCCTGGCTGGTTCAGTGGAATCCAGTGCACTGCCCCAGTTTCAGACTCTCTGGGGGTGGTCCCTCAAAGCTTGGACAATCTAGCCAGGTAGGACAGCTGGTCACCCTGGGCACAGGTGCAAGCTCCAGGCTGGCATGGCACACTCAGCACGTTTGACTACATGGAAAGGTACAGCATGTGAATGAAATGGTTATTTCTTGGTATATCCTTTGGATGATGATGGCTGCAAGAACCATCTGCTTCTCTGACCATCCCCTCTGCCTGTCCCTTGCTCTCCTCACTGGAGAGCAGCCCTAGTGTATTAGATAAGCAGGAGGGACAAGGCAGGTTAGAGATGGAGTTGGGGCCGGGTGGAGCTAACAATGAGGAAAGGAGGCTGGCCTCTGAAAGTTTTGAACAATCCGTTGGCTCCTGCTGTGGAATGCAGCTTTACAAACACAGGCAGACTTTATTTTACTTCCTGTTCTCTGACTTGCTCCCTGATCCTGTGTTTTGAAACGTGCATATCTGATGTTCCCAGGCTGAGCTCCGCAGCCCCTCTCTGCACAGGAGTCTTTCTTCCCATTGAAAGAGAAAGTTTACTTAAGGCTCAGAGGAAGGCTTCAGAGGAGACATGGGGGCGGGTGGTTTGGCCTGTGGGTGGGCTGACTTTCTTGTGCCTTTTTTGTATTTCTTCAGATTATAATTGTTCAATAACTTTATATCTCAGTCACATGGATTCAGCACAAAGGAGGACTTAAAACCTGGCTGGGCAGATGTCCCAGCCAAAGCTTCTCTTGCTGCCTCAGGTGCCATTCCACTTCGACTCTCTGGGAAGGATCTGTGGAGCTGATCCAGGGAGAAAGAGGCGGTTGCCCTGATTAGCCTTGTTCAGAGACTTACTTGGTAACACTTGGACAGATGGCTCCAGAATCACCAGCTTCTTAGTCTGAGCAAAGATCACAGGAGATGGAGATCCAGCCTGCAAGGGCTGAGCTGATGTCTGAGTTGCCCTGTTTGCAAAGCAGTGTCTATCTGGCTGATGCCTTTAAATGTTCCTTGCCATGGAGATGCTAAGAGAATCTGTTCTCCATTTGACGTTTCAGATGTCCACCTACAAGCGGGCGACGCTGGATGAGGAAGATCTAGTAGACTCAATCGGGGAAGGGGAAGTTTACCCTAATGGAATCCAGGTAGGCTATCCAGTCCGTGACACTCCACTTTGCAAGCAATGTGACTGTAAGGTCATTCCAAACAGAGCCCTCTCTCTCCCCCAGTGATTGTCCTGCCACCAAACCGTGAGCAAGGGGGATGTGTAGGGAACTTGTGCCTTGCTGATAGAATGGAACTCTCTCCTCTAGTGATGCAGGAGGTCAAAATGGGCCCACTGTGCCCTCCTCTGTTCCCCTCGGCCTTGTGACTCTGGAAGCCCCATTTACCCCACCCTCAGGAGTAGGTGCTTCTCTATCTAGGCTGCTTCCTGACTGTGTATGCACCTGGCCTGCTCTCCCAGGGCTGCAGCACAGCTAGGGAAAAGTGCCTGCCTGTTTACACTTGGCTGTAGGCAGAGCCTGGCCTTCTGCTATTTAGAGACCTGGTCAGGTGGTTAGAGCTTTGCACCTGAGACAGCCCAGGCTAGAGACATACGGGGACTCACTGAATCTGAGCCCAGGAAAAGTCTGAACGAGGAACACTTTCAACAGGCAAAAAGAAAAGGAGTACTTGTGGCACCTTAGAGACTAACATTTATTTGAGCATAAGCTTTCATGAGCTACAGCTCACTTCATCAGATGCATTCAGTGGAAAATACAGTGGGGAGATTTATATACATAGAGAACATGAAACAATGGGTGTTACCATACACACTGTAACAAGAGTGATCAGGTAAGGTGAGCTATTACCTGCAGGGGGGAGGGGGGAACCTTTTGTAGCGATAATCAAGGTGGGCCATTGCCAGCAGTTGACAAGAACATCTGAGGAACGGTGGGGGGATAAACATGAGGAAACAGTTTTACTTTGTGTAATGACCCATCCTCTCCCAGTCTCTATTCAAGCCTAAGTTAATTGTATCCAGTTTGCAAATTAATTCCAATTCAGCAGTCTCTCATTGGAGTCTGTTTTTGAAGTTTGCGAATACAGACTAACACGGCTGCTACTCTGAAACCTTTCAACAGGCAGTTTTTGCTTTTGGGATTTGCCCTGACAAATATTCTCTTGAATTCTCCATCCTAAGCAATCACCTCCGGCCCAGCCCCATTGTCCCAGGGCTGTTCTGTCAGCAGTTGGGAGCCTTAGACACAGTGACTTCAACACAAACACTTGGGGGCTAACTCTAGCCTGGGTGTGACTCCACCAATGTCTGTGGTGTTACAAATAGGGCTGCCCTGCCAGGCCCCCTAGGGAGAGGCTGTGAGGCAGGCAAGCCAGAGGAGTGATGATGTGAGAACTCCTAGAAACCCTTATCGGTCTGCCCCCTCTGTGCACAATACACACCCCTTAGGGCCGAAGCTTTGACCTGACAGGTGCCTGGTGCAGCCCAGCTGATGTGCAGTGAGGGGCAGAGCAGAACCTAGTTCATGGTGAGATGAACAGCAGAGTGAGTGCTTCGTGCCTGCTTGCCCTCCTGAGCTGTCCCACCTACCCTCATTTAACTCCACACCATCTGTTGGGTCCCTGGCCAATGGAAGGACTAGATTAGCCCCACAGTAAACATAGTTTCATCCTGCCTGATCACTGTCTACAGGCACCAAGGCAAGAAGGAGGTTTCTGATGCTGGAGGGCTCTCTAACCGCACAGAGAAAGGCATAATAATATCCAGTGACTAAAAGTAGAAGCCAGCAAAGTTCACACTGAAATCAGATGTACATTTTTAACAGTGAAGGTAATTAACCATCAGCATAACTTGCCAAGGGATGCGGTAAATTCTCTGTCACTTGGAGACTTTGACTCATGACTGGATGTTTGTATTATAGAGATACCCTAGCCCAACCACAGATCACAGGAATCACTGGGTGAAATTCTACAGCCTGGGCTCTGCAGGAGGTCAGACTAGATGATCATATCAGTCCCTTCTGGCCTGAAAAGTTGTGAAAACAAGGCATTAATGCTAATGACCTGATACAGGTCTAAAGGAACTTTCCTAAGAAGGAAAAAGTCCTTTGTTTGTCTGAGTTAATCCAGTATGGTCTCCCTTTTAGCTTGCACTATGATGGTGTCCTCGCTGACCTTCCTGATCCCTTGAAATAAACTGAGTCAGCAACTGCACACCAAGGTCTTAAACAGTCAAACAAACCCCTCTTATGTCTGCTCTGTGTTTCCCAGGCTGGGCCCGATGGGATCTTGCTGAACTCCACCACTTTATACACTACCCTTCTTCACTCCAAGCTCTGAATCTCCTTCAGCCAAAAGAATAGTGAACAGAAAATACAGGTCTGAGTTGAGCTGCAAGTGTGACACTTACAGAACCCTGACTGATGCCAGGAGCTAGTGGAGCATTTCTGAGTCCAGCAGAGTCCGGGTGCTGCAGGAAGTGGTGATTCAGTGTGCAGGGCTCTGCATCAGTCCTGAACTGATGCTGCAGCAGGTACAAGGGTGCTGTGATGCTGGAGGACCAATTCTGACCATGGTCCTTCTTGCAGGTATCAGCCCTGTCTATCAAAGGGACTTATGACTCCCACCACTATAGTATCAGAGCATCTCCCAGTCTTGAATGTGTTTATCCTCTGTGAGAGACTCAGACCGGAAGGATAAGAGAGAGGTAGAAGGAAGCTATTTCAGCCTCAGAATGAGCAAGTCCCTGTTCCCTGGATAGCTGAACAAAGGCTACTCCAGGCCAATCAAGACACCTGATGCCAATTAACCAGTTAAGGCCGTTAGGCTAATGCCAGCACCTGACCCCAATTAATTGGCAAAGTGGTCAGTTAAGGCTGTTAGGTAATGGAGACAACTGTAACCAATCAAGGTCTCACTCATATCGCTTAAAAGCTCTCCTTTCCAGCCTCCTTGGGGGAGTCTAGGTGAAAGGAGCTGGAGGTGAGGGTGAAGCTGGGAAAAGGGGACCACAGGGGAAGTGGCCTGGGGAATCAAAGCAGCTGCAGTGGTGAAGGGAAATCCACCAACAGCTGCTACCATTAGGGTCCCTGGGCTGGAACCCAGAATAGAGGGTGAGCCCGGGTTCTTCCCCACCCCCGCCCTATGCTCTACAGAGATCCCCTGGAGAAGGGAAGCAGGACTCGGACCAGTCAGGATGCCCAAACTGTGCCTACTGAGCTCTACGGAGCAACAAAGACTGTGGGGATATTTCCCCTTCCCAACTCCCATACTGGCCTTTGATGAAGGTAACTCAAGAGGCTGTAAAAAGAAAAGGAGGACTCGTGGCACCTTAGAGACTAACAAATTTATTTGAGCATAAGTTTTTGTGAGCTACAGCCCACTTCATCAGATGCATTCAGTGGAAAGACATTCTTGTCAACTGCTGGAAATGGCCCACCTTGATTATCACTACAAAAGGTTTTTTCCCCCCCCGCTCTCCTGCTGGTAATAGCTCACCTTACCTGATCACTCTTGTTACAGTGTGTATGCTAACATCCATTGTTTCATGTTCTCTGTGAAATAAAATAAATCTCCCCACTGTATTTTCAACTGGATGCATCCGATGAAGTGAGCTGTAGCTCACGAAAGCTTATGCTCAAATAAATTTGTTAGTCTCTAAGGTGCCACGAATCCTCCTTTTCTTTTTGCGGATACAGACTAACACGGCTGCTACTCTGAAAACTGTCAATAGGCTGTGACTCTTGCCACTACACTGTGAAAGAAAGGTCACATTGGGGCCTTAGTGAATTTCTGAGGCCACTGAATCCACCCGGAAGTACAGAACCCACCAATACAGGCTCGGAACTTTGTCACACCTCACACACCCCTGTGAGGTAGGGCAATACAGAGAGCTAAGGTGTAAGTGTGCCTCAGGGGATCACAACTGAGGATGTCAAATTCAGGACAAACTGCTGAGAAATAGGGCAGATAAACTACAAGATTGGTGGTTATTTCTTCCATAAAATATACCAAAGTAGGCAACAAAAGTAAACTTCTGTTTCATCACATGGACTAACAAGAAATCACAAAAGCAATTTCTGTATTCCAGTTCTTATATCACCACCACTGGATTTAAAGGGAGTGGTTCTTTACAACCAGTCTCATCAAATAAAAGGGTCTCCTGATCCCAAAGGGCCCAGCCACACACACGTTAATATATAACTTAGATTATACCCCAAAATCACGCTGATGTCAATCCTTTAGTATCTAAAATCTAAAGGTTTATTCATAGAAAGAAAGAAAGGTGAGAGTTAAAACTGGTTAAAGGAATCAAATACATACAATAACTGCAGGCTTTTAGCAGTGATTGGATAAACTGCTGGCTTAAGTCAAGTCTCTGGCTGCTTCCAAATCATTGGAAGGTTCTCAGTCCATTGGTTAGAATGCCCCCATTAATATAAATTCGTAGTCCAGAGGCTGGAGCAGAAAAGAGGCAAAATGGAGGGGTTTCCACAGCCTTTTATATCTCCTGCCATGTGGAGGGAACCCATTGTTTCAAACAAAGTCCTCAGCACACTAGTGAAAAATTACAGGTGACAAGATAGTGTCTGGAGTCACATGAGCAAGTCATATATCTACGCATGAAGGTCTGGACACTGTAAAGCCATTACCTATACCTCAAAAAGCATCTTTGCAGGACAGTCCATTCAGTGTAGATGGGCATCTCACATGGTCCATTGTCCGTTAAGTGTTTCTTGATGAGCTACTTAATTTTAAATAGTCACTCAAAGATGGGTCCCACTACCTTGTGGGCATTACCCCAGGAGCAAAGATTTGAAATCCAAGTATAGAGCCAATATTCATAACCAATAGTGTAATCATAACCAGCCAATAACCTTTTCATAGACATTTTACATGCCACATTTTGTACAAGATTTGTTGCAAATATATAACAGTGGGTGCAACAATGATCTGTGTGGTCATATTTTAATCAGATAATGTCACACAAGATCACACAGAAAATCTAGGGCTGAGCCGGAACTAAACTAGCACTCAAATCATTGGCTCATCCTTCCTCTCAGTGCCCTAGCCCATTCTAACTACAGCCATTTCATTCAGCCAGCCTCAGTTTTCCTCGGTAGGGTCAGCTGGACACAGGATTCTTCTTCGTTCAAAGTGGATGTGTTGGAGTGGTGCATGCTGTTAAACAGCTAGAAGGGACTGGCTTTGGGGCTGCCCTGTGTGTGTTCTAGCCTGTCAAGTATGGAGGATGTTATCAGGGAAGAGATAATTTTTTAAGAAGGCACTTAGAGAAATAGACCTATCGGTCTTTAGGAGGGCTGCACTGGGCTGGGCCTATTGCCAAGGAGTTGCATGCTGCTTAGAAAAATGTTGCATACACAAGTGTGTGCAGATTCTGGTGCACAGAGGAGGCACGTGTTCCCAGAGTGAGTGCAGCAACACTCAGAACCACCCTTTGCCTGAATTAATGGTACACAAGTAGGAATAAAATTAATAAGTTAAGGTTCTAATTTCCCTGCAGCCACATGCACAAGCTGCCCCAGGATGCCTCCAGTCATTCTTGCTATCTAGTGTGATCCCTCAGAGTTTGGATCAGAACCACTTACCACGGGTCTGGAGCCAACATTTCACAGGGACCAACTAATTCAGAGTCACTATGGCAATCAAGCCTCAAAAAGACCATGCTGGTTCTGTGTGAAGTTAAGAATTGCTGCCTCTAAGCATGTAAAATAGCATCTCTAAGTTAAGGCTGAGGCTCAGTGGAGAGAGAGTCACAACTTGTCTCCCTTCTGATGTGTGCAGATGGTAGGCAGGAATTTCTGTCAGTTCCAGAAGTTCAACATGGTATGGAAAAATTGCTCAGTCTCCACACAGTAAATCATCTTAAACTGTATTGTGCCTTTCAAGCTTGGGTGTAACAGGGTTCCTGTATCTAAGCAGCCATAACATATGTCTTTAGCAGCTAGTTGAAGGCAGATCTGCTGGAAACAGCTTTATTCAAATCTATGCCGAAGGTTTACATTAACTGCAGCATAAACATTATGTTGTGCACATACTGTTTGATTGCCTATTTGTGGTGTTTAGATGCTGCTTGTAATTATTAGAACTGGGAGCACTGGCTGTTGGGAGTCTGAAAGGACAGGTTTTTCAGAGTAGCAGCCGTGTTAGTCTGTATTCGCAAAAAGAAAAGGAGTACTTGTGGCACCTTAGAGACATAGGAAGCGGGGTGGGGGGAGTTGAAAAGGCGGAGTGAGAGCAACCAAGGGTGCAGCAGCAGCTTGGTAAAGAAGTTTCCACTTTATTTTTAAAGTCCTGTTGAAGTTTGTTAGTATCTTGCCTGGTTGCTACAACATTTTGGTGACGAGGATGGATCTTCTGCCTCTGAACCTAACTGCACCCTTTCTGCTAAGCCCAGGTGAGCCTCCAATGGTTTTTACTGCCTGGATCCATATGTTTGAGACTTATCTGCTTGCAATCAGTGCCACAGAGATTTCTGAAGAAAGAAAGCGTGTTCTGCTAATCCACTGCCTTGGACCAGAAGGGCAGCGCATATTTTACACTTTTCCCCTTGCAGATGATAAATATGAGACTGCACTCACTGCATTAAAGAACTTTTTTGTGCCAAAAGTGAATGTAGTAGCTAATCGCTACAGATTTTGCCAGTGTTAGCAGAAAACTGAGGAGACTATAATGCAGTATATTACTTCCCTGAGGAGTCTGATTGTAACTTGTGACTTTGGGAATATGGCAGATGAGATGATTAGAGACCAGCTCATTGAGAAAACAACCATGCTTCGTGTAAGAGAAAGTTTACTTCTAGAACCACAATTTATTGCTTCTTCTAATGTAACCATTACTACTCAGGTTTCAGAGTAGCAGCCGCGTTAGTCTGTATTCGCAAAAAGAAAAGGAGTACTTGTGGCACCTTAGAGACAAACAAATTTATTAGAGCATATGCTTTCATGAGCTACAGCTCACTTCATCGGATGCATTTGGTGGAAAAAAAAAACTACTCAGATTACTACTCAGATTGAGTCAGCCACAGCTGAAGCCATGGATGGATGGATGAGCATGGATACAGAAGGCACAGTCCAGGCTGTGACTCCTTTGCAGAAAAGTTCACTATTGCTGCAGACAAACGATTACAAGAGGAAAACAAATGGAAAACCACCGAATCAGCAAATTCAAAATACAGTAAAAGCATGCTTTTGCTGTGGATCCCCACAACACCTTGCAAGCTACACAGGATGTCCGGCAAAAGTAGCTCAGTGCAATCACTGCAAAAAGATTGGGCATTTTGCTAAAGTATGTCGCAGCAGCCAGTTCAATCAACAGGTGCATGCAATTACAATACCAGATGTTACTGTGCTGAGCATGGACAAAATTACTACTGCACATATTCTAGAACAAATAAAGTGCACTGTAAACATTTCCGCCATACTCTCAGGCAAATCACACTCTAGTTAGCTAATGTTGGACACTGGCTCAGCAGTATCTATTCTACCTGATTCCATCTATTTGCTTTACTTTAAAGATGTGCCTCTTACTGAACCCAAACTTCACTTGGTGTGCTATTTGAAAAACCATATTCCAGTACATGGCTGCCTGCCAACAATAGTTACTTTTGGTGATTGCTGTGTCACTACAGAGTTCTACATTGTCCACAAAGGCACTCCTATCCTTGGCAGAGATTTATTGGCTGCTTTAAATTGCAGGATAGTTAATGGACAAATTGATCTTCCTCAGCAAAGCACTCTTGCGGTACACACACCAGTTTCAGCTGGGACCCAACACTAGGTTGAGGAGAAACTCGGCCGTGCTTATGGGTTTCTGCATAAAGTTAAAATGTGGAATAATGTGATGCCTGTACGATAGATGTTACGGCGCTTACCATTTTCAGTCAGGGAAGCTGTTTCAGAGGAACTTAGAAAACTTGTTCAAAAGGACATTATTGAAGATATTGACTTCTCGGAATGGGTTTCACCGATAGTAGTGACACAGAAGAAGGGTGGAGGCATTCACCTTTGTGTGGACTTAAGGGAGCCAAATAAAGCTATTGTGATTGACAGCCATCCTCTTCCTCACATAGAAGAAGTATTTGCAGAACTCCATGGAGCAAAGATGTTTTCTACTCTTGATTTGGAGAGCACATATGTCAGGGTTCCCTCCCCACTCTGAACTCTAGGGTACAGATGTGGGTACCCGCATGAAAGACCCCCAATCTTATTTCTACCAGCTTAGGGTAAAACTTCCCCAAGGCACAAACTTTTTGCCCTTGGGGGGTATGCTGCCACCACCAAGTGATTTAGCAAAGAATCAGGGAAAGGACCACTTGGAGTTCCTATTCCCCCAAGCCTTACACCACCTTTCCTGGGGAGGCTTGAGAATAATATCCTAACCAGTTGGTTACAAAGTGATCACAGACCCAAACCCCTGAGTCTTAGGATCGTAGAGAAATCAGTCAGGCTCTTAAAAGAACCAGAACTTTATTAGAAAGAAAAAAGGTAAAAGAAGCACCTCTGTGAAATTAGAATGGAAGATAATCTCACAGGCAGTAAGATTCAAAATGTAGAGAATCCCTCTAGGCAAAACCTTAAGTTACAAAAAGACACACAAACAGGAATACACATTCCTTCCAGTATAGCGAATTTCACAAGTCAAAAACAAAATCAAAATCAAACACATTTTCTAGCTAGATTACTTACTAACACTATAGGAGTTGAATTGCTTGCTTTTTTGATCTCTCCCCGGGCAGAGGCATCACACAGATAGACAGACTGCATGGGGAAAAGTGGCGATTGACATTGTAGGATCCTTTGATACTGCTCCAATTGACTGCTGTTATGCCATCACTTTAATAGATTATTTCAGTAAATGGCCTGAGGTAGCGTTTACATCGCAAATCTCTTCTGCTACAGTAATTATGTTCCTCTCTTCAGTTTTTAGCAGGGAAGGTAACCCCAAAGAACTGGTTTCAGATAATGGTAGTCAAATATTTCCCTGGAGTTTGAAACTTTTCTAGCAGAGAGGAACATTTTACACAGAAGGTCATCCCTATATTACCCTCAAGCCAATGGGGAAATCGAACGGTTTAACAGAAGTTTGAAAGAGAGTTTGCAAATGGCTAAACTGAAAGGCAATTGTGGAAAAACTTCACTACTGATTTCTTGCAAGCATGCTGGGCTACGCGACATGCCACAACGCAAAGATCACCCGTAGAGTTACTGCATGGGAAACAGATGAATATTAAACTGAACATTGCTGGATTGTTAAAGGCACAACCTGATGCCTCAACCGAGGATGATGTGAGAAAAACAGTTGAAGAGAACCAAGCACAGTATATTGTCTACAGCCAAGCTCTACAATACAATCACATTTGCTCCAATCCCTCAGACAGAGACAAACACCTACAAGATCTCTATCATGCATTCCTACAACTACAATACCCACCTGCTGAAGTGAAGAAACAGATTGACAGAGCCAGAAGAGTACCCAGAAGTCACCTAATACAGGACAGGCCCAACAAAGAAAACAACAGAACGCCACTAGCCATCACCTTCAGCCCCCAACTAAAACCTCTCCAACGCATCATCAAGGATCTACAACTTATCCTGAAGGACGAGCCATCGCTCTCTCAGATCTTGGGAGACAGACCAGTCCTTGCTTACAGACAGCCCCCCAATCTGAAGCAAATACTCACCAGCAACCACACACCACACAACAGAACCACTAACCCAGGAACCTATCCTTGCAACAAAGCCCGTTGCCAACTCTGTCCACATATCTATTCAGGGGATACCATCATAGGGCCTAATCACATCAGCCACACTATCAGAGGCTCGTTCACCTGCGCATCTACCAATGTGATATATGCCATCATGTGCCAGCAATGCCCCTCTGCCATGTACATTGGCCAAACTGGACAGTCTCTACGTAAAAGAATGAATGGACACAAATCAGACGTCAAGAATTATAACATTCAAAAACCAGTTGGAGAACACTTCAATCTCTCTGGTCACTCGATCACAGACCTAAGAGTGGCTATACTTCAACAAAAAAGCTTCAAAAACAGACTCCAACGAGAGACTGCTGAATTGGAATTAATTTGCAAACTGGATACAATTAACTTAGGCTTGAATAGAGACTGGGAATGGATGAGTCATTACACAAAGTAAAACTATTTCCCCATGGTATTTCTCCCTCCCACCCCACCCCCCACTGTTCCTCTGATATTCTTGTTAACTGCTGGAATTAGCCTACCTGCTTGTCACCATGGAAGGTTTTCCTCCTTTCCCCCCCCTGCTGCTGGTGATGGCTTATCTTAAGTGATCACTCTCCTTACAGTGTGTATGATAAACCCATTGTTTCATGTTCTCTGTGTGTGTGTATATAAATCTCTCCTCTGTTTTTTCCACCAAATGCATCCGATGAAGTGAGCTGTAGCTCACGAAAGCTTATGCTCTAATAAATTTGTTAGTCTCTAAGGTGCCACAAGTACTCCTTTTCTTATTCCAAGGAATATAATAGTAAATCTTCCTCTGATTCAGAACACATGTGGCCAGGTTACAATGCCTGGGGACAACTATTTGCTACTTTTAAACATGGCCTGTCCTATCAAAGGAGATAGTGGGAGAGAACTGAAATACTAATGCGAGGAAAGTGCTAGTAGCACAAGGAAAAGGAATTCCTTAGCCTCTGTGCGTGCATTTATGTTGCAATTAAACACCTGTGGCTGCCTGGCTGACTTGTGCATGCAGAGCTCAAGCTGCAGGACCATAATATTGCTGTGCAGACATTTGGGCTCGGGTTAGAGCCTGGACTCCAGGATCCCACGAGAAGAGAGGGTCGGCTGATCCAGGCCAGCTGTGGCTGTGCTGCGGGTCTTTTATTCCAGTGTAGACATAGCCTGGGATGCCTTGTCAGCTCTTCTCTTGATCTTGTTTTTAGGTAGCACTTTGCATCCCAAAGTATTTTCCAGCCTGTAAAATCCAATCCTGCTCTCATTCAAGTCCATGGCAAAATTTCCTCCACATTTTTTTAACATCCGCACAATGCAGAAATATCTTCATCCAAAAGGGTACCCACCTCTGGAGTGGAATGCAGCAGTCATCAAACTTAGCATAGCATTACTTAGAACAGGAGGAAAAGTATTCTGTATCCAACAGAAACTTCCAGTGGGAGAATTTAAATTGGCAGAAAGTTACTAGCATTTGACAAATACAACAAAAAGGTGTGAATGTTTTTTAAATAAAAACACTGGTCCAGATCCTCTTCTGGTGTAAACTGGCACAGCTCCACTGAAGCCAGCAGAAAATATGGATCAGTAATGTTAACTGTATACACAATCCTTATTGGCACTTTAGACTTTCTTGCAAACAACCAAAGAAAGATTAAGTCTCATGAATATCCTCAAATGTGTTTGCACCAGAGATTATAATTATTTCTTGCTTGTATTATCGTATCACTGAGGAGCCCCAGTCATGGCCCAGGATTCCGTAGTGCTAGGGGCTGTCCAGAGACAGAACAAAAAAGAAAAGGAGTACTTGTGGCACCTTAGAGACTAACAAATTTGTTAGTCTCTAAGGTACCACAAGTAGTCCTTTTCTTTTTTGCGAATACAGACTAACATAGCTGCTACTCTGAGAGCAGAACAAAAGCTCTAAGTGCCACCATCTTGGATTTCTCCCCACATCCCTTCCATTAGTTTGTCATTCAGACAGGGAGCAGAAATAACCTAATGTGATTTCAGGCCCTACAGATAATCAGCAGCAAATATTTTTCTGTCCACACAGGCTGAGCTCCAGTATATTCCTGTAAAGTGTCAATTGAACAAAAACTTGTAAAAATTGGTCTGCTTGCAAGTTACCTGCGAATGGGGAAGAGGCTCAATTAATTGGAAACTTTTTTCCAGCAAATAGCCCAGCACTGGTAACTTCCCATTTGTAATTAGTTCATGATAGCAGAGTTAATATGTGATCCTCATGATTGTAAGCCCTCCACAACAAGAATTTTATTTGTCTCTCTGTATAGCACGGAGCACAATGGGGCCTTGATCCTGACTGAGGCCTTTGAGAGTTCCAATAGTGCAAGTGTTCACTGAAAATAAATGAGCCAGTGTCTCACTTTTCACATCTCTTGTGAGAGCCCTCCTGCAGTACAGCATCCCCTAGCACTGTGAGGGGCCCTAGGTGAGCACTAGCTCCAGGAGAAGGGTCTGCCATGTCCCCCTTCCCACCCATGCCTGATCCTCAGAGGTTCAGAGTCTGTTACACTCCCTAGAGCCTGGCCTTTTAGCTCAAACTAGACATTTATGCTTCTAATTCTAGAGGACCCTGGTTCAATCCTGGTGTGTCAGCCAAGATGGCAGCCAATGACACTTCCTGTAGCACTTGGCATCTCAATCTCTGGCCAAGGGTTAACCAGGCCTTACATAGCTTGTGTAATCTCTATTGAGATTGCAGCCTAAAATGGCATAGCTGTGCTTCTTGCTATTATTGTGCTAGGTTTCATTGGTGCATTATGTGTGACCATTCCTGTTACCTTTTATTGGCCTCTGTTGTGTTCTGCTTCAGCAGTGTTTCTCTGGCTGCCACCTCACCCTTCACCCTCATCAGTGTCTGGCACTGTTCCTTGGGTACTAGTGTTTTCTGACCTTTTCTCCTGCCCATCCCTCTAAATGCAGCTCTCTTGTTCCCATGCACCATCTACAGGCCCTTGCCTGCAGAGTTTGTTCCTGTTAATAGGTGGGAGTGGGCCATGCAGATATTGCTGCATCTAAATCTTTACCCCTTCCTGAAAGGAGATTATTCTAATCTCAGTCTAGTTCCTTCAAAACAATGAAGAATGGAAAAACTCTTTGAAAAGGGACTGTGTAGGGACTTAAACATCCCATTGTGCCAGTGAATTTCTGCAGCTGCCAGGCTCCAGGGCAGAAAGCGAGCTGACTTTCATCTGCTGCCAGGAGCTGTAACCTTGGGTGTCTTGCTACTGTTATCTTCAGTATCTGTGCTGTGCACATCAACAGCGAGACAGTGCTCCGAATCCTTGGTTCTGAGTGAGAGGTGCATAACTTTTGTTGTCCACACTCTGAAGTTTATTCCTTGCTGCATATGTGAGGCATGCAGATTGCAGAGGACAACGGCCAGACTGCTTAGCAGGAGCTCAGCTGTACAATAGGTCAGTGCAAAGATATTTCACCTGTGGCCAACTCCTGTCTGACTGTAAAGGAGATGTCCTATCTAATTGAGGAGACACACTAATGCACATCAAAGATACAACATGTCTCTAACTCTGCTCTGAGTAAGGGGCTCTGCAGCTAAAGGCCAGTTTTCCAGAGAACTTGCATATCTTTCACCTGCTTCCTTCCCTGTCCTCTCCCAACTCCTAGCTGAACAACAGGAAGATATTCTTCTCTTCAAATAATCAGATCTGTCTGGAGTCCAGCGCCTCAGACACTTGGCAAAAAGCCAGCATATTCCAGTACCATGAACATGCATAGCATTTTACCAGGGCCTCTGCCCTGATGGGCTCTCAGTCCAAGCTAAGAGAGGAGGTGGAGAGGGAAAGGAGGACAGGGCTTGTCACAATAAAATCACATGGCTGCTTTGATTAAATGATGCAGGAGTTGGTGTGCCTCAAACTTTTTTTTGCTTGTAATGTCTCTTCCTTGGTGGTCAAAATCTGTTGGGGCAGGAGGGGGAAGGGAGAGCTTCTTGCAGGGCTGTGGTTACAATCCTGGTGTCATTTGGTATGCAAAATGCTAAGGTGATCAATAACCTTATCCACAGGTGGAGACTGGACACTGCTCTGTTCCAGTGCTGCAATTCTCCATTCCTAACTCCTACACACGGCACTGCATGGCTGCAGAGACTAGCCACAAACACACACCAGGTGGAGTTAAATTTGACAGTACATCAATTTAGGGTAAAAATGTTAGAGGGATTGTGTAATTATGCTAACAACAAGCATTAGAAATCCTGAGTGAAAGTTGAGTTTAGATTTCTTTTAAGTGTAGCTTTAATTAAGATTTTCTTTAGCTTGAGTTGAGTTAATTTTAACATCCCTGTAATGTGTTTTACCCTTCAGTTACTGATACATACACTCAATTAGTTATTGTATTGTGGTGGCGCTTAGCAGCCCCAGCCACAGACCAGGACTCCATAGTGCTTGGAGCTGTACAAATTAGGGTGACCAGATGTCCCGATTTTATAGGGACAGTCCCAATATTCAAGGCTTTTTCCTTATAAAGGGACCTATTACCCCCCACCCCCACCCCTGTCCCGATTTTTCACACTTGCTGTCTGGTCACCCTAGTACAAATACAGAACAAAAAGAACTGACAATGTAAATACACTACATAGAATGCACACATTCAGCCTTCATCCCATCTTAACGTAGTTCTTGGGTTTTGTGGCCTGGGAATTTCCTTTTATTTTTATTATTATTAAAAATGTCATACATTAACACTGAACAAAAAACCAACAGGAGGTTTGCCATGTGCCATTTCTGATTGGCTGACATTACATATTGCCAACCTTAATAGTTTTTAAATGATAGAACTAAGGGCAGATTCAGCAGTGCACGAAAGCAGTACTGAGTAGCCAGCACACACTAGCCAGTTTACCGGGGTTTACCCCTGCCTAGCCAGAGCAACACCCAGCAACCAGAATGTACTTGGGAATTTGGTCCTTAATTTGCCAGTGACTAATGGTCTTAGGAGGCTGTGTTAGTGAGGCTGGTGCTATGTGAAGAGGGGTCAGGGCAAGCCCAGTCTCTGAGTCCCATTGGCTTTGTGCTTTAAGGGCTCCTGCTACACTCCTGCCTCAGTTCCCTGGCAGTGCTGACTAAATTTCCAGTAGATCTGAGGCAGCAGTGCCAGGGGAGCATTTCATATGCCTGTGCCCAGTATAGTGTACTGCCACAATCCTTAAAAGAGCAATGACAGTAAGGCCAAAAATATCTGCCAATAAGAACTCCTGACACATGTCCTGTCACCACACCAGAGAGTCATTACAACCAGTAGGGTTTATTGGATTCAAATTAGCTGGAGAGGAAAGGGGGTGATTGGCTCAGTTACCTCTATCACAGTGGCACCACTTAAGCCTGTCTGGAGACTACATAATCATAAGAATTAGATACAATAGTTAAATAGCTTAATTACAACCTAATTTCTTACAATATAGCCTATGCACAAGGTTTGAATTTAGTTTAATTATATGGAAAGCTTGAATTGTCTGTGCTACTCCATTGTTAAGATCACTTGGGACAAAGAAGACTGATGCAGGGCTGGTCTATTCTAGAAAATTAGGTTGACCCAGCTATGTCGCTCAGAGGTGTGAAAAATCCATGCCCCTGAGCAACAGAGTTAAGATGACCTAAAGCTGTGTGTAGACAGTGCTAGATTTACAGAAGAATTCTTCCATCCACCTAACTATCGCCTCTTGGAGAGGTGAATTACCTATGCCAGTCCCATAAGAAGCTGTGAGATGCTAAATTTCTTATAGGACTCAGTTTGTTTATTTAGCTCTAACTCATTACCAGATTCATTCTGTACTCAGAGTAAGAGCCTGTCTACACCTGAAACGCCACAGCACCACAGCTGCAGCGCTTTGGAGTAGAGGACACTGCCTATGCTAAGGGGAGGGCGTCTCCCATCGCTCTAGTTAATCCACCTCCCCGAGAGGCAGTAGCTATGTGGACTGAAGAATTCTTCTCTCAACCTAGCACTGTCTACACTGGAGGTTAGGTCGGCTTAACTATGTTGCTCAGGGGTTTGCATTTTTCACACCCCTGAACAATGTAGCTGGGTCAACCTAATTTTGTAGTGTAGACCAGGCCTAAGTGCTCTATGCTGTGGGAGAATACACCGCACAGAGATTGAATTCCTGCTTCAAGTGCAAAACTGTGCTCAACCCTAACGATGGTGTTGCAACAAATGCGTCCATGGTATATGCATCCTGAAATACTTCAGATAGCAAAGTTCTCAGAGGGACCCTGGGGGAGCCATATTTGCCAGAGGATGCCCTTCTCCTTACTACTAAACTCACCTTGGAGTCAGAGTAGCAGCCGTGTTAGTCTGTATCTGCAAAAAAAACAGGTATACTTGTGGCATTTTAGAGACTAACAACTTTATTTGAGCATAAGCTTTTGTGGGCTACAGCCCACCTCATCGTATGTATGCTGTGGAAAATACAGTAGGAGGATTTTATATACACAGAGAACATGAAACAATGGGTGTTAACATGCACACTATAACGAGAGTGGTCAGTTAAGATGAGCTATTACCAGCAGGAGAGAAAAAAAAACCTTTTGTAGTGATAATCAAGATGGGCCATTTTCAGCAGTTGACGAGAACATGTGAGGAACAGTAGGGGGAAAAATAAACATGGGGAAATAGTTTTATTTTGTGTAATGACACATCCACTCCCAGTCTTTATTCAAGCCTAATTTAATGGTGTCCAGTTTGCAAATTAATTCCAATTCAGCAGTCTCTCGTTGGAGTCTGTTTTTGAAGGTTTTTTGTTGTAATATTGTGACTTTTAGATCTGTAATCGAGTGACCAGAGAGATTGAAGTGTTCTCCGATTGGTTTTTGAATGTTATAATTCTTGATGTCTGATTTGTGGTCCATTGATTCTTTTACGTAGAGACTGTCCAGTTTGGCCAATGTACATGGCAGAGGGGCATTGCTGGCACATGATGGCATATATCACATTGGTAGATGTGCAGGTGAATGAGCCTCTGATAGTATGGCTGATGTGATTAGGCCCTATGATGGTGTCCTAATCTTCCTACTGTATTTTCCACTGCATGCATCTGATGAAGTGGGCTGTAGCCCACGAAAGCTTATGCTCAAATACATCTTTTAGTCTCTAAGGTGCCACAAGTACTCCTGTTCTTTTCACCTTGGAGTGAAAGTTTCAGCTTTCAAAACCTGAATTAGGACTTCAAGAGTGCTCAGCATTCCCCTGAAGTCAATTAGAAGACTTGCAAAATGGGAGCAGAGTCAGGTCAGGACTGAATGCTCTTGGGATTCAACCACTAACATGCTTTTTCACCATTTACACTGTCAGCTATTGTTGCATTTTACCCAGCTTGAGCCATGAGGCTTGATTGTTTGGCTTCCCTTTCTGCCTCTTTGTGTCCAGTTTTGGTCCCCCCACTACAGAAGGGATGTGGACAAATTGGAGAGAGACCAGCGGGGAGGGCAATGAAAATTATCAGGGGGATGGGGCACATGACTAACAAGGAGAGGTTGAGGGAACTGTGGTTATTTAGTGTGCAGAAGAGAAGAATGAGGGGGGATTTGATAGCAGCTTTCAACTACCTGAAGGGCGCTTCCAAAGAGGATGGAGCTAGGCTATTTTCAGTGGTGGCAGATGGCAGAACAAGAAGCAATGGTCTCAACTTGCAGTGGGGGGGTTGGATATTAGGAAACACTATTTCATTGGGAGGGTGGTGAAGCACTGGAATGCGTTACCTAGGGAGGTGATGAAATCTCCATCGTTAGAGGTTTTTAAGGCCCGGCTTGACAAAGCCTTGGCTGGGATGATTTAGTTGGCGTTGGTCCGGCTTTGAGCAGGGGATTGGACTAGATGACCTCCTGACGTCTCTTCTAACCCTAATTTTCTATGATTCTGTTATTCTCTACAAACACCTCATGCATAGCTAGGGATATTGACCTTTTCTGCAACAACACTTGTCGTACTTAAGGGGCAAGTCAGAACTGTGATTGAGCCAGTTCCTCTGCAGCTCTCCGTGCTGTGTTAGCAAACCTATGAGGTTGCCTCACAGAATGTAGTCTGCTAGGACTGAGCTCTGTTATTTCCATGCCTTGCTTAGGACAGTGACTTCAGACCCAGCTTGTGGGATGGGAAGCGTAGTCTGTAACCCATTCCTGCTCTCACAAATGCAGTGTGTTGTCGCTTAGTCTAGTGCTAAACCAAAGGTCCCATTGGTCAGGAGCCAGGTGGCCATAGCTGGAGCAAACAGACAACTTGGCAAATAAACCTCCCTACTCAAAACCATCAACTGTCTTGTTGCTCTGAGTCCAACATGGACTGGGTCAGTTCCAAGGGAATGCCATTCTCTTCTCCGCTGCCTGCCTCCCTCCCTCCGTTCATATTGAGGCCTTGCCTTTCCTCCAGAGGGCCAGGAGAGTCTGTCTCAGACTCACTGAGTGGTCAACAGGCTTGATTCAGACCGACAAGCTCAAGGAGAGCCGTGTGTTTGGGCAGCCTGCAGTCTACAGGGCTGTAATACATGGATCTGATTCCCATGGTTGGGCTGGGTGGTGAAATGCAGGAGGTCAGCTTAGATGATCTGATGGTTCCTTCTGACCTTAAACACTAAAGACTCAGCCTTCCCTTCCCCAGGGAAAGCCCCTTTGCTCCCCGCTTGGCTGCAGTCCTCAGGTCTTGCAAACACTGCTCCTTCAACGGCCAAAGGAAATGAGTCCTCTCTGTGTCAGAGCAGCTGTGCCTCACCTGTATTTCCTGTTGCCTCCTGATGGTTTCTGCAGCTGGAGGGTGCTGCCAGAGTTACCACCTTGGATAGATGTTGCAGGGCAGGGCAAATGTTAAGCCCACTAAATGGTATTTTGCTGCCCTAGGTGCTTCCCACCCCAAACTGTCTGGAGGGGTGGCCAGCTAGCATAGTGATGGTGCAGTGGCTACTGGCATGGGGAGGAAGGGCCTTAGGAGCAGATTTCTCATACCCAAGCAGTTCTCAGCTGCTGGAGGAGAGGCAGGGGCTACTCTTAAAGAGGCAAACCACCTGAAACTGGGCTTTAGGAGCAGATAGACCAGACCCTCACTGATGTGGCTGTTTGAGGGGTGGCCAGTCCAAGGGGAGCCCCAAAGAATAAGCCTATATTTCCCCCAACACAGTCATGCATAGGAAATGACAGCCCTAGACAATTAGTCTCAGTACCTGTTTTAGATGCCTCTGGCCTCTGTTACCACAGCATCTGTGCATCTCGCCACCTTTTATTTATCCTCCCACTCCTGTGTGGGCAGGGCTATTATCCCCATTGTACAGATGGGAAATGGAGGCACAGAGAGACTAAGGGCATATCTACACCAAAAAAAAAGGTATGTTTTAACTTGGGTTAGCCAGCTCAGGTTAAAATAGCAATGAAGATGCAGCATCTCTGCTTTTAATGTGTGTTAGCAGCTCCAGTTAAAACCTATAGGGCAGCCTGAGATCGAACTCTGGCTGCCAAGTTAGTGTGTATTTTAACCCCAGTTAGCTCATCTGAGCTGAGAGGTCACCTTTGCATGCAGTGTAGACATACCCTGGCCTAAATGATTTAGCCAAGGTGACACAGAAAGCCTGTGACAAAACAGGGAGTTGAACCTGGCCCCCCCCACGGCCAGCACTCTAATCACTGGATCATCCTTCCCCTCTGGGATAGGTGGTACTGTCAAGAAAATCAACAGGGGATTTTTTTTTTTTTTTTAAAAACCTGTTCCACAGTTAAGCTCGGTGGGTCAGCTCCTCAGCTGGCGTACGTTAGCAGAGCTGTAGTGATCCCTATGGCACTACCCCTATGCCCACCAGCAGAGCTCAGTCCCGGGCAGGCTACATGGAAATAGTTTGCATTGATGTGAAATCAAAACCCTGGATTTACTCACTCTGGATATTTTTTGCAAATGTGTTAAGCAGTAGGAATTGAACCCATGTCTTGAGCATCAGGCCACTAGATCAACCTTCCCCCCAGACTAGGGGTGACAACAGAAGAAGTACTATAGGGAACAATACTGCCTGGGAACACTGTTGCCCTAATAGGTCTCTTCCATCTCTGGGCTCCAGGATTTTTTATTCAATGCTGCAGCACCATAATACCCTGTCCCTATATTCTTATGTGGCCCACATTAGGATAAAGCCTTACATTGCATTGAAGTAAAGGGATTTGCCTAATCAGTTACTTATGAACCAGCAGGGAGCTCTGCAAAGCCATCCTATGCATCCTATTCTTCAGTGTTTCCTTTATTTGACTTCCAGTCAAATGGAAATGTTTAGATAACAGCATGGAGGTAACAAAACACACAAGTGCATCCATCTGTGGTTTGGAGCATCTGCTGGGCAAGGGAGCTGGGCCCGAAGTTTCCAAATGCCAGCCAAGCTCCTGGAAGCTCCTCCTCACCCAGCTGATGAAAACTACCCAAACACATGTCTGAATGGGAACAGGTGATGATGGCTCTAGACTTGCCAAGGTCTTGAAATATTCCATTTCCAGTGTTCTGGGTGCGTTTCCTCTGATTGTGTCTCCCTTCCTGTTAGGATTTCTGGTTAGTGCAGAGTTCTTTCCAGTTCCTAAGCTTTACATGGGCTCTTCCCCCTCCTTCTATCAACCCTCCCCAAAGAATCTGGAGCTTTGCTGACCTGCGAGTGACTTGTTCATAGCAATCTCTGTGCAGCACTGTCTGCATGTAGCACAGCTCCTGTTGCATTAGAAATAAGCAATGAGTTTTCAGATTATTTTAAATAAACTATCCCAGTTACCTTCCATCACTGGCATGTCTTCTGGGGGTGGGAGGGGGGCAAGATCTGAACAGTATCACTTAAAATACAAGTCTATAAAAACAGAAAAATGTGAGGGAGGACATTTTTCTTTGTAGCTCCAATTCAAGGGTTATTGACCTCATGGGAAGGTGTAGACATTCCATCAGTGTGGGAGAGTAATTGGACTGATTCTTCCTTTTCCCTTCCTAGGTAAATTTCCGTGGCTCTGGAAACAGCAGGAGTTGCTGGACAGAACGCACTCACATTGAGAAGCGTCTTCTGGTCCTGATCGTGGTTCTAGCACTCAGCCTCTTGGCCTGTGTCTTAGCCCTGGGATTCCAGTACAGAGATAGTAAGTCCTTCATTTGCATGGGATCTATGTATGGTAGCTGTAGGGTGACTGTGTGAAGAGCACTGATGGCAGCTGCTACAGAAGTGAGCCAGGGGTTACAGCTGAGCTCCTCATGGGCAGGTCAGATCACAAAATCCATTGCAACAATCGGCATCCTTGCTATAAGACTCAGAGGCCTCGGGTTTGAAATGGGGATGAAGGCTAAACCACCTTCCCCTGCATCAAGGGCCTTTCTGGGGCAAGGCTGAGAGATGCTGACAAATGTGGTTGGAAGGAGGATTCCGTTCTCTGGGACATCAGGCAACTCTTTGATTAGCACTGGATTCCTCTGGGTGGGGCAGAGGGAAATAAAGGCTGCTTTGCATACGTTGTTCAAGATGTGTAAAGAACTTGTGAACTCCTCCCCCCATGTGCATTTAGGGACAACGTTCCCCTGGCTCTAGTCAGCCAGATTGTCCCTGGCATTGGTGGGAAGTGGCACCATGGTAAAATAAGAGGGACTTTAAGCCCTGTCATCCTGCATTGCTTGCCCCTGCAGTGAGTTGCTGTAGGATAGTTTGGGAGCCCCGAAACCCTTTTTTAAGGGATCTGAGACCCTAACTAAAAGAGGGAGGAAATGAAGAATGAGACTCACTTGCTAAGAGAAGTAGCCAAAAAGTCCAATTGAACATGTGCCCAGACACCGGAAGTGTCTTATCCCATTGGGTTTGTCTCAGACTCTGCCCCACCTTGATGCCGAAGCCTTCCCAGCAAATTCTGTTTTCAACCCAAGGCACCAGGACAAACTTCGGATGCCTCCAGGGTGGCTTGTGGTCTGATGTTCTGCCCCTTCCCTTTCAGGGCCATCCAAATCATGTCTGACGGAAGCCTGCATCTCCGTGACCAGCTCCATCCTGAGCTCTCTGGACCGAACAGTGAGCCCCTGCGAGGATTTCTTCAAATATGCCTGTGGTGGGTGGATGAAGGGAAACCCCGTGCCCGATGGCCACTCGCGCTGGGGCACCTTCAACAACCTCTGGGAGCACAACCAGGCCATCATGAAGCACCTTCTAGGTGAGTGTCTGTCATCTTATGTACCACCCATGAGGCAGGGTGGCCATTCACAAGAAGAAGAGGAAAAGCAGCAGGAATCCAGGGACTGGGGAGATGCCCATCAGCTGATCCATCCTTGTGACTCTGGGGTGCTGACTTTCCATCTCCATGAACCTGGATAGGCTGGTCCCAATAAAGATCCTACTCCTTCTGAGAGAGGTAAAGGTTACAATGTTGCCTCAGAGAACTGTTAGTATCTGGGCAGTGCTCTCCCATGCTGTAAGATGGGCCAGGAACCAAGCAAGCGCTGCCAAACAATCTCTTCCCACCTCTCACAAGTGCATGTTCTGCAGCTGGGTGGGACCAGCCCTGCAGCATCATTTCCCAGTGCTAGCTTTGCCAGAAGCAAACTCTGCCTTGCATTCAAATGGCTCCTGGATCTTTCACTTCCAAAAAGTGGGGGGTTAGGGGACGATGATTGCAATGCTATCTGCCAGTTGACAAGAGGGCAGTGGCTTGGGTTTTTGCTCCTGCTGGGTTTCCACAATAATTAAGGACATTAGTAGAAGTATTGCCAGCAGATCAAGGGAAGTGATTATTCCCCTCTATTCAGCACTGGTGAGGCCACTCCTGGAGTATTGTGTTCAGGTTTGGTCCCCCCCATTACAGAAGGGATGTGGACAAATTGAAGAGAGTTCAACAGAGGGCAACAAAAACGATTAGGGGGCTGGGCCCATGACTTACAAAGAGAGGCTGAGGAAACTGTGGTTATATAGTCTGCAGAAGAGAAGAGTGAGGGGGGATTTGATAGCAGCCTTCAACTACCTGAAGGGGGGTTCCAAAGACGATGCAGCTCGGCTGTTCTCAGTGGTGGCAGATGACAGAACAAGGAGCAATGGTCTCAAGTTGCAGTGAGGGAGGTCTAAGTTGGATATTAGGAAACACTATTTCACTGGGAGGATGGTGAAGACTGGAATGGGTTACCTAGAGAGATGGTAGAATCTCCATCCTTAGAGGTTTTTAAGGCCCGGCTCGACAGAGCCCTGGCTGGGATGATTTAGTTGGTGTTGGTCCTGCTGTGAGCAGGGGATTGGACTAGATGACCTCCTGAGATCTCCTCCAACCCTAATATTCTATGATTTGGTCACAGAGGTCATGGATTTCATGACTTTAACAGATGTCTGTGAGTTCTTCAGTCTCAGGCCCAGGCAGTGGGGCTCAGGGATGGAGCATCAGCTCCACCCCCTGACCCACCTCGGCAGGCCATCTCGCCTGTAGGTCAGTCAGTGTCAATGCCTCCACATTCAGCGGAGATTTTTGGTTGCTGTGATCATACCCTGATTTTTACACATTTTTACCATGGCTGATCAGTGAATTTTGCTTAATTTTACCATGACAAAAGCTTATCCATAATAATAATAAAAGTAGCCCCTATTCAAAGAACTAGGTGCCCTGACACATAACAAAATTAAAATTAACCAGCAGAATACTGTCTTCCCCCTGACATTGAGACCCAAGAGATCTGAATCTTTTAGAAAATACACAACTTCCTCCCCCCCACTCCTCCCACCCCCCACAGATCTAACCCCACCCAGCACAGAAGTTTGCAATGTGTCCCAAGGTTGCTGGAGGCATAGATATAGTATAGATGCACTGTGCAGCATGCCCTAAAGATCCAAATAACCAAGCTATTTCAGACCTGCGGATCCCTCACTAAGAAAGCTCAACTGCCAGCCGTCACTCTTTTAAATTAAGTGGATCCAGCATGAGTGGCTTTGCACACTGCAGCTATGAGGATATGAGAGAGATTGCCCTTACTGAGCAGAAAAGTCCTGTCTCTTGTGAACCTGGGTGAGTGAGACAAGTTGCCCAAAGAGAGAGATGGGAGTGTCTCTGGGGGACTGAGAGTCCTGTGCTGGTGGAAGAAACTGTGAAGCAGTGGGGGTGCCAATCTGCAGGGGAGCATCATCCAGCCCCCTGATGGGAGTGTTGAAGAGCAAGGGGCTATGGAGGATCCCATAAAACATGATGCTCCCCCTGTGCAGCTCTCTGTAATTCTGCCAGGGCTTTGTCCTCTGATTTAATCCTTGGAACTCGGGCACCTCCCTGCCTGCACACTAAGGGGGTGCTCGCCATGTGCTGTGTGCCGGCAGCCTCCAGAGGGGTTAGCCTCTCTCCGGTGCCAGCTCCAGCCAGGGCAGGATGTGATCCAACAGCTCAGATGTGGCGTCTGTGGCCTCAGCCAGGAAACCAGATCTTTCCAGTATTTATTTTTCTTTACGCCCCCAGGATTTTTGCCTTTTGTGTTCATTGCTTTGTCTAGGATAGAGGAGAGTTTGCAGAGTGAGTTTGAGGCCTCGCCCCCTCACTGCGGAGAGAGCCTCTTTGTTTCATTAACCAAGGCGGGAGCGAAATGTGGAATTGCCAACTTGTTTTGAGGGGAATAACAATCCAGGCCAGGACCTTCTGTCCTTGATTCCAGACACTCCTGGCTAAGGAAGCCCCTTGGTATCTGGCAAGGACGGAGCTCATTGTCTTTTACCCGAAGCAGTATTAAAATTCAGTGGCCCGGTAGGAAGCCCACTCTCTGTTAGCCTGAGCTCCTGTTGTTGGGCATTCTAGGGCTCCTCTCTGGATTCCAGGCCTAGCTTGTGCTCTCACACACACACACACAAGAGTTCAGTGTTTGATGGGTTTGCCCCAGCTGATCAGCCATAAACCCATTTTCATGTGGGCATGTAGGTGGGGTGTGAGGCCTGCAGTTCTGAGACATAGCTGTGATTCTGCCCCACTTCAGGTCCCATATTCAGCTCTGGGCAGGCAACTTTACTACATGGTGACACAGCCTCAGTTTTGCTGGGGTAACTGAGAAGGTAGCAATGGCTGCAGGGCCCTCATGCTGAGACACTTGCTCCTTGAACATCTAGGAAAATCACTAACTCTGGACTTTTCCTCCCTCAATCATTATTTGCAAACCCTTATATCAAACTGTGTTTTGCTTATTGAGCTAGTCTGAGACAGGACCTGCCCCCAGCACAGGCTAGTCATTAGAATCGTTAGAATACCAGGGTTGGAAGGGACCTTAGGAGGTCATCTAGTCCAACTCCCTGCTCAAAGCAGGACCAATCCCCAATTTTTGCTCCAAATCCCAAATGGCCCCCTCAAGGATTGAATTTACAACCCTGGGTTTAGCAGGCCAGTGCTCAAACCACTGAGCTATCCCTCCCCCCTAGTCAAGTGTCTTGGATTGAACTCCCTGCATATAAAACTAGAGTCTCTTCAGGCTAACGCCCAGTGCTCACTATGGCTGATGCTTGTGCTGGTGCAGGTTCAGAAGGGAAGCACCTTGTGTCTCCCCTATACAGGATTTGGGGACAGGTCATATGGCCCTGGGGCTGCCCTAACTTGTGCAGCTACTTCAATACCCCATGCAGCTTTCTTTGTAGGAGCATAGAACTACAGGGCACAAATCCACTCTGGCCCTCTCCCCTTTTCTCTGGCCACCTGCACCCTACTTTGGCTTGCCCCAGCACATCTCCTGAAGAGAAGATGCTGTCTGTGTCAGGAGTAGGGGTTCTCCTGTGCTCAGTTGGGAGTTACTCCTGTCCTACAGCCCTTTTTGCAACAGCCTCACTCGCTCCACCAGTCCACAGAGGTGGCTTGGAGAATGGAGGAGAATTGCTGCCAGGTTTATGGCTGGGGAAAGGGCCTCTCTTACATGTCTCAGCAGACTGAGAATGATAACTCTGCCTTCCTCCTGGGACCTCCAGCCTAGCATGGATCCTGCAGACATGGTCACAAGGTCCACATTATAGTAGAGGAACTTTTATCACTTGCAGCAGCAAACCCAGAAGTGGTCTTACTTAAATGCTCTCTCCTCCTGCTCTAAAACTCCCTGCAAGCTTCCCTAGAGTGACTCACTAGCCAGTCTGACCAAGGGCAGAATCTTGACCCCAGTAATAAAGTGGGTAGTGGAGAGGAAAGGGTAATTCATGCTTCCCTGTAGCCCTCATTTCTCTGATTCTGGAGCAGAGTGGGCTTTGCAGCATCCACCTCTTTCTATGATGAAATCTTCTTGCCCAAGGATAGGGATAACTTACAGTGAGAGGGAGATGGGGAATTCATAAGGGAAATGCAGAGAGGAAGGTTAGATGGGGACAGGGGATGTTATAATAAACGACTAAACAAGCACAAAATCTCAGTGGTGAACTGCACAAGCTTAGCCTAGCCAGCCCCATGAATTAATGGGTGGGTTAATGCAGTGGCTCTTAACCTTTCCAGACTATTGTACCCCTTTCAGGAGTCTGCTTTGTCTTGCATACCCCAAGTTTCACCTTACTTAAAAACTACTTGTTTAAAAATCAGACATAAAATACAAAAGTGTCTCAGTACACTATTACTGAAAAAATGCTGACTTTCTCATTTTTACCATATAATTATCAAAGAAATCAATTGGAGTATAAATATTATACCTATATTTCAGTGTATAGTACATAGAGCAGTATAAACAAGTCATTGTCTATATGACATTTTAGTTTTTCCTGACTTCCCTAGTGCTTTTTACGTATCCTGTTGTAAAACTAGGCAGATATCTAGATGAGTTTATGTACCCCCTGGAAGCGTTCTGCGTACCCCAGGGATACGTGTACCCCTGGTTGAGAACCACTGGGTTAATGAGTGCAAACCGCAGTGACTGTATGCAAGAAACACATGTCCCTGCTGAGGCAGTACAATTGGCTCAAGGAGAGAAGAGGTTCATCTCTATTGCCCCCTGGTGATAGCAAAGCTGGCATCTGTTCCAAAGGCTCCCATCATAGAATTGTAGAACTGGAAGGGACCTTGAGAGGTCATCTGGTCCAGTGCCCTGCCTCATGGCAGGACTAAATATTATCTAGACCATCCCTGACAGGTGTTTGTCCAACCTGCTCTTAAAAATCTCCAGTGACGGAGATTCCAGAACCTCCCTGGGCAATTTATTCCAGTGCTTAACCACCCTGACAGTTTTTCCTAATGTCTAACCAGTCATGAGGTTACATTTGCAGCCAGGCCCGATTGGGGCTGGGGGGTGGGGGATATGGAGTGCTGGCTGTTGGTGGCATGTATCCACATAGTGTGGCTCTACCTGGCATGAACCTGGGCTGGCTTAAAAGTCCCATCAGCAGAGAAAGTCAAGCCTTTGTGACTGCCAATGACTTTGTTGTTGATTTCTAATCTGAACAACTCTTTACTAGGTGCAGCTTTCTCTCCTTAGTTGTGCTAAGAGTAAGGCTGCCAAATAAAAACAGGGAAGTGACTTTCAACCAGACACGAGAGAGCTACCTGCAGCTGGGTGCTGATGGCTTCCATGGGCTTTATCATAGATCCATGTTGATCTCTGCATGCTCTCAGCATGTGAAAGGAGAAGTGGGGAAATTGCATCTGTACAGCTGCAGCCCTCAGGGCAGTGTTTGTGCAGACTTTGAGCAAACAAATGGATCCTTATCAGTGCTATTGACTCAAAGAACCAGGCTGGTTCTGACGATAATTATCTATAGAGGATAGTGAGGAAGTTCTTGCTTCATTGGAGAGGTGCGGTACTGGGCTGTGTTCCTCTAGTTTCTGATCCATTGCAGACTGCAGGGTACATTTTGCACTTAGTGTCAGGGTCACAGTGGATATGCCACATACCAAGTGGCCTGAAAAGGGATATAGCATCAAGCAGAGCAGTTCTGCATAGGATTGTTTTTTTACTTTAAAGGGACCTGGGATAGTAAAAACATGCAGGCAGATTCCAGGTTGCATCTGGGGTTTGTGTAATCACTGCAGATCTCTAATTTAAAACAAAATTCAGTTACATCACAGAGCAAAATATTAGTTATAACATTTCAGGGCGGTTGCAGCCATCAGAGAAATCCGACCTGCTAATGTTAAATGAAACCAGCAGTGCTAATAACAAACACATGTGCTGGAGACAAGACTCCCATTGCTGTCCCAAAACTGCTGCCTAGACCTACACGGTCGGTGTTCCATAGCTTCTGGGGGCTTGGCAAGAAATGTCCCCCAGATCACAAACTATTATGACTCGGACCATCGGGGTGGCTTGAGGGTAAATTTTAGGTAGCAATGAAACCAATTCAGAATAGGCAGCAGGAAGTCAGAGCTAGCTTGGGAACCTAATTGTCAGTACTCTCTCACTGGGATTAGCCACTAAGAAATCCATCCCAGCTGAGGCTACTAGCCATGCCTGGTGCCTACAGGGGGCAGATGCTGCACAGCTCAAACGAGCACCTCAAAGTTTAGCTAGGTTGCGGAAGGCAACTCCTTCCCAAAGAGGGAAGGTAGGAGCATGGGGTTACTCCATTCCCACAGAGTTCCACAGCAGTTTATTCTATTTGGTTTTATTTTTGTTGTATCCATACATACAAGCCCACTCATTCCATGACTGTTACAGGCTGTGGCATGCACAAAGCCATGTGAGTTCTTCTCTGCTGGATAGAGCTCTAAGAATATATAGAATGTAAGCACAATTCATCTTAGATGGGATGCATTTATTAAATACATTTTACATAATCAAGCTTCTACCCAGCCTGGGTTCCAGCTTGATCTCTTTTCAGAGTAGCAGCCGTGTTAGTCTGTATTCGCAAAAAGAAAAGGAGTACTTGTGGCACCTTAGAGACTAACAAATGTATTAGAGCATAAGCTTTCGTGAGCTACAGCTCACTTCATCGGATGCATCGGAAGCTTATGCTCTAATAAATTTGTTAGTCTCTACGGTGCCCCAAGCTTGATCTCTGTTATCTACCATGGCCTTTGGCTCCCTGTTTGAAACATTTTGCATCACACAGAGCCATCTAGGGACTGAATCATATATTGCAAGTAAACATAGCCTTACAGGGGTGAGGATTCTGTTATTATATTTGTTATTATTATTTATATTTGTCATAAATATAAAGGGAAGGGTAACCACCTTTCTGCATACAGTGCTATAAAATCCCTCCTGGCCAGAGGCAAAGTCCTTTTACCTGTAAAGGGTTAAGAAGCTAAGATAACCTCACTGGCACCTGACCAAAATGACCAATGAGGAGACAAGATACTTTCAAAGCTGGAGGGGGGGGGAGGGGGACAAAGAGTTCTCTCTGTCTGTGTGATGCTTTTACCCGAAACAGAAAAGGAACGGAGTCTTAGAACTTACTAAGTAATCTAGCTAGATATGCGTTAGATTTCTGTTTTGTTTAAATGGCTGGTAAATAAGTTGTGCTGAATGGGATGTATATTCCTGGTTTTGTGTCTTTTTGTAACTTAAGGTTTTGCCTAGAGGGAATCTCTGTGTTTTGAATCTGATTACCCTGTAAGGTATTCACCATCCTGATTACAGAGGTGATTCTTTTACCTTTTCTTTAATTAAAATTCTTCTGTTAAGAACCTGATTACTTTTTCATTGTTCTTAAGATCCAAGGGTTTGGATCTGTGTTCACCTATACAAATTGGTGAGGATTTTTATCAAGCCTTCCCCAGGAAAGGGGTGTAGGGCTTGGGGGGATTTTGCGGGGAAAGACGTCTCCAAGTGGACTCTTTCCCTGTTCTTTGTGTAACACTTCGGTGGTGGCAGCATAAGGTCCAAGGACAAAAGGTAAAAGTTTGTACCTTGGGGAGGTTTTAACCTAAGTTGGTAAGAATAAGCTTAGGGGGTCTTTCATGCAGGTCCCCACATCTGTACCCTAGAGTTCAGAGTGGGGAAGGAACCTTGACAATATTGCTCTACAGCCTTCTTGTTCTCACTATCTTTATTTTCTAGATTAGTTCTTAAACTAAATGCTTCACTTAATTACAACACAAAAAATCTCCTCTTCTCCTGAAAGGAGGGCTGGGGGGCCTTTAAATCATTTACATTCTCCATTGTTCATATCTTTTTGATTCATTTTCTCCCCCATCTCTAACTGTCCTCATTGCTGATTGTCTGTCCTACTATAGGAAGGGTGGGTGTGAGGCATTTTCTAAAAGAATTTGAAACTAAACGGACTCTGTCTTACATCAGCCGTTCTTGTGGGCTGCCTACACTATGGCCAGTGGAGTTATTTTCATAGATTTCAGGCCAGAAGGGACCATTAGATCAGCTAGTCTGACTTCCTGCCATCACACAATCCATCAGACAAGCACTTCCACTCAGTTGCACCTGTAATGAGTAATAATTTGGGTTTGACTAAAGCCTCTCCCAGAATGGATCCAGTCTTGATTTGCAGATTTAAATGGAGAATCCACCACTCCCCTTGGGAGTTGGATCTAGTGGTTAATCACCCTTCTTGTAAAATGTGTGTGGCTTATTTCTTATTTGAATATGTCTTTAATTTACAGTCATTTGTTCTTGTTCTGCCTTTCTCTGCTAGATTAAAAAGCCCTTAGTTGCTGGTGTTTTCTTCTTGTGAAGCTGTTCATACCTAGTCATTTCTTTTTGATAAGTTAAACAGATGGAGCTCCTTCCATCTCTCCCTGTAAGGCATTGTATCCAGCTTTCTAATCATTTTTGTGGTTCTGCTCTATATCCTCTCCCAATTTTTCAATATTCTTTTTAAAACGTAGACACCAGAACTGGATGCAACATTCAATTATTGGTCTCACAAATGCTGTATAGAGGGGTAAAATTACCTCCCAGCTCTGACTCACTGCATTGTTGATACATCCAAGAATTCTATTAGTGTTTTTTGCCACAGCGTTGCAATAGGAGCTCAAGTTCTGATGTTTGAAAAGGATGTAGAGGTCATAGTGGACAGCATCACTGCTTTGCAGGCTGCAGTCCTGTATTCGATAGGACTTGCCTGTGTGGGTTTTTTTCCCCCCTAGATGTCGGATTTAGGTTGACAGAGTGATGGAGTTCTAGGGAGGGAACCTTAACAGATTGTAGAAGCTAGAAACAGAAAACATCTATTGGGCCATGCCATCCATCCAGTCCAGAAAGACCAGTGCAAAATTGTTCCCTATAGGATGTGTTCTAGTGCTTGGTCCATTTAATTTTAAAATCTTTCATAGTTGAAAGGTTGGATTATTCAAAGGATGTTCCCTGGTGGATTCCAATTGGTTATAAAGCTGCCCAGATTGTAGGTCCTAAATCTGACAGAAAGTGTGTGGGTGCATGTCCCTTTGACTAGTGGATGGCTGCTCAGAGCAGACCTACCCTTTTATGGCTTCCTTTTTAAGGCCTGTCCTAAGTATCTTGCTCTGGCCTGAGGGAGAGTTTATTATCTGTCTTTCAAGGAGCTGCTTGCAGACTTAGGGATCTTATTATGCAAATAAATGAGAGCTAACAAGAAACCTAGCCCCAGGAACACAGCAACTTACAGTCAGTTCAGCAACGGGAGCCAGCCCATCTGCAGAACTTTCAAGGGCTTCTGGGAAAGGCCTTTTGTTTTGCTTTCCTGGTCTTGCTTCTCCAGAGGGAGCGCTCTGCCACTGCAGTGTGTGGAGATGGGACCAGGCAGCCAGAGACACAAATTAGCGCCCCATTTTGGCAGGTTGGAATTGCTGAACTTCGAATGCCCTGGTGGCATCTCCAGTAGCAGATGAAACAACACAACAAAGAGCTCCTGCATGAAGCTTTTGCTCCCTCAATTGCCACTTCCCAGGCAAAGGAGCTGGCGTGGGCCTGGTGCTGGGGACTGGTTCACATGGCAATGGAGGCACTTTGTTCCCTGGGCTCTGAGAGCCTTTCCCAGATCTGGCTTTCTCCAGCTCATACAAGTGGGTTGTGTTTGGTTTTTGTAGCACACAGATGTGCAAGTGTTTGGCTACTATCTCCCTGACTTCCTTCCCAACCCTCAGGGAGAGCTCTGTCACTGTCACAGCTTTGATAACTCCCTCTGCTCCACACCTCTGTAGACCTGCCACATGCCTCCCATCCTTCCAGCTCCAACGGACAAAGGCCTTCTTCAGTGAGGGCTAGGCTTGTTTTAAGTGTAAGCAGGCCCCAATGCAGCTATTGCTTAACGCACGTCGGCACATCCATGATTCACACCGTTGCCTGCTATGCTGAGTAGCAGGGTTAGCACAAGCTGGGGAAATCCACTTTCCCATGCTCTCTTCCGCCAGGGAGAGCACGATTGGGAGCGGCTTTCACCCCTGGAGCCTGAGAACCCTTCCAAGGTGACTCCCCATTGCTCAGTCAGAGTGCACTCCTCTCATCCGCTCCAGTCAAGCAGGTTTCCATCACAGGTCACCTGTTCTCCCCTCTGATGCCAATAGGAGTTCTCAGGGGGACATCACACTTGAGCGCCTCTTCAATGCAGCTGCGTAGCTCACGGTGGATCATGCCAGAACAGCCTGCAGTGCCATGTTTAGATAGATCTGGAGCTAGGGCCCAGCGTGGAGGTAATTGGTGGAGTAGGAAGTCACCCCAATATTATTTCTGTGTAAGATACTGCCGTCTACATTGCCTTTTCTATGGGTGAGTCCAGTGAGGGAGCCTTTTAAGAGATTTGAACACTGGGCGTCTCCATCTCCAGTAGACAAGTGGTGACTTCAGTGTCAGGTGTCCTGCCCTCCCTTCTGTTGGAGCCAGCAGGTTACCATCCAGAAGGGCCTTCTAAACTATTTCTTGCTGCTCCCTTTACAAGCAGCATCTTGCTCACTCTGTTATGCAAAAAGCACCTTCCAGCTGATACAGGCCTTAGCCCAGCTCCTACTGGTGTTTGCAGGGGAGTCTCACCTAGCAGACTGCTGTCTACAAACCAGGGAGTCACTTGAAATACTGCTGGGGTTGCACGTGGGATGCATGTGTGTCAAGCCCAGCCACTGAATGATGAGGACTCCCTGACTTGGTTACATCTGCCCTGTTGTCTGGCTAGCACCGTCTTTGCTGCCCCACCTCTTCCTTGTCTCTGGATGCTGAGTTCCATAAGGGAAACAATTGCACCCAGCAGTATATGGGCTTCAGCTGTGTATGTGAGTAGCTGCCTAGAAACTGAGATGAGAACAGGCTTATGGGAGCAGTTTCCCTCTCATCCTGGGTTATTAGAATAATCTCTGTTGTTTAATCTGGCTGCTCCAGTCCCTGTCACTCTCAGCAGGAGGGACTGCTGGGGTCAGCATATAGGACTGCTGGCTGCAGAGGAGGTCTGTTACTTTGGCTGGCAGTCGTTAGTATCTACCCCCTGTGGTGTTTCCCCCCAGAATTATCATTATAAGGCAGTGGGGGTTTCCCACTGGGGCAAGGGAGTGGAGGGACTTCAAAAACACTCAGTGTAGGCAAGGCCTGTGGGAACAATGGGGGATTGTTTCTCAAGGATCAGTCTCTGAAGCTGGAGGAGGTGGAAGATTGGGGACTTCAAATCAGAGATGACCTTTGGAAAACAGAGAGCCTTCCTGGAGAACTGTGGCCCTGCCAGCACTTGAAAGCTATAAATGGGGATATTGAGGGAGGGGAAAATACTTTCATTGATCTGGGAGAGCTCTTCAGAGAGACACAGTGTGGGGATGCTGCCTTTCTTCTGGGCTTAATTTGTTCAGGGCTGAGTCCCGGCACCTGTGGGCCTGGCAGTTCATAGCCCCGGCACCTCTGCACCTGGCAGTACATAGCCCTGGCACCTCTCTGGTAGGGTTGCCAGGCATCCGGTTTTTGACCAGAACACCTGGTTGAAAAAGGACCCTGGCAGCTCCGGTTGGCACTGATGACCAGGCCGTTAAAAGTCCAGTCGGCTGCGCTATGGGCACCTGGGGCTAAGGCAGGTTCTCTGCCTGCCCTAGCTCCACACGGCTCCTGGAAGTGGCCGCCAGGTCCTTACGGCCCCTACATGCATGAGTGCCCAGGGAGGCTCCACGCACTGCCCCCGCTCCAGTGCCAGCTCCGCAGCTCCCATTGGCTGGGAACTGTGACCAATGGGAACTGAGGGGGCGGCGCATGTGGGCACAAGGGCAGCACTCGGAGCCTCCCTGGCTGCACATGCACACAGGGGCTGCAGGGACTTGGTGGCCCCTTCCCAGGACCCTGCACCCTCTCCCGCACCCCAACCCCCTACCCCAGCCCAGAGTCCCCTCCCGTACCCAAAGTCCCTCCTGGAGCCCACACCCTGCACCCCCCCAACACCCTGCCCCAGCCCTGAGCCCCCTCCTGCAACCCAAGCCCCTCATTTCCAGCCCCATCCCAGAGCCCTCACCCCCCTCCCGCACCCCAACTTCCTGTACCCCAAACCTCTCATCCCCAACCCCACCCCAGATTCCACACCCCCAGCTGGAGCCCTCACCTCCCCCCCCACACACACTGCAACTCCCATCCCAGTGAAAGTGAGTGAGGGTGGGGGAGAGCGAGCGACGGAGGGAGGGGGGGATGGAGTGAGCGGGGGCAGGGCCTTGGAGAAGGGGCGGGGCAGGGGTCGGCTTTGTGTGATTAGAAAGTTGGCAACCCTAACCTCTGGGCCTGGTAGTTCAGAGCCCTGGCACCTCTGGGCTTGCTGGATCACTTATGAATGTAAAAAAATTGCTTGAGCCCTAGCTCCTCTTTCATTACTAGTTAAGCACTGCTTTTCTTACCAAGTACAGGCTGTCCCTCCTAAACAGCAATGCTTGGGGTGACCTGGAATCATCGGCATCCCTCCTCTGGCTCAGATGTAGTCTTCCTAGCCCCATACCTGGCTTGTCTTACAGAAAACACCACATCAAACATGTCCAGCGAGGCCGAGCGCAAGGCCCAGCGCTATTACCAGTCCTGCATGAACGAGACCAAGATTGAGGAGCTGAAGGCCAAACCACTGATGGAGCTGATTGAGAAGGTAATCCCTCTCCACTCAAAGTGCCTGAAGAGGCTGGGGGTTCCCCCATTCATACACCAGTTCCCACCGCACTGATGGCTGGGACTGGCATCGCTGCAGGTTCCCACAGTGGCTCCCGGACACTATCTCTGCCAGAATCTCCACATTTAGTCCCATTCTGGATGTAAACAGCAAGACAGCCGGTTTGCATCTCTAATAATTGTGCGGTACAGGGTAAATGGCCTGGAATGGGAATGTCTGTCTTACCTCTCTGTATCATGTGCATGGACTACTCCTAGTGTCCAGATGGCCTATGTGGGTCATTCCATCCTTGGGGAGGTCACCTCCTAAAGGGCTACCCTAGAGTAACCTCAGTTCAGGATATCTGCATCTTCCATGGCTTTGGTAGATGTTACAGCAGGTAGGCTGAGCCATTCAAGGGTGCAAATGATGAGGGAGATTTTCAAAGGCACTTAGGTGCCTATCCTGCATTGACTGTCCGTGGGAGTTAGACACCTAGCTGCCATTTGTGCCTTTGAAAATCTCACCCAGTATCTTCAGTGTTCAAGTCTGCAATGGGTCTGAAGGGGGAGACTCATCCCCACCTTTCTTCTCAGTACACTGTCCAACAGGACATGTATCCACCTAGGACATGGACTCTTCCTGGAAAAACTGAAGTGGGTGCTGTACTGAGTGGTCCGCGGGTGGCATTGATCCATGAAGCTGGCAGGGCAGGGGAGCGAGTGTCTTTCACTTGAGAAACATACTAATTAGAAAGAAAAGGCTGGTCTTGCCTGCCTAGTTACCTAACTCTTCCTGCTACCAGCACATCCTACAGGTCATGGGTACAAATAAAGGTCTAAACCTTGTGCATGTGTATGGGGTCCAATACTCACTGTGTGGTAGTTCTTCCACTCTTGTTTTCAGTGCCTCCAGAAGCCAGCTATGCAGCTGAAATTGAATGAGATCTGGTCTCTCCATGAAGCTTCCATTGCTGGATGGTGAATATGCAATGAAGACCAAATTCCAAATGGCCTAAGGCACTAAGGCAGCCCATCAAACAAATGCCAAATTACTCTATATTTAACCAAATACCAAAAGATTACTGCCAGTTTCCAATCAGTACACCTTAACATCCCAAACTTCCCTTCCACTATCTCAGAGGGCACTTGCCAGTACTTTATATGCTTTGTAAAACCCCCTTTGGAAGCTTGAAAATGTTTCTCCCACTGGCTTGATCTAGCAAACTCTCTTCTAGTTAAATGTTAGTATCTGAAACCTCAGTGAGATCAGCATTGCTCTGAGACAAACTTATGTGGTGGAGCAAGCAGGAGGCAAATGCCCAGAATGTCACTTTTCTGTAGGAGCTACATTAAAGCAAGACCCAGCTTCTTTATTAACCTTCCACGTGACAATGTTGGCTTCTAAATTCGATAGATAATATGATTCTGAGAACATCTATGCCCAAGTGTGGATTTTCAAATGCAGCAGCACTGTTCTATCTCTGTTCCCATTAAAGTGAAAAGGAGGTCTATCATTGATGGCCAACACAGAGTGCTTTGGAAAATCTCACCCTGCATAACTACTGAGAGTCAAGAAAAACTTTGGACCCTGGCTACCTGATTGCAGTGCTTAAAGTGGTCTGAAAAACCCAGGGGGTCAATCATCAATATCTGCCTATCCCCTTGCCCCAAATCAACCTTGTGCTCTGCAGCCCCCACAGCCATTCTGCCTCCTCCAGACCCACCATCAGTTCTGCCTCTACATCAGTTGTCTCCTACAGCCTCACCTCAGCTCCCCCAGCAGCTCTTCACCCCCTTTGCCCCTTCCCAGGCTGGGTGCAGTTTGGGGGCCAGGAGCAGAGGAGCCAGTCTGTTGTTCACAAGAGGGATGGAGGTAGAAGCAGGGAGCTGCCCTGAGCTGCTGGGCTCTTTTTGCACCCCCATCCTCGTCCATGAGAACAATGTCAGCTGTTGGGGGAGCAGGGAAGAGCTTGACATGGTTCAATCAGCTGTGATTGGCTGCTCTTCCTTGGGAGGCAGACAAGGAGGGAAGCAGTTAGTCAGAGGGAGGGGTCCCCAGGCATTACTGACATCGTGCACTCCTCAGCAACCGGCTGGCTATTCAGAATTGTTTTTGCATGTCCATGACCACAGCACTTTAAGCACTGCCTCAGTATGTCCCATCTTTGGAGAAATGTAGACTGTACCTGTGTTCATTTTTCAAGACCTGCTGCTTTGAATAGGAAGGCAGGAGCAGGAGAGGAGTCAGGCTACAGACTCCTCAAGGCAGAAAGCAGCAATCTGGCCACTAAAAATCCAGTTGACAGTCAGTGTTTGATCCATGCTCCCACGAGTTTGCCTCCTTTTTTTTGCTCAGCTCTCGGTGGTGCAACCAGTCCCTTGCACCATCTCCTTCACAGGAAACAAGACCCCTCCTCTGCACATCTAGAGCCCTGTCTCACCCATCTGTCTGGGGTTCTCTTTTCCCAGCTCGGTGGCTGGAATATCACGGGCCCCTGGGACAAAGATAACTTCAACAAGACCCTGCAGGAGGTCATGGCACACTATCACACCTCACCCTTCTTCTCCGTCTACGTGAGCGCTGACTCCAAGAACTCCAACAGCAACGTCATCCAGGTGAGTGCAACAGCCTCATTCCTGAGAGAGGGTCCTTTCCTCACTTTGCATGGTCTTGTTTCACTGGGGTGAAATAATGCCCCTCTGTAGTGAGAGCCAAGTCACTTGGCTACAGGGGTTTTGCTTGTACCTTAACCACACTCTTATCTTTCTCCATGCTGTGCACCCTGTTCACTCCTGCTCTGTTTATTTTTCAGGTAGACCAGTCAGGACTCGGGTTACCTTCCAGAGATTACTACCTGAACAAAACGGAGAATGAGAAGGTAAACGTCCATCTCCTCTCAGGTTCTTCCTTGCAGCATGGACTCAGTATAGCAATTAAGGACTACTTAATGCCTATTCCCTGGAAGATGCATCTTTTTGAGCACCAGAAAGTCTTTGTGCATATTATTCACCTTCACTCTCAGCCCAGGAACCACCATCAGTAACCCGTCCTTCCCTGTGGGTGGAGGGTGGCCAGCTCCAAGGGCAAGATGGGACACGATGCTGGCATTTTAGAGGAGATGGGATTCTAACTGCTCACTATACCCCAGGCTGGCGACCTCACTGCTCAGCCATATAACTTCCCTAGCTGTGGCTGCTGCTCTACCTCCATGCTCCATCTTCATGAACTAGTGGATCTTAAATTAAAAGGGAGAGGAAAACAAGCTAGCAGCTATGCATTGTGGAGGAGGCAGAAAGTAGCCCTCTGAGCCAGAAGAGTCATCTCAGCGGGAGCTGGAACTGGGGTATGGGACAGGAGTTATGCAGGGAAGTTTTATTTCTAGCCTGGTGTGGATAATAGATTAAACATAGGCAGGGCAGAGAATCTCTCTATTGCTCAGTACCCAGCTGGCCTGTTGTCTCTGTCCAAGCAGGGCTGCTACAGGTGACTGGTTTCAGGCTGAGCCCTGGGGAATGAATTCAGGCCTTTCCGTCATTTCTCATTCCCAGCCAGGAGCAGCAACTAACAGCAGGACCAATCACCTTATCTTCTTCTCCCTGGCGTCTAGGTACTTACTGGGTACCTGAATTACATGGTGCAGCTGGGCATGCTCCTGGGAGGGGCAGATGAGGAGCGCACTCGGCAGCAGATGCAGCAGATCTTGGACTTCGAGACAGCACTAGCCAACATCACTATCCCTCAGGAGAAGCGCAGGGATGAGGAAGTGATCTACTACAAAGTGACAGCCGGAGAGCTCAAGGTAAAGGCAGCCGCGGCGCACACACGCTCTGGTTGAGAGGCAGAGGCAGGTCCTTGGCAGTAGTGGAGGTGGAAGGGCTTAGCTGGGGAATGGTGGGGGGGCGGCTACATTAAGATCTTGATGCTGGTAGCCTGCCACTGGCAATGGGATAAGCTTTGCCAATACCAAAGTGTTCCTACTGTGCTGGGGCTAGAGAGACTGCAGAACACACGCCATGCAAGCCGGGAACCACACTAACAGCTTCTCTTCTGTAATGGTTCAGAAACCAACCTATAGATCATGTTCATGTGAATCCGTCTATGTCCAGAAGCAAATGTGACTGCTAGGCCCACCACCTCCTTGCCTTCCCATACCTAGCAGTGCTCTGGTGTCAGCCCATACCCCTGGATCTGAGACTTTTCAGGGACTCTTGTGTCAGCACACTGGTCTCACTGACCCAGCTCATGCCCAAGACTGAGAAAGTTTAAAAAAAAAAAACCCACCTCAATTCACAAAAAAGCACTGAGCCCTTCTGGGAACCAAGCAACATGTTCTGGAAGCTCAGTTTGAACTTGGAAACCTAACTGTAGGCACCTGTGTTTGAAATGTTGGACCAGAGTGCTGTGATCTATTGACCAGAAGACTGCTGCTCCCGACCCCTGCTGCCCCATCAAGATCTAACTAACTGATCTCTGCTTTACTGCGTGAACAGCAAGAGTTTTCTCTCAAACCTTCTCCATGCTGAGGACCTGGCTAAATATATCAAACCCCCATGACTCTGGAGAGCCTGCTGTTACCTTGCTCCTGCTCCTCTAGGCCTAAACTTCGTCTGGTAGAGTTCTCTCTGGAGAATGAATCTGAGCTTGCTGCCTAGAGGACCAGGTCTGTAGTCTCTTACCAGCACTCCACTCAAATCACCCCTGTGTTTGAAGTCTTCAAAGTGGCAGGTTCCCTGGTGGTGAAGGGCTAGGAGACTGGCCCTATGCAGCCCCCAGTACTGGAGTGTGCTGGGGGTGGGGTAGGAGCCATAGCTGGAATGTGCTGCAGTCTGGCTATTCTGGGCTGATGAATGACTCCATCTTTGACTCTCTTGCTCTGTGTGTGTATTTTTCCTCTGATCTGCAACAGGTGACATGCTGCCAGTATCACACACTGTTTACACATAGCCTCTTGAGTTGCGCTGTTTCTGCTGTTAAGCCAGCCATCTGTCACTGGTTTAATTTAGAGGCAGCTGTTTGCACAGTTTTGCACACATGTGTGACAAGGATCACCTGTGATAATTGGGTGCTGCTGGAGGATCAACATCTCCATGGCATCCCAAGACTAACTTCTTGGTGGCTGGTATTTGCTGGGTCCCAGAATCCTTCGCCTGAAAGCCTGATGAGATGCTGTGTATCAACACAGTGAGTGCACTAAGCTGGGCGTGGCACTCTTCTCCAGTGAAACTACAGGTTTCATACCTCTCCCACGCCAAGGAAGCTAGGAGCTAGGTGGGATTACTATCTAGCACTTTGCATCCTCACAGGTCAGTGTCAATATCCCCATTTGCAGATGTTATTTATCTCTGCCAGCATCTTCTGGGAAATAGAAGTATACAGGCATACGAGATTTGGTTTTAAGCTTTTGTTACTAACAGCTGGGTACATAAAAGTGAGGGTGTTGGGATTCCTCCAGCAGCCACAAGCTGCTCTGAGAGAGTGAGGCCCAGAGAACTAGGACACAGGAGGCCTGAGTTCCATTCGCAGTGTGGTCAATGACCCATTACATGACCTTTGTGCCTCAGCGTCGCCATCTGTACAAGGGAGATAATAATACTGACCTTCCTTTATAAAATGTTTTGAGATCAACAGACAAAAAATGTTACAGAGGAGTGTAGGAGCTTTGCAGCCCTCACTAACACAGTGTGACTCTGTCCCCGCCAGGGGCTCATCCACTCTAAAAGTTTATGAGTCTGCTGTTGAGCTAAAAGAGATGCTCCTTTAACTCAGGTTGTTAACTCAGGTTGAGGCTTGATTGCTTAGATTAAGAGATCCCAGGTTCAATCCCTACTAATGGTGCAGCTGGGGACATCATTACAATTGTTGTTATTCCTAGAGGAGTGGGAATAAGTTTACTCCACTTGTCACTTTGAGCACTCCATTTGCATCATTCTGGATTTATTACATCTTTTTTTTTTCTTTTGAGAGGTCAAGACAGGAAATAATTCTGTCCCCTTCAACCTCTAGAAGCAGGAGTTGTCAAGGGAACTCAACTGCAAATTCTGATTAACCCATTATAGATTCATAGATATTAAGGTCAGAAGGGACCATTATGATCATCTAGTCTGACCTCCTGCACAATGCAGGCCACAGAATCTCACCCATCCACTCCTGTAATAAACCTCTCACCTATGTCTGAGCTATTGAAGTTGTCAAATCATGGTTTAAAGATGTCAAGGTGCAGAGAATGCTCCAGCAAGTGACCCGTGCCCCATGCTACAGAGGAAGGCTAAAAACCCCCAGGGCCTCTTCCAATCTGCCCTGGAGGAAAATTTCTTCCCAACCCCAAATATGGCGATCAGCTGAACCCTGAGCATGTGGGCAAGATTCACCAGCCAGACACCCAGGAAAGAATTCTCTATAGTAACTCAGATCCCACCCCATCTGACATCCCATCACAGGCCATTGGGCCTATTTACCATGAATAGTTAAAGATCAATTAATTGCCAACATCATGTTATCCCATCATACCATCTCCTCCATAAACTTATCAAGTTTAATCTTGAAGCCAGATAGGTCTTTTTCCCCCACTGCATCGCTTAGAAGGCTATTCTAGAACTTCACTCCTCTGATGGTTAGAAACCTTCATCTAATTTCAAGTCTAAACTTCCCGATGGCCAGTTTATATCCATTTGTTCTTGTGTCCACATTGGTACTGAGCTTAAATAATTCCTCTCCCACTCCGGTATTTATCCCTTTGATATATTTATAGAGAGCAATCATATCTCCCCTCAACCTTCTTTGGGTTAGGCAAAACAAGCCAAGCTCCTTGAGTCTCCTTTCATAAGACAGATTTTCCATTCCTTGGATCATCCGAGTAGCCCTTCTCTGTACCTGTTCCAGTTTGAATTCATCCTTCTTAAACATGGGAGACCAGAACTGCACACAGTATTCCAGGTGAGGTCTCACCAGTGCCTTGTATAACAGTACTAAAACCTCCTTATCTCTACTGGAAATACCTCGCCTGATGCATCCCAAGACCGCATTAGTTTTTTTCACGGCCATATCACATTGGCAGATCATAGTCATCCTGTGGTCAACCAATACTCCAAGGTCTTTCTTCTCCTCCGTTACTTCTAATTGATGCGTCCCCAGCATATAACTAAAATTCTTGTTATTAATCCCTAAATGAATAACCTTACACTTCTCACTATTAAATTTCATCCTATTACTATTACTCCAGTTTACAAGATCATCCAGATCCTCCTGTATGATATCCCGGTCCTTCTCTAAATTGGCAATACCTCCCAGTTTTGTATCATCTGCAAATTTTATTAGCACACTCCCACTTTTTGTGCCGAGGTCAGTAATAAAAAGATTAAATAAGATTGGTCCCAAAACCGATCCCTGAGGAACTCCACTGGTAACCTCCCTCCAGTCTGACATTAGATTGAGGGTGACGTGTTTTCCTCACTCTTGAGGGATAATAGCTTGCATCTCTGCATAAAAAGGGAAGGCAGCTGGCTGAGCCTGGACATTTAAGGACCAATTTAAGTCATCAGTAATTTAGAACAACAGCAATCCGTTATAAAAACATCTATCTTGCATGCAGTGGCAGCGAGTTATGGTCTGTTCCTCACTGAAACTGCCTACCAGTTCAGGTTCCTCTTGGAGGAGTCCTCGGACCATAGCTAAAGACCCTGGAGAAGCCTAGTCCATCTGACCCCCAACTGCAAGACATGTTCTCAAAATAAGATCCATCCACGGTTGACCTGACACAGCATCTGTTTCCTCCCTGGCTTCAGACACCCATCAGTGAAGCTAAAGGTAAAACACGTGCTTTAATTCATGCCTTTGGAGTGAAGGTGTATTTAAAGGACACGTACAGCCAGGGATCGTAGCTGCCCTGCAGACTGGCCCTTGGGCTAACAGTTTGTCCAGGTAACATAGCCCTGCCTCCTGTGCGCTGTGTCTCATTGGGTGGGCAATATATAGTTCTTTACCTCTGCCTCTCTTCCAGAACCTGGCGCCAGCTATCAATTGGATGCCTTTCCTCACCACTGTGTTCTACCCGGTGGAACTCAATGAATCCGAGCCAGTGGTGGTCTATGCCAAAGAGTACTTGGAGCAAGTCTCCAGCCTCATTCAAGCCACGGACAGATGGTGAGAGCTCTTACCTCTGAATGGCAATGCACGTATAGGAAACATTGTGCAGGATCCAGTCCACATACCAAGAAACACTTAGGGTACGATACTGTTATGCCCTGCAAGAGATGGCAATAACCTCTCCACCAATCACATCTCTCCCACATCAGAGGGGGCTTATGGAGCAAGGTGCCACTTGGGGTATGTCTATTCATACAGGGCTGCAGCAGTATAGCTGTACCAATACAGCTGCAGCGCGTCTGATGAAGAGGCTGTATGCCAATGGGGAGCTCTCTCCTGATGGCATAAAAAAACCACCTCCACAAGCTGCAGAAGCTGTGTCATCAGAAGAAGCTCTCCTGTAGCCTTAGGCTATGTCTACACTAGAGAGTTTACAGCGGCATAGCTACACTGCTCTAAGCTTTGCTGACATAAGTGGTAGGGATAGCTCAGTGGTTTGAGCATTGGCCTGCTAAACCCAGGGTTGTGAGTTCAATCCTTGAGGGGGCCATTTAGGGATCTGGGGGAAATATTGGGGCAGGGGGTTGGACTAGATGACCTCCTGAGGTCCCTTCCAACCCTGATATTCTATGATTCTATGACACAGCCTTAAGTCTCATGCCATACCCTAGCCACTCCCTCAGGGATGCTGGGTTTATCCACACTTGAAATGCTACAGTGACACAGTTACAACGCTGTAGTGCTTCAGTGTAAACGCTACCTACAGCAACAGCAGTTGTTCTCACATTGGCATGAGTAATCACCTCTTCCGTTGACCTAGCACTGGGGATTTGGGTCAGCTTAACTATGTCGCTCGTGGGTGTGGATTTTTCACATAGCTGAGCCGACCTAACTTTGTAGTGTAGACCAGGCCTTGGACAGCCAGAGGTGGCTTTGGAACCCAGGAGTCCAAGTGCAGCCGTTCACAGTGCTACCAATGCTTCTGTGCTGTTTGCATCAGGAGACCATGTTTGGGGGAGGGGGACCTGAAAAGTTTTGGGACACTTTGGGACACTGTAAGTCAGAGCAGAATCCCTCCCCTTAGGGCACCAGATACTGTGCCAGGGCACCCAGTGTGCCCATCCTCTTTCTTTTGCTGTAGTAGAAAGAGAGCCTAAGACATAAGCCCTTGTATAAGAGGTCTGATATGAGGCCTGAACTAAAGTAGTGGGCAAGCTTTGCTGATATAAAGCAAAGTTAGCAAAAGTCAGGGTGTGGGAAGATGTCAGGCTCTCTCTGTCTGCATGCAAGTTCATAGAATCTGTCTGCGCAGAGGTGGAATGGCACATAGAGAGAACACACGTGCAGCCAAACATCTGACTACACATACAAAGACCTTCTTCCTCACAAACACCCCTTTGTAGTTTATTTGCAGTGTTTTAACCCCTCCATCCATACACAGCGGTATCTCCACACTTTTGTACACCATATCTCAACTTTCTAACCCCTTCTCCAGAAGGAGGGCGGGGGGGGGGGGCAGGGAACTGGTGCCTCCTTCCAGAGAATTCCCCTTGGTCAGGCCTTGCTAGCCGCTATTTCTTCTGTTTCTCCTCCCCTTGTACTTCCTTCCTGTGCTTTTTATCCAGTCTCCTTGTTAATGGGCTAATTAGCTCATTAGCTTCTCTCCCCCAGTCTGATCTGGTAATGGGGAACTCCTCTCCTTAATCAGGCCCTCGCAGTGGGCCTGACTGATTAAACAGTGACCAGAGAGCTAGTGGGTCAGTGGCTGATTCCCGGCACCCTGTCACAGGTACCAAATGGCTGACCCCCTTGTAGAGCAGAATGACAAAAGTCGGGCGGACTTGACTCCAGAGAACAGTTGGGAACTTCCATGTTTTGTAGAAAATCTTTTTATTCTCTCTTCCATTGCAGCCTCCTGAACAGCTACATGATCTGGAACCTGGTGAGGAAAACCAGCTCCTTCCTGGACCAGCGTTTCCAGGATGCAGAGGAGAAATTCATGGAAGTCATGTATGGGACCAAGAAGGCGAGTCTGTGGGGGAACAAGGGGGAGATGAGAGAAAAACTACATGACAAAACATGTGTCACTACCCAAGAAGTCTTCAGTCCCCACCCCCAAATCACTGTGCCTCCTAGCTTAAAATCTTCCAGGCTGCTCTCCTTCAGCCTAGCCGGTCGCTCCAAAGGGCTCCCACTTCCCACAGTGATGGAGGTGCTCCACAGCTTCATCCATTCGTAGGAGGAGACATGGGCTTTCTGTTTACGTGGGGCTGCCCTTCTGATTTGCCTGGGCTGCAAGCTGTTGGCATGGAGGGAAGGGCAGAAATTCCTCCCTTTCCTCCCCCCTGCGGGAAGGCTTGGCACAGAGCAGTTCCTGCTGTTGGCTGTAGAGAGTGCTGGCCCAAGAGTTTCAGAGTTTGGGTGGGATGCCTGGCCCCATGCAGTCACTTGCCTTGCCTCTGCCTCTTCACTAAGGACTGGTAGAGGCCACCTCAATTGTTTCACAATGGATCCAGCTGTCCAAAGGCCAGCGGTGTCCCGACCCACTGCACTGAGCCCTTTGTGAAGTGGGGGAGGTTGCACCACAGAGCTGCCAAATACCACTTTAAAGAGTGGAGCAGGATCGCTCCCTCCTCCAACCAGCCTGTGAAATGACTTCCCAGCCCACTCACAGTCCCTGGAGCCCTGTCTTCTTCCCAGGCAACTGGTTAGGACCAGATGCCTGGAAGAGGGAAGAGTTATTTTGCAGTCTGGCCTAGCCTGGTTGAACTGCAAATCCATCCAGGATCACCTGGGTGACTGCTCTTATCGTGCTGAGATAAGAGCAGCCTCTGAATCACAAGAAATGGGCTTTCACTGCACTCAGACAAGGTGTGGGATTGATTTTGTCTGCACCTCCAAGGGGAAGGAGATGGCAAGATGGGGGAGCCTCTGGGCCTAATGTGGTCCTGGGGGGCAGGCACTCACCCAGTCCCATGGTGGGGGGGTGGGAGGGAGGAATGGGACAGCAGAGCATAGAAATGACCATCTCAGTGGTGCGAAAGAAAGGCCTTAGCAGGCTTGAGTGATGGGAGTGTCTCTCTGAAACTCTCATGGCTAAAGTAAGGGAGAGTAAGAGGCGAGATCCCCTCTGCTTCCTGCAGGCCCGCTGACAGTGGGGGGCAAAGGGGGCAATTGCCCAGGGTCCCGAGCGATTTAAACCTGTTTCCTGCCCACCCTCACTCCGTGCCGCTCCCAGAAGTAGCTGATGTCCCTGTGGCTCCTGGGAATGGGGGGGTCTCTGCACGCTGCCCCTGCCCTGAGCGCCGATGCTACAGCTCCCATTGGCCGGGAACTGCAGCCAATGGGATCTGTGGAGGCAGTGCCTGCAGGCAGCAGTGTGCGGAGACCCCCTGGGAGCTGCTGCCAGAGGGGTGTGCCAGTCGTTTTTGGGAGCCACCCGAGGTAAGCGCCAACCTCCTCACCCCCTGACTCAGTCTAGAGCCCGCACCCAAACTCCCTCCCAGAGCCTGCAACCAGCACCCCCTCCTGCACCCAGACTCCCTCCCAGAGCCCACACCCCAACCCGCTGCCCCAGCCTAGTGAAAGTGAGTGAGGGTGGGGAAGAGTGAGCGACAGAGGGAGGGGGATGGAGTGAGCAGGGGCAGGGCCTGGGAGAAGGGGTGGGACGGAGCGTGGTCTCAGGGAAGGCAGGGGGCGGGGCAATGGTCTTTGGGTTTGCGCGATTAGACTGTTGGCAGCCCTACCGGGCGGGCATGTGGAAGCCCCAGTCATTCTGGAAGAGCGCACCCAGCAGCACAGCTGGCAGCTCTCTGGGCACCACCCAAAATTCAGGTGGACCCTGTCCGTGCAGGCGCAGCTTGTGTGTGCGAAGGGGCCCATTGACTATTCTGCCCTGGGACCCGGAATTGCTGTCAGCGGGCCTGGCTTCCTGCCTTGGCTAAGCAGTATTCCTTCCCCACACACACACACAAGTGCCCTTCTGTCCCCACACAATCCCCCCCACACACAGAATCCTCCCTTCTGTGCCTCTCCTTCCCTGGCTTGGCTAAGCAGGACCCCCAGCTCCTCCTCCATAGCTGGTGCACTGAAAGCACCCTCTCCTGTTTAACCCAGTGCTCCCAGCTCTGTGTCAGAGACCTCTCTGCACAGACCTGAGTCTGGCAGGGTGCAGGAGTAACTGGTTTAATCATTGACTCTTCTCCCCCCACAGACCTGTCTGCCACGCTGGAAGTTCTGCGTCAGCGACACAGACAACAGCCTGGGCTTTGCTCTGGGAGCCATGTTTGTTAAAGCCACTTTTGCAGAGGACAGCAAGAAAATAGTACGTCCCCACCTCCCACTGGATTACTGGGCTGGCTCACAGGCCAGTAGGGAGTGAATCTAGAGCCAGATGGATTTACTGTCTCTCGAGTCACCTTGCATATGAAAGTGAAACTCCCCAACATGGTGTTTAAAGCTTCAAACAACAGCACAGTGTGGACCCCATAAATGCCTCTGGAAAATCTGTGTCTGGGAGTGGAGGAAAAGGGTTGGTGTTGTGCCCCAAATCAGTCACAGCTCCAATAACTAACTGCTGCGTAGCCCCTGCCACCATCAAATCTGTATAATGGGGAGAAAAGAAATCCCTAGTATTTTTATAGCACTTCACAGGGAGCTCTTGCCATTTCCTAGATGGGGAAACTGAGGTACAAAGGGACATGACTGGTCCAAGGTCACACAGTGAGTTAGCAGCAGAGCTGGAGCAGAACCTAGATCCTCTGGCTCCTAATCCTGTGCCCTACCCACTGCTCCATGCCACTTCTTGGGAGAACTGGCAGTTCTTCTGTTTGGAAAGGGACCATCTATCTCATCCCCAGACTATCCAGTGCAGCAGATGAGGACATTGTCCCAAATGGACATGCTGGATTGTCATTACATGTTGCAGGGTTACAGACCATGCTCTGGGAGAAGATCTCACCAAAGCTGGAGAGGCTGCAGACTTAAGGCTTCCTCCATAATGTCCTTTATGCTCTCAGTGACCCTCATCCTTACAGCCTCCTGGCTAGATGATCAAAACCCACTTTCTTTTTCTGACCTATGTTTGTCCTTCTTTTGGCAGAGCCCAGCACACACGTACACCAGCCCCCATTGCACCTAATGGCACTTGAGCCAGCTTGACCTTCTTGTCTCCTGCAGCACACAGTGGCATCTCCCATCAGCAGCAGCTCTGCTCTTGGGGGTGTTTGCTTCTCCACCGCTACGTGCGGGTCCCAAACAAGAACCAAGCCACTAGTTCATTGTTGCAATCTACCAGTTTCAAAGTAGGTCAGATTTTTAGGAGTGAATTCTGGACAGCACCCCAACCATCTGGGCCCTTCACATCCTGTCTACAGCTGGGTCTGGTGGGGGTTGTTTCTATCTCCCCACAGCTATTTCAAGAGACTTTTACTTAGTCTTTGATCCTGTTGAGCAGGGTAATTGTTTGGGCTTCCAGCTGACACAAGACCTCTTATTTTGTCTAGGCCGAGGAAATGATTACAGAAATTAAAACTGCCTTTGAGGAAAGCCTGGCCACTCTGCAGTGGATGGATGAAGAGACGAGGAAATCTGCCAAGGAGAAGGCTAGTGGTGTTTAAGCAAGGCACAGTCTGCCCCTCACTCCGTGCCTTGGGGGAGCTCTGTACAGCCCCTAGCATTTCCATCATGAGATTCCAACTGGTTTCAAGCAGATCTTGGCATTTTCCTTTTGTCTCCTCAGAGCTGGGGAGCTCTCACATTAATTTGTTTTCAGTATTTATTACCCATCCTTGGCTGTTGCCTTGCTAGTCTGCGTGGGTCCAGGGCCATGATCGTCTAAGCACCGTAAATTGTAAATCCCAGTAACTCAAGATTTTTGATACCATAAATGTGTGTAGACCTCTCTGCCTAAAAAGGCTAGGCTCCAGTAGGTGACACATGGAGAAGACTCAAAATGAGGGGAACACTGATTATTCGTGCAAGAAAGTTAAAAATGCTGTGGGATCCCTTCCATCCATGTAAACCTCCCTCTCCGTGGCCATGGTTCCAGGAGCCTGCATTTCTGATGCAAATAATTTTCAGTAATAAAAGTGAGTTGTGGGGAGTGACACAGATCTGGATGGAAAGTAAGGAACTTGAGATTACCATGTGTGACAGCCCTTGGAATTAGAGCCCTGTGGTCAAGCTGGACTCTTTCCCCACCTACCCTGAATAAACCCACAGGATGTGCACAGATCAGAGGAACAGCCTTGCGCGACCCTTATAAATTACTCTTCTCTCTTTCCAACTTCAACCCAGGCAGATGCAATCTATGACATGATTGGCTACCCCAAGTTTATTCTGGATCCCAAGGAGCTGGACAAGGTGTTTCATGATGTGAGTTGACTGGCTACACACTCCCATGTCTGAGTTCCTCCACTGCTCCTCTCTTGCCCCTCACTGTAGGAATCCACTGGGGAAACTTCTGCCCCATGTGAAATTCTGATACAGTAGCCCTTACAAATAGACCAGCCTCAAAATTAAACCTCCATGATTCAAAATGTGTCCTAAACCAATTGATCTGCGGCCAAGAAACTTAATATTGCCAAAGTCTCTCTTATTATTGTTGCATGTGTTTAGGGCCCCCATCATTGCAGTATCTGGGCACTTGATGAATTTAAGACTGGGTTCCTTCTAAAAGGAGAAACTCTTCTCCGCTTCCTGTGCCCTGTGGAGAGAACTTTTCACCTGGTTAACCGGGAAACTCCTTTGTGAAGAGGTGCAGCTTAACCTCCATTCTGAAGGCCATGAGACTCCACCTCCTCTCTGTCAGCAGCACATTCCAGGGTCCTATAGGAACAACTCTCCTGAGTGCAGCTGTGTCCTTGTTTATTGTGGGCTATACAAAGATCAGGAGCTTGCAATCGACCTAGGGTAGTACTGGCAGCCAGCCAGCATGTGGGTGGTAACATGCTGGGTTCAGTGTCCACGCAAGTAAAAGTGCATTGCAGCAGCCCAGCCCAAGGTGACCAGCACAAGGATTGTTGGTTGGCTCCATGGCTGATAGGGAAATATGTAGCACGCTGGGTTTTTTTGGCCATTGCTATAAGCTGAGTATCCTGGAGAGGATTCTGAGCAACTGAGAGCCTGGCAGGGTAATGCCTTCTGTAGAAGTCACTAGTGGTGAAGCCAGATTTTGCAATCCAAGGGCTGATGGGTCATTGGCAGGCTCCAGCAGACAGGACAATGCCACCTTTGTTATATCTATTGGCTTTTAGTTTTTTAAAACGATCCTCACTCCTCAGAAGAACCTCCTGGTTCCCCAGTACACCAGTTAATTGACCATTGTATGCACGCAGCTCACCTTCCAAACAGTGCAATCCAATGGACTGAGCGGCAGATGCAGCCTCCCTACTCAATGGGTGCACTCCTCCACCACTGCCAACGCTGCCGCCACACCTCCTCACCCCACTGAGGGGGCACCAACAATCCACAGCTGCATCCTCTGCCCCAGCACCACCACACTAATCCCAGCCCACTGTGGAGGGAGGCCCCGGCAGGGGTGCAGTTGGAGAGTGAGCCAATCCTGCAGCTAGGCTTGCCAGGTGTCCAGTTTTCGACCGGAACATCTGGTCAAAAAGGGACCCTGGCAGCTCTGGTCAGCACTGCTGACCGGGCCATTAAAAGTACGGTTGGCAGAGCAGGCTGGCTCCCTACCTGGCTCTGCTCAACTCCTCGGAAGCTGCCAGAATCTTCCTCTGGCTCCTAGGCAGAGGGATAGCCATGAGGGCTCTGCGCGTTGCTTCCACCTCCAGCACCAGTTCAGCAGCTCCCATTGGCCAGGAATCACAGCCAATGGGAGCTGAGGGGGCGGCGCCTGCAGTGCCCAGAGCCACATGGTCGTACTTCTGCCTAGGAGCCAGAGGAAGGTGCTGGCAGCTTTCTGGGAGCTGCCTGAGGTAAGCACCGCCTGGAGTCCACACCCCAAACCCCCTCCTGCACCCCAAACCCCAGCACCACCCCAGAGCCCAACCCCCAGCCGGACTCCTCACCCCCCCCACCCCAGCCCACATTCCCCTCCCGCACTCTGAACCCTTCATTACTAGCCCCAGCCCAGAGCCCACACCCTCAGCCCAGAGCCCGTACCCCCTCCCACACCCAACCCACTGCCCCAGCCCGGAGCCCTCTCCTGCATCCCCTCATCTCTGGCCCCACCCTAGAGTCTGCACCCCCAGCAGAAGCCATCATTCCCTCCCACACCCCAATCCCATGCCCCAGCCTGGAGCCCCGTCTTGCACCCCAAACCCCTCATCCCCAGTCCCACCCCATAGTCCACAGCCGGAGCTCTCATACCCTGCCCCAGCCAGTGAAAATGAGCGAGCGAGTGAGTGAGGTTGGGGAAGAGCAAGCGACTGAGGGAGGGGAGAGGGAGTGGGGGGGGCATGGCCTCAGAGAAGGGGCAGGGCAGGGGGTGGGGCAAGGGTGTTTGTTTTTCTGCCAATAGAAAGTTGGCAACCCTATCTGCAGTTTCTGTCCCATGGGACGGCCCTGCTCCCCACTCCTGGCGCTGCGACCTGGTGCAAGGGGTGCAGCACCATTCAGGTTTGGCCCAGCCACACCTCTATAATGATGGGCGGGAGGCTGGGCCAAATCTGAGTGAGTGGCATTGCAACCTGGTTCCACGGTTGCACTGCCAACTGCTCAATGAGCCATGTCACAGCGCCTGGAGCTGGTACCTGGGCCCAGCCCAAGGCGACAGAAGCGGCCCTGGCCAGATGAGTGTAGGGTGGGTTCGTTCCCCAGCCCTGTATGAAAATTCGTGTCATCCACCTTTTGTCAAGTGCATAATATTCGTAGAAAGGACCCACACATACACCACAAGGCGATTGCCCCTCTCCCTGCCTTTTAGCTCTGTCACTGGAAATCACTGTGGTTCAAACCAGTTCTGGACATGATAAGCACCATCTCAGTCTTATTTGGGTTGGGGCTGAGCAAGCTGTGACACATCTCTCTAGGTCAGCGGTTCTCAAACCACGACCCAATTAGCACACAGCTGCGGCCCAGCTCAGCTGTGTGCTAAAGGCTGTGGGCTGCGAGCTCCAGGCTACTCGCAGGCTCCGGGTTGCCAGCTCCCAGCTGGGCTGCCCTGCCGACCCTGCATGGCAGGGCACAGGGTCCTAACAGGGTCCGGATCAAGGTCCTGGCTGCCTCCCCTCCTCTCTCTCCCCGAATTGGGACTCAGGGCCTGGGCAGCCGGGCTGTCACCCAGCCCCCTGCAGTGGGGCTCAGGCTCCTGACTCCACTGCCGCTTGGTGGGGCTCAGGGTTCAGACTCCTGGTTCCCGTCCCACCCGGCAGACTGCTGGTTCCCCTTTCATGTGGCAGGCTCAGGGGTCCACGCTCCCAGCCCCCTTACTGCACGGCGGGGCTCAGGATCCAGGCAGCTGGCTGCCACACACACACACCCCCAACGGTGGGGTCAGTGGTAAGGGTCCTAGCAGCCCCCTACCCACTCCCACAGCAGGGGTCAGGGTCACCACACACCAGGGTCCGGATTCCTGCCCCCTGCCCAGTTCTCTGCTCCTGGCCCACTCTATGGAGGGGTCTGAGGGCACTGAGCATAGGTGTTTATGGGTGGGGAGGCACAGTGGTTCTCAACCTGCAGCCCAGCTAACACTTTCTGGGCCACATATAAATAGGTTGAGAACCAGTGGTCTAGGTCGTCCCCACAGTCCGTGAGTGAACTCTTTGGGCAGGGCTTGCTGGGAAGAGAGTGGAGTGGGTGTTATCTGCCTATGGACAGCCCTGGAGTCTGCAGTGTTTCCTCGTGCTGTCCTGTGGCCAAACGTCAGCATTCCTAGGAACGGGGTGAGACTGAGCCCTGAGGGACACTGTATGTTAGGTGTCTAGAGACAGAAGATCAGTTGCCCATTGCAAACCTTTGAGACCTGTGTGCAAGGTACAGATGCTACTCTGCGATGCACTCAGATACTGTAGTGATGGGCACTGTATGAGCCCCTAGCCAGACAGCTGCAGGGTGCAGACAGTAACAGCGGGGGATACTGGTCTCGGGTCACACTAGTGGCTCTTTCTCCAGGACTGATGGGTTTGGGTTTTGCAGTATGAAGCTGTCTCCAGTCTCTACTTCGAGAACGTCATGCAATTTTATAACTTCTCTGCCCGAGTGGCCGCTGACCAACTCCGGAAACCTCCAAATCGGGACCAGTAAGTCCTCCCCTGCCCTGCCTTTCCCTGCTGGGGTTGGGGGAGTCTCCTCTGAGACGTGGGGACATACTCTAGGCCCTAGATTATACAATTAGTTTCAACACATTTGCATAACCTGGGGACCCAGTGCTGTGTAACTCAGCCACAGTCTGACCAGTAACTAGGTTTGGCTTCTTCCATAATGATGCTACAGCACATTGATCTAGGGACTAAAATCTCTACGGCATCCAGTTCCAGAACCGCTGATAGCAAAACAAAAATCCATCCCTTTCCGTAGTTTCAGTGATTGTGCTCAGAACACATGTATAGCTGGTACGTTTGCTAACTGGAACACCTAGGAGTACTTCTGCTCTCCCATGGGCTGTTATTGATACTACTCACAAACTGCTCCTCACCCCAATGGTGCAGAGCTCTGAGCAGCCTCTAGAGTACCTCTCTTCTCCAGACCGCAAAAATCAAGCATAAAGCTAAGGTCTGATTTACATCCATTAGAGCCTTGGGAACTCAGCTGAGGTCTCTCTTCTTCATCAAGCGGTGTCCCTGTCGGTGCTCCACTTCAGGTGGCAGTGCGCCTAGCACCGTCAATCGGAGATTTTGTTAGCAGTGTCTGGTTGGGGCGCACGTGCACAGTAGCTGTCTCGTGGCGGTGCTGACGCCTCTTCTGGCACGTGCATGCCCTGACCCCTTCAGTTCCTTCTCACCATCCTTGGCTTTAGATGGAGTCAGTTAGCAGTGTCCCTACCTATAGCAAAAAAATTAGATTTTAGATATTTAGGATAGTACTTATAGTGTTAATAGTTTAGTTTAAGCTTGGATTTAAGTAGATGTGGTTTTTCATAGAATCATAGAATATCAGGTTGGAAGCACTGTTCCCTCTAAGCTATGTGTGTGTGCGCATGCACCCAGATCCTAAACTCCACACACATGGCGAAATACCGCATGCACAAAAAATGAAATACTACATCAGAGCCAGGCCGAAATATCATTTACGGGCGACTTTTTACATTGTTCGCCTGCCATCTATCAACACAGCCAGATTCTACTAGCTGGCAAGGGGGGGAAAGGGAAAGGAGGTTAAATTTCCTTCTTCTAAGTATATAAAGATGACATTTATAAAATAATATGATGTAAACTATTATTATCACAAATTGCAAATTAAAACTTTTTAAATGTATAAGCATTTTACTCGCTTGGTCACATTTGCCTCATGGCACACAAATTTGAACTCTGCTTCAAAAATTTGCACAGAAGAAATTTTTTGCGCAAACGGCCTGTCAAAAATTAGAGGGAACATTGGTTGGAAGGGCCCTCAGGAGGTCATCTAGTCCAACCCCCTGCTCAAAGCAGGACCAATCCCCAACTAAATCATCCCAGCCAGGGTTTGTCAAGCCTGATCTTAAAAACCTCTGAGGAAGGAGATTCCACCACCTCCATAGGTAATGCATTCCAGTGCTTCATCACCCTCCTAGTGAAAAAGTTTTTCCTAATATCTAACCTAAACCTCCCCCACTGCAACTTGAGACCATTACTCCTTGTTCTGTCAACTGCTACCACTGAGAACAGTCTAGATCCATCCTCTTTGGAACCCCCTTTCAGGAAGTTGAAAGCAGCTATCAAATCCCACCCCCCCATTCTTCTCTTCTGCAGACTAAACAATCAAAGTTTCCTCAGCCTCTCCTCATAAGTCATGTGTTCCAGCCCCCTAATCATTTTTGTTGCCCTCCACTGGATGCTTTCCAATTTTTCCACATCCTTCTTGTAGTGTGGGGCCCAAAACTGGACACAGTACTCCAGATGAGGCCTCACCAATGTTAAATAGAGGGGAACAATCACGTCCCTCGATCTGCTGGCAATGCCCCTACTTATACAGCCCAAAATGCTACTAGCCTTCTTGGCAACAATGGCACACTGTTGACTCATATCTAGCTTCTTGTCCACTGTAACCCCTAGGTCTTTTTCTGCAGAACTGCTGCCTAGCCGCTCAGTCCCTAGTCTGTAGCGTAGTGCTTAAAAAAAAAATTCTTTCTTTCTCCCTGTCCCCAAAACCTTGAAGAGGGACAAAAAGAAAAATCCCTCTATCACCAGGTTTTAAAAAGTGTGCGTCTTGCAAGGATGCCATGCCAGTCTCAGACCGGACATTCACTCTGTGTCCACTACCTGGGGGAGTCGTACATCCCTCAGAAATGTGCTTACTGTAGTAACCTAAAGGCAAGGGCAAGGAGAGATAGGGATCTCCGCCTAAAACTTATCCTAGTGGAGAAAACATTGAGCTCCATAACAGAATGCACAAGTGGCTCCCCTGGGGCCATGTCACTGGACAGAGCTTTTGCCTCATCCTCAGAGAAATTAAGGAAGAGAACCTCATCATCTCCAAGCCAAGAACTGTTAAAAAAGCAACGGTCGCCGGTGAGATCCATGCCCTCGGTGCCAAGCTCCTCTAGAGTGAGCACCTTCAATACACCGGGCACCTCCAGCACTATCCACCAAGCGACCTCTGCCAGCAAAATTAAGGAGTCGAGCATCAGGCACCATTCAGCCTCCTGCTCCTCAGCACTGTCTACCCCAGTGAAGGGAACAGCACCGCAACCAGTGCCGCAAACCGTGGCACCCCCTCTGGCACCGATGATAGTGGCACAGAGCATAGAACAATCTAATCAAGACACTACGGTACCGAGAAAGGCCACACGCAAATGATCAGCACTGAAAACAGCAGCACCACATATGGCGGCACCGATGTCTGCCGAACAAACTGCAACAACTCAGATTGCAGCTGCACCGAGCTCTCCTCTACTCAGCACTGCAGATTCGCCAGTACCTACGACACCAGACTAACCCACTCATCCATCGCACCACCATTTTCAAGCGACGAAGATGAAGCTGTCTTCTTTTCTGGCCATTCTTCCCCAACAGCGACCAAAATCAGACCCAAATAAGGGTCTACCACCATGGCTGGTTCACCCATGCCATTCCAGCTACAATGGCTGCAATGGGACCCGTGGGCAGCTTTTAGGGTGCAATTCCAACAGCCTACATCCATTCACAGAAAAACCATAAAATCAGCACCAACTTCAGTACCTGAATCCTCTGAAGCCACAGTGGAAGGGGAAGAAGAAAGAGATGACACATCAGAACATGGTGAGCCTCCAGAACAAAACTCCTCATCCTCTCCAGATGAAACAGTTATACCCACAACTACAGTGGCCCCTGACAACTTCAGACACTTCCAGAAGCTCTTCAGGTGAGTGGCACAGATCTAGAGCATCCCTCTAGAAGAAGTACAGGAGACACAACACCAACTCCTGAAAATACTCCATACATCAACTTCATCCAAGATCGCCATCCGCATCAGTGATGCCCTCCTGGAACCAGCAGACATAGTGTGGCAAACACTGGCCTCCATCCCACCAACCAACAAGCACATGGATAGGAAATACCACATGCCAAATAAAGGGATGGAATTCCTATTTCCACACCCACCACCAAACTCCTTAGTGGTGGATGCAGTAAATCAAAGAAACAATATAAATCCACTCCTCAAGACAAAGAATGGAAGAGACTGGATCTTCTAGGTCGAAAAGTGTACACATCAGCTACACTACAATTCCACACTGCAAATTACACCATACTACTGCCAAACTACGATCATAACAATTATAACGAATTCACAGAATTCACCCAGGGTATACCTGAGGGGAAAAGAGAATAATTCCAGGCCATCGTGAACGAAGGCCAGCTTATCTCCAGGATAGCAGTACAGGCTGCCTTTGACATGGCAGACACAGCAGTTTGCATGACAGCAACAGTCATTGTAACACACAGGGCATCCTGGCTGCATTCATCAGGAATCCCCAGAGAACTGCCACACAAAATGGAAGAGTTGCCCTTCGACAGAGACAAACTATTTTGGGCCAAAACTGACGAAGTTCTCCACTCCATAAAAGACTGCAGGGCGACCCTCTGAACATTAGGGCTATACACAACCCAAACAGGAGACAATGTTATCAGACATACAACAGAAACAGAGACAACACATTTCAGTGACAGCAGAGACCGTACAAAGCAAGGGGACAAGGAAATAGACCGCAAAGACGCCAACAGAACCAACCCCAGAAATCAGTGTCTCCACCACCACTAAACAAACTGCAATTTTGAAGTATTGGTCAAGGGTCTGCACAACCTCCCCATAACACCAGTGTCAGCAGACAACACTCAAATCTTTGGGCACCGACTCAGGCCATTTTACACCAACTGGGCCTTGATCACATCCAATCAGTGGGTTTTAGAACTCATTCTAATGGTCTATACCATCCCTTTTACATCTATCCCAACTACCCACCCCTCTTCCCCGTCCCTCTTCAGAGACCCTTATCACGAGCATCTATTGAGACAAGAGGTGCATCACCTTCTGCAAATAGGTGCGGTGGAGCTAGTCCCAATACAACACAGAGGGAAGGGATTTTATTCACATTACTTTCTGACACAAAAATGGGGGGTGCAGACCCATCCTAGACCTAAGAAAACTCAACAAATTTGTCTGTGCCCACAGATTCAGAATGGTCACCCTGAAGTCGATCATCCCTATGCTGGAAAAAGGGGACAGGTTCGCAGCCCTTGACCTGCAAGATGCATACTTTCACATTACAATCCACCCGGCTCACAGATGTTTCCTAAGGTTCACAGTAGGACAAGAACACTTCCAATACAGAGTGCTCCCATTCGGCCTATCGACAGCACTGGGAATGTTCACCAAAACACTGGTTGTAATAGCAGTCCACCTCCACAGACAAGGGATACTCATATCCTCCGATTCCTCTAATCTCCAGAGTCATATACAAAATATGAACTGACAGAGCCAAGATAATCCTCATAGTGCCAACATGGCACAGACAGACTTGGTTCCCTTACCTGAATTGCCTGGCGATATGCACTCCATTCAATATGCCTTGACGATATGATCTCTACTCAGAGGACAACGGACAAGTCCTCCATCCAATCCAGGGAAACTTCACCTCAGAGCGTGGCTCCTTCATGGCTCCTAGGGGATGAATTAACCTGTTCAGATCAAGTACAACAAGTACTGATTAACAGCAGAAAACAAAACACACGATATTCTTACCTCCAAAAATGGAAGAGATTTTCCATTTGGTGCCAAAACAAACAAATATCGGCAAACCAGGGCCCCCTCCCATTGATCCTGGAGTACTTACTATCATTAAAGAAATCAGGACTGGCTACAAACTCGATCAAGGTCCACCTCGCGGCAATAACCGCCTTCTACCAACATATAGAAGGGACTTCAGTATTCACCCACCCGATTACAAAGAGATTGATAACAGGCCTACAAAACATGTATCCAGACATGCGTGAACCCACTCTGGCATGGGGACTTAAACCTAGTGCGCAAATGCTTAACCAGAAAGCCATTTGAACCCTTATCATCTTGCTCTGTGCTCCATTTATCAATTAAAGTAGCATTCTTAATAGCCATCACATCTGCACAAAAAGTGAGCGAGATTGGGGCGCTCATGGCTCACCCCCCATACACAATATTCCACAAGGACAAAGTGACTCTGAGGACTCACCCAAAATTCATGCCCAAAATGTCATCCTCATTCCACCTTAACCAACCAATTCACCTACCCACTTTCTACCCTAAACCACACAACAATGCACAAGAGGCACCATTACACATTAGATGTCCACTGCACCCTGGGCTTTTACCTAGACAGGACAAAGACCTTTTGTAAATCCCCCAGACTGTTCATATCAACAATGGAGAGGTTGAAAGGCACAGCTATGTCAGTAGAAAGACTATTGAAGTGGATATCAAACTGCATCCACTTGTGCTACTCCTTATGCAACACTGAAGCTCCAATGGGCATCGGAACACGCTTGACAAGGTCTGTAGCAACTTCTGCAGCATTCCTGTACAACATGCTCGCCCTTGAGATACGCAGAGCAGCTACATGGGCATTCGAACACACTGTCACCGGTCAATACGCAATCATGCTTCGCTCGAGAGCAGATGCTAAATTAGGCTGTACAGTCCTAGCAGTAGCTACACAATCAACTCCAAAGCCCCTTCCATCCACATGAGGGCACTTCTCTACATTCTCCTGAAGTGGAGCACCCACAGGGACACCACTTGATGTACCCGTGAGTGCTCACTACCCACCATCCTCCCATCTACTTTGGCCCCCAACCAGACACTGCTGACAAAATCTCCGATTGACAGCACCGGGCACACCGCCATCTGAACTGGAGCACCCACAGGGACACACATCTCAAAGAACCTCAGTTACTGCACAAGGTGAGTAACCTTCTCTTCACCTTGTGCCTACATAGTCTTTACAAAATCTCTGGGCTGCATAATACAGTTAAAACCCTATTTCCTCAGCAAAACCAGCATACTCAACCAACCCCCACCTACAGACACATGCATATCTCCCCTCCCTGTTTGTTGGAGATAGCACTGAGAGAAGGGAGAGTGCAGGAATAATAATTATTAATTTATTTGTATTTTGGGAGCACCTAGGAACCCCAGTCATTGTGCTAGGTGCTGTACAAATGTAAAACAAAAACTGTGCCTGCTCCAGAAGCTTTACAATCTTTTGTAAATATCTTTCCTGCTTTCTCAAAAGAAGTGAGCAGGCAAGGACCTGGGAGAGATGATGCAACAAGCCTGCCCAACAAGGAACTCCCTGCTCAGACCTCCCCACCCAAGAGTTATACTAGGAGGGAGGCGTGTGTTATGTGACTGGCTGACATCTGTATCCCCATCTAGTCAAAATACTTTAGTGCTCTGGTTCCCTCTCGTGGACAGTAGGAGTATTACACTTTCTTCAGGCATCCATATTTCTGCAGCTTTCTTCATTGGCTGAAGACTAGGTGGTTCTTTGTCTCTGACCTGTTCCTTGGTCTAGGACACTGAATCCTGCAGTCCTTGCCCATGGCCCTGATTGCCATATACGTTCCTGCAGTTGCTAGGTATCCTAGGAAGCTTCAGGGGACTGTGGGGGAAGCCAGGAAATACCTGTGCCTTGTGCCAATCTGCCAGTGTGAGAGGGATATGCACCTTCCAGCCTGGCTGTAATGACAATTCCCTTTGTCTCCTGCAGGTGGAGTATGACCCCTCCAACAGTGAACGCCTACTACTCCCCCACCAAGAATGAGATTGTGTTCCCAGCCGGGATCCTGCAGGCTCCTTTCTACACCCGCACCTCCCCCAAGTATGAACATCCTCTTGCTCATCTGCTGCCCCCTCTCCCAGTGTTCTTCCCCCACTCCACCCTGCTCCCCTAAGTGGGAGGGGGATAGGGAGTGGGGACTCTGTGTTGGCAGCAGCCCAGTTGGAAGATGGTGGGTGCTTCACACACCTCTGTATCCTGGTCTACAATCATCAGTAGCTGAGGAGGGTCCTTTCCTGAGCTGGGGGCTAGAAAACAGCCAGGGGAAGAATGCTGGGACTCAGAGAGGTTCCACTGGCTCTGCCAGACTCATGCTTGGAGACTCCATGGATCTTGATGCCAGTGCGCAAAGAGCTGCCAGCACAAGATCTGGATCTTTCCCCCCGTGTTAGTCTAAGGTTCCCCCTTTTGTCAGGCCTCTTGCCTAAGGAGACAGTGAGGGATTTGCAACCATTTTTGACCCCTCCCCATCTAGTGCCGCCCTCCCCATTAACAGGTAAGGCATCTCTCTGGCCAGGTCCAATAGAACAGTAGGACAGACCAATAGAAGGTGGCCTAGTGACAGGTCTGTGCAAGATGGAGGGAAACCCAGCAAAATTGAGGAGAGGCACCATCCCCAGAGATTCCCAGTCTGGATGAGGCCACACCTTCACTTTCTTAGTTCTGTGCTGGCACCTGCTAGACATGCAACATTATGGGCTCATACAGTCTTGTGTCTAATGGTAACATGGAAATAAACATGCGTGGCTAGCTGCAGAGTGGCTCATTTGGGGCATAGAGAAGCCACAGAACATTTATCCTTGTGTCTGGGTGTCCAATGGCCTGAGGGTCTCTGATCAACTCTATATTTCATAAAAGCGGCAAAGAGTCCTGTGGCACCTTATAGACTAACAGACATATTAGAGCATAAGCTTTCATGGGTGAATGCCCACTTCGTCGGATGCATACCCACTTCATCGGATTTCATAGCTTCTCCTAGGTCCCATTGCTGGAACTGTCTGCTGCCCCTAGTGGAACATGAAGGGGGCTTTTTAAAAATAGGTTCAGATTTCCCTCTGCACTTCAGTCCTTTACAGAAAACACCATAGAGCTGTTTAATGGAGGTTGGCAGTGCAGCAGATTCATTTTGCAATTGGTGTTAATAGGAAGACGTAACAATTTCAACATGCATGGGGCTCTGTGTCTCCTTAGGACTCTTTCTGTCCACGGGGGAAGCCAAGGCAAGAAGAGCAAAAAAGTGGGGTAATGAGGAGCAGCTCATAGTCCAAGTGAAAGCCACCTCCTAGTTCAATTCCCCTACCCTAATGCTCCGGTGGGTAAAATCACAGGGCCTGTGTGCAGACATTAGTAGGCAATGGCCTTAGTGAAGCACGAATCCTAATACTCTTTGTCCTTCTCATACAGGGCACTGAACTTTGGTGGCATTGGCGTCGTTGTGGGCCATGAGCTGACTCATGCCTTTGATGACCAAGGTGGGCAACCTGAAGACACCTTATTTCCTGTTGCTTTCTCTCCCTCTTCCTCTTCCTGATGGAGCTCTGTTCTCCTCTTTGTTGAAAGGCTTCCAGTGCCAGGAGTCAAAACTAAACTCGGGTGGCCCTCTGTATCAAAGAGCCTTCTCAAAGTGGATCTTGTGAGAATGGGCCAGAGCCATCCCTCGTGTAACTCCAGTGACCTGCATGGAGCTACACCAGGTACAGATCTGGCCCAGAATGTCTAAATATGTTTGACATCTGAGACTCTGCCCAGTCTCTGAGGTGGAAAAATCTAACTAGCTGAAAGAAGGCAAGAGGAATTTTTCTTTGCTGCTTTTCTGCCAGAATGAGAAAACCTACATGTGGCTCATTAATGGTGAAAGCCTTAAAATGGGACATGAGGCTGTCATGGGGTGTGACCCCTCTCCTAGCTTCTCCCCACAGAAACTACACTGACTCCTTTGATTGTGCCTTCACCATGCCTTTTTATTTTGTGTTCCCTACACCAATTTCACAACAGTCCTTGTGCAACAGCCTGTGTTCAATATTCAACTGGCTTTTGGCCCTCTCACCAGGGCCTGAGGGTCACCAAGGACTCCTTGTTCCCAACCTCTGTCTGGCAAGACTCAACTAGCTCTGTTCCTTCCCTCCCCTTCCTTCCCCTTGCTGTACCGCCACTTATCAGCCCAGGGCTGATAGGCTAATTGGTTCAGCCAGGCAGCCTGCTTGCGTAATTACTCCCATCAGCTTCCTACTGGGGAACTAATTATTATTCAAGTGTGACAGAGTGCAGGGTGCAAACTGGTGAGCCTGCACTCTGATCAAGAGGATATCTTATTAACGCCAAAAGCATTTTGTGATGATCTGTTGCACTGGCAGAGAGCTGTCTGCAATCTCTTCCTGTGGGATTTATTGTGGTGCAATAAAATAACTATCAATAAGTTCAGGAGGTCTCAGAACTCGCCTCTCCTCTCTGAAGAGGCAATGCCATTGCTAGTATACTCACCGCATCTCCAAGCCCACAGAATGTGTGCTCTAATCTCAAACAACACCCCACCACACATACAGGCTTGGTTCTGCCAAAGGCCATCTCAGATGAAGCATTTTCTAGTTCCAGTGTTTCAATTGGTCTGCTCCTCTGCAGGGCGGGAGTATGATAAAGATGGAAATCTGCGCCCTTGGTGGAAGAACTCCTCAGTGGAGGCCTTCAAGCAGCAGACTGAGTGCATGGTGGAACAATACAGCAACTACACTGTGAACGGCGAGGCAGTGAATGGCAAACACACTCTGGGAGAGAACATTGCTGACAACGGGGGCCTCAAAGCTGCGTATCGGGTAGGAGTCTAGTACAGGCACAGGCTTCCATCTGGTATCTCTCACTGCAGCCATGGCTGTGTGGATCCTTTTGTAGTCCTAGACTTTCCCCTGATGCTATAGCTGGAGAGATATTCCTGGTAATACAGTAATGGCAAGGTGAATTGCTCTAAGAAAGTGTAAAATTCTGAGCTCCTTTTCTATGCACTGTCCTATCTATGGAAGGGGATGGGCCAGACCCAGTTTTGAGTCAACCAAAATTATTCACAGATTTGGCTCAAATTTGGCAAATAGTTTCAGCTGAAAATAAATGAAAGAGTCAAATCGGTTCATTTCAATGTTTTCTAAACAAAGCAGTTTGACTGATGCTTCATGTTGAAATTTAGCTAGATTTTTTTTTAAAGGTAAATAATCCCCAAAAACTAGCCACAACAAAAAATTTGGGGGGGAAATTCTTTAGAGTTTAGAATTCTTTAGAGATACATTTCATTCAACCTGAAAAGATTTTTGTTTTACATTTTTCATTTCAGCCCCTGAACCAAAAGTCAATTATTCAGCTCTAGTGGTGGGTTTATTTTGTGCTTTCTCTTCCCTTCACAGCCCTTAGGGCTGTCTTAGATTTGTCTCTGGCTTTCTGTGACCAAATGGAAAATGGGCACGGGGGAGACTCTTGCAATGCTGACATTTCCCTCCCTGCCAGCATGTGCCATGGAGACTGGACCGGTGTAGTCCATTAAGGGTTAATGCCCCCATGGGTAGCTGGACCAGCATTTCGTACCCCCACAAGGCAGAGGGAGTATCTCTCATCCTCTAACTCCATCCACTATGTACTTCTGCTGATGCAGGTTATCCTCTGTTCTCTCCTGCCTGCAGGCTTATCAAAATTGGGTGAAGAAGAATGGGAATGAGGAGGCTTTGCCGACACTTGGCCTCTCCAACAACCAGCTCTTCTTTGTGGGATTCGCCCAGGTGAGTCTCTGCCATCCCACGACCCTTTGTTCTGTCTCCAGGTGCACTGTGTGAGCTGGGGAATAGCAGTGTCTCCAGCTGCTGGGTTAGCGGGAATGCAATTTACAGCAGACTCCACTTTGTAGGGTGGCAGTGCCCCTCCCATCTTCACCTCCTCCCAAACCCCCTTCAAAGTTCTAGGGCATTCCTTTTCCTGAACTGAGTCCCCACATCAGTGACTGAGATGTGTGCAATCAGACCAAGGTCACAGTAGGAATTGTGAACCAGAGGCCAGAGCTTAGCGTCAGAGCAGGAGTCAGGAACAAAAGCTGAGGGTCAAAACTGGATTACCTGGAGTCAAGGAAGGAAGGAGCAGGAGCTATTTTAGTCATGGGCCAGTGCTTTGAGCAACCACTGAACTGCTGCTGCGGTTAAGCTTACGAGCCAGTCTGCTGACTTTTCCAACCAATCAGATGGCATAGCCAATTAAGCAGTCTACTACAGGTCAGCTGCACTCATTAGGTTGCCCAGAGATTGGCTGTGCTGCAGGCCCTGATTCCTGACCCCTCAAGTGGCAGAGGAGTGCAGCAAATATTAGTCTTGATGTATTGTGAAGAGAGAGATGCATTACAGTCAGTGTGGAAAGCTTGCCTTCCTATAAATTAGGGGTGGCCAACTTTAGCATGAGAACAAGCCAGAATTTACCAATGTACATTGCCAAAGAGCCACAGTAATACATCAGCAGCCCCTCATCAGCTCCCCCCACACCCACTCCCAGTGCCTCCCACCCACTGGCAGCCCCACCGATCAGCGCCTCCCCTCCCCGCACCTCCCGATCAGCTGTTTCATGGCATGCAGGAGGCTCGGGAGGGGAGGGGAAAGAGTGAGGGCATGGCAGGCTCAAGGGAGGAGATGGGAAGGGGTGGAGTGGGGGCAGGGCTCGTGGCAGAGCCAGGGGTTGAGCAGTGAGCACCCCTTGGCACATTGGAAAGTTGGTGCCGGTAGCTCCAGCCCCGGAGTCGATGCCTATACAAGGAGCTGCATATTAACTTCTGAAAAGCCGCATGTGGCTCCGGAGCCACAGGTTGGCCACCCCTGCTCTAAAGCATCTGGTAAAAGGCAAGATAACAGACTTGACAAGCCAGCTGTCTGATGCATTTTGACAAGTATAATGCTCATTTTGTAGCAAAGTAAGATACATATCCATACAGATAGAACAACTTCAGGTTGCAGAAGTCTCTGGGTGAAGCCCTTTTGCTGGTGTAATGATAAGGTTACTTACAATACACTATTCATCCTCCAGATGTGTGTGCATTGTATGGATCCAGTGTGTGGTTGCTGGTAAACAAGGGAGACCAAGTTGGGACTCAAGCTGCATGGAAACTTGTTTGTATTAGTAGTTGTTGTTTCCTATAATAAACTCCTCCTATTTAAGAAGATCTGTGATTTCCATATGTCATGACAGCTGGGACAGAGACACTTTTCAGCTATAATGAAGCCCTTGAGCTAACTCCTATTCCCTTGCATTTGCAGGTCTGGTGTTCGGTTCGCACCCCGGAGAGCTCCCACGAAGGACTCGTCACTGACCCCCACAGTCCATCACGTTTCCGAGTCATTGGTACCATCTCCAACTCCAAAGAGTTCTCTGAGCACTTCCACTGTCCTCCCGGCTCCCCTATGAACCCCCAGAAGAAGTGTGAAGTTTGGTGAAAGGAAAAGGACCAGGAAATAGTGGAAACCAATCTTTGGCTTATTGTTCCTTCATCAAGAATTGAATTTCCCAGGCTCTCTGCTCAAAGAGCAGTTTCTTCTTTCAACGAACTGTCAAACTCTCAGCAGGAATGGATCCCTGATCTCTAGGTATCATCTGCGATTCTATCTACTGTGAAAATCTTTCTTAATCTCACTCCCTTGTGAAATGTCTTTTTTTTTTTAAACCTTGTATAGGGTGTGTGTATATATGCATGTGTCTGTATGCCTTGACCCATATTTACACATACACAGTTAAGCCCCTGTCCTGTCACAGGCTTGAAGACTTTTTCTAATTGATAAAGGGAGACCCACAGATGAAAGTGATAACTGGTTTGACTGTGTATCAAAATATGCCCAACATACGCTAATCTCTCCAGAGACACATGTGCATATATGTGTGTGTGTGTGTGTGTGTGTGTGTGTAAAATATTTTAAAATATATTTTTGGGAAAATATTTTTTGAACATTATGAATTACACTGGAAAAGTTCAGGGAAAATGCATTTAAAAGCCTTTTTTTTAAGCAAAAGGATTAGTATATTTATTACTTTTTTAAAGAAGTAGTGCAACTAGATATGAGAATTTCAGTAGAGACCATTCCACTGAAACACAGGAGACTGAAGGGTGTCACTGAGGCAACAAATTAACTTTGCAGCCCTGGAGACCAGGATTCTTATTGAACCCCTGGGGTTGCTAACAAGATTGAAGAACTGCCCTTCTAGTCCATCATGGACACTGGTCCAGTGCACAGTTGGAAGAGTCTGTTCAGAGCCAGGACGGCAATAGCCAGCTGTAGCTAGCTGGAATTGAGCAGCAGTAGAAGACTGTGAGGGTAAGTGCCATGAGAGAGGTGCATGCACTTATAGTTGAGTGACAGGCCCTGAACATACCTCTAGAGCTTTATTTGCAGGCAAACGCTTGCAGGTCTTGGAAGCCATATTAAGCTCTGCTGATGTACAAGGTCCATTACAGAAAGTCTCTCAGAACAGGAAACCAAAGAGAGATTCGTTCATTCTATAAACTTTCCATCTGTCTTGAGTTGGTGACAAGGTGTTTCCTCTCTCTACTCCTGCCTCCTACAGCAAGCTAAGAGCAACACACTGTGACTTGGATACACTGGGATCCCAATCACCACCTAACTTGTTTCCAGTCAGCTGTACTTGGGTATAGTGAAAGCTGCATTGTAACTTTAAACCTTCTTGGGCCATCTTTAACTTCTGGATACAAAGGGAGAGGAAGGCAGCCGGCTGCACTAGATTATTAAATCCAACTTAAATTATGAGCCATCTCTTTGTCTTACTGCTTTAGAACAGCCCAAGCATAGACCAACCCTCTGTATGTCATCATTATTATTGCTAAAATCCGCCTTGCATAGTATAGCTTTGGTCAGGCACAGACGCAAGTCGCCTTGGATTTTGTTGTTTGGCTGGCAGGCTACAAAAACGGCTCTGTTCAGACAACTCACAAACCTGTGAAGGCTGAGGCCTCACTCCTGTGTAAACAGCTGGCCAGTTATTTAGCAATACTGCTGGCATCCCCTCTGAGCAGCTCCATAAGGGGATAGTTGTAACCACAGGACCTCATGGTCCCTGGGCTGGTGGAGATCATGTGGAATGTGGTGGTTCCTTGGGCATTCCTCTACCATCCCAGCCACAATATTCCCCCCGCACCCCTCGACTGCCTGGTAGACTGCCAGTCCTACCTCTTCTGTGCACAGTGGCAATCCATAGGAAAAAAGGGTGGGAATCAGTAACCTCAGAAAGGGGGTGGATGTTGGCTATGCACCACCCTGGGTAGTGCCCAATGACAGATCCAGCCTGGAGCTCTTCCAGGACCTTACAAATGTTCAGTTCCAGCTGTGAAAGCAGCCTCCTCCCTCTGGACTGGCACAACAGCCTGAGTATATGCACGTTTGCTCCAGTATGGAGTTCAGCCCACATTTCCGGGCTCAGAGTCTGCGCAAATCCCAATCTTGGATGGGAAAAAGGGAACCCAAAAAGCATTAAACCACCAAGAGCCATGGAAGGAAGGCGATGGGGGAGCTCTTGGTGCCATGGCCCCCAGGGAAAACAGTTTGTTCAAGTCTCTCTGACTTACTTCATCTCGCTCCCTTTCTTCTTATTTCCATCCAGTCCCATTCATTGCCGCTTCCTTGGACTCTTCCAAATTGAAATGCCTCCTTTCCCGTAAGCAAGACTTCGGAAAGTAGCCATTGGTGTGAGCACTGTGGAGCTGGAGTCCTCAATTGATTCTGATGCTGAGAAGGCTGGGTCACAGGTTGGCTTACTTACTGTGTTGCAGGTATTAGCCAGGCATGCCATACTCATTGCTACATGCAAGAGAACCCCAGTGCCCTGCAAGCTGGGAAAGGTTAAGCACACTGTAGGGCCGTAAAGGCTGGATGTCTCTCAGCTGTCTGGGAGATGGAAGAGCTAGTCCCCACCCCCTTCCAAATGGAGATCTGGCAGGGGCTGGAAGAATCATTCTGGATGGACAGAGGCAAGGATCTGATGGTCCTGCTGGGGCAAGTGGGGAAGGTTTTCTTTCAAGTATGCCTAATGAGCCTAGAAGCCTGTGGCCTGATAGTTAGAGGCACCAAGAATCCACTGTACCCATTTTGTTCAGTGTGAGGGGCAGGTGCTTCACAGCGCTGAAAATAGGCCATGAGCAACCAAGAGTAGGCTTAGCTATGAAGAGCCTCGTCTGCTCCTAGGCAATGCATTTGTCCAGATTTCACGTAATGAATGCAGAGTAACTCCTACTGTGTCCCTGTCTCTTCCCTAAAAGCCATGGCCTCATTTCAGGCTCACCCCTGGGCTTCCGTTAAATTCCTGTCTGGCAGTCTCCTAGCCACAGGATTGCCACAACACTACCTGCTCTCTGTATGTGAGCCTGTGGGCTTGGGCACCGTGGCCAGATAAGTTGTCCAGCATTGCATGTGGCTGTTCTGCATTGCTAGGGGAATTTTTTTCCATGTCTGCCCCTTTCTTTCCTCACAGCCTCCAGTGCAGAGCAGGGAGGATTTTCCTAAGCAAACTACCCAAGATGAGCCCACGGAGTAGGGCTCAGTGCTGGGAGAGCTCTGTGGCTCACTAGGTGGCTTGAGGCCTTTCATACACCAGATTTGTTAGGCAGAGTCCTAGCATCTCACCCAGTGCCAGCTTTGGGATGATTTCTTCTGCTGTCTATCATGTAACCTTATGTGCTCCTCCCACAGGTAGTCTAGTCTCACAGTTAAACCAATCTGGGATGGGTTACTGGAGTACAGGAACCCGATGATCGCTTCAAGATGTGCTGTCAACTCAAAGAGCTGAAAGGGAACAGGGAGGTCAGGACTGTGAGCTTTCAGAGCACAGCCTCCATTGAAGCAAAGGAAGCCAGTCCCTTTAGTCTGTGCTTCCAAGACATCAAGGGAGCTGGCCTGGAAAGAGCATATAGAAACTATGGGCTGTTCAATATTCTCTCCTAGATTTTAACAGGAAACTGCTGACAGTAACGGGTTCCAGTCTAATTTCCTCCAGCAAGGGGCACCATCATACTTTAGACAAAGGGAAGGACTTTTAGGGATTTTTAGTATTTATATGTTAAAGGAGGGATTTTTTTGTAACTGTTTTATCAACTTTCATTGTGGCGCTTATTGTAATTGAAATAAAATACTTGTTATTGGGTTTGAGGCTTTGTCTGTCTCTTTTATAGCTGCTCTGAGTCCTGCAGGCTCCAGGGCCTTCTCACCTGGTTGCTCAAGGTGAGTCAGTTCTAAGCATTGACAGTATGGTTTGTATTGTATGGGACATCAGTAGGATCCCATGCCTAACATGCAGATGGGTTTATACAGTAATTCCTCGCTTAACATTGTAGTTATGTTCCTGAAAAATGCAACTTTAAGCAAAACAATGTTAAGCGAATCCAATTTCCCCATAAGAATTAATGTAAATGGGGGGGTTAGGTTCCAGTGAAATTTTTTCACCAGACAAAGGCTGTATATATATACACACATGGTATAAGTTTTAAACAAACAATTTAATACTGGTACACAGCAATGATGATTGTGAAGCTTGGTTGTGGTGGTGAAGTCAGAGGGTGGGATATTTCCCAGTGGATGCCTTACTGCTAAATGATGAAATAGCAATCAGCTGACCCTTCAAGGGTTAACCCATTATTGTTAATGTAGCCTCACACTCTACAAGGCAGCACGAATGGAGGGAGGGGAGACAGCATGGCAGACAGAGACAGACACACACACACCGTGTGTGTGTGAGAGAGAGAGAGATGCGCATTGCCCCTTTAAGTACACTGACCCCACTCTAAGTACACGGCTTTTTAAGTAGATCAGCAAGTTGAGACAGAAGCTGCTGCCAGGAAGCTCCCTCAGTCCTGAGCCCTGTCGTGTTCCCCCCCTGCTCTATGGAAATGGGGTAAGTGTGAGGCAGGAGCAGGGGGGAGGGGGATACCCTGACATTAGCCCCCTTTCTCACCCCCGCACAGCAAGCAGGAGGCTCCGGGGAGTAGCTCCAAGGCAGAGGGCAGGAGCAGCACACGGCAGTGGTGGGAGGGACAGCTGAACTGCCCGGTAATTGATAGCCTGCTGGGCGGCTGCCGCACAGGGGACTTAGGGGAGCGGGGAGCTGATGGGGGGGCTGCCGGTCCACCCTGGTTCCAAGTCCCCACCAGCAGCTCCAACGGGCTGCTCTTCCTGCAAGCAGTGGACAAAGAAGGCGGCTGCCAAATGACCTTATAAGGGAGCATTGCGCAACTTTGAATGGGCATTTTCTCTAATTGCTCAGCAATATAACAACGAAACAAGGTTAACTGGAACAACTTTAAGTGAGGAGTTACTCTATTGCAAGGGCAGCCATGGAAAGGACAGGAAGCAAAGGGACAAGAGAGAAGAGAAGACAGATGAGGTTGTATATCCTGTACTGGGAGTTGATTGCCAAATAACACATTTATTTTTCATGCTTGGAAGATTCCAAACCTCTGAGCAGCTGCAAAACCGCTGCTGCTGCTTGAAGACCTGCCTGCAAAAATGTTCCACTTTCCCTCCTCCCCAATATGGAATTCCTTCTTCTCTCCCTCCTGCTCCCCCTCAAAATCTCCCCTGCTCAAAAGCCAGGTCAGGCAAAACAACTCCAAGCCAGTAATGGCTTGTATAGAAACCAGACTGTCATGGCTTTTGGACTCTGTTATCTGGGACCACACAGAGCTAGGAACTGAGATCTTCTTAGCACCAGAAAGGGGAGGTCCTCAGTGTCCTGCTGGGGACCCAGCACATTTCTAGCCCCAGAAGTGCCTTCAAGCTTTTGTTGCTGGCTTTCATTAGCAGGCTTTTATGGATCCCTCTCAGCCCAGTACCATTGCATTTGTGTAGTCCAATATTCTGGGAGCTGAGCCTCCACCCTATAGCTCCTGCTTCCTTTTTTTTGAATAGGGACTGCAGATTTTCCTAACAGCTATAAATCATGTAATTATGGCCCTTGGTGGAAGGATACAAAAATAGTCCCAATAACACTTTTTTAAAAAGATCCCCCTCTAAAGCATTCCTTAACCGTTTTCTCTTAACTGGCAGGGTGCAGGCAGACTCCAGGATGGTGCTAATCGCTAACATAAATGTGCTGCACTAGTATGAATAGTAACTTGCACCAGTGTTGTGGGGAAAGGGGGATATGCTACAGTCTATTTCTAGACCAGTGCTAAACCTCAATGTAGACATGGCCTGAGGTATCAGGGCTTGCCAGAAACACCCTCAGAGACCCCCTTCAGCAAAGGGCAGTCCAAAGGTGGTATTTCTAACATAACAAAAAACAAGCAAAGCTCTCACCTACACATCCCTTATCTTTTATTTGACACCACGCCTTTATCCATCAGAGAGGCACAAACCCAGCTTTTTAAAAATCCTTTGCAGGGCTCCTTTAAGACAATAAACTTAAGTGTGCAAATTCCTGCACAGGGAATGTATAGAGAACAGGCCTTATTATGGCACAAGACAGGCTTGACCTTGGTTTGGTCTAGCTTTGGAAACACTTAGAAATAAGGCACAGGTTTTTAACAGTGATGGTGATTGGAACCAACTCCAAAGGTAAGTGGTGAATTTGCCATCTCTTGATGTCTTCAAATCCAGACTGGCCTTTCTGAAAGAGCTGCTTTCTGGTCTAGCTTAGGAAATACTTAGAAATAAGGCACAGCTTTTTAACAGTGATGTTAAAAGAAGGTGTAACAGTAGGGGGGGAGAATTAGCATGGGGAAATAGTTTTGTGAACTATTTCCCCATGCTAATTTTTTCCCCTACTGTTACTCACACTTTCCTGTCAACTGTTGGAAATGAGCCATCCTGATTATCACTACAAAAGTTTTTTTCTCCTGCTGATAATAGCCCACCTTAATTGATTTGTCTCATTAGAGTTGGTATGGCAACCCCCATCTTTTCATGTTCTGTGTGTATGTGTGTATATATATATATATATATATATATATATATAAAATCTTCCTACTGTATTTTCCACTCCATGCATCTGATGAAGTGGGGTTTAGCCCACGAAAGCTTATGCCCAAATAAATTTGTTAGTCTCTAAGGTGCCACAAGTACTCCCCATTCTTATTGTTAGGAATGTTTGTTGATAAATAGTTTATTGAAATCAGGAGAGGTGATGATCTTATGACGTGTCCTTATGAGCTGAATATTTTGTGGAAGTTAATTATAAAAAGACTAGACAATAGAGTGTACTTTGGAGCAGTTCTCTGAAGTGATCCTGAGAGACTTTTCTGAAACCATACTCCCCAGCAGGGAAGTGACCGGCCATCGCAGACCTGCTGTGAACTACTCAACACCATCTCAAATTCTAGGTAATGATTTGGGGTGTTCTAAACCTATTGCTTATGTTCTAGTGTGCTTAAATCTAATAAATTGTAGTTTTTAGGCAAGAGCATGCTTACTCGTAACAATTTTTCATCAGCCGGAAGCGCTGAGTTCCCACTGATTTATTCCTGACACTGCCTGGAGTGAAACAGTTAAGCTACCACTGCTTTGGATTCTGAAAACCCTGGGTAACACAGCTAAAGAATGTAACAAACATCATCCCTGTCTCCTTTACATGCACCCAGTTCTCCCATTCCAGTCATTTGTCCATGGATTGGCTCAGAAAAGAGGAGCATTACTAATCAACAAATGTGGTCTCTCTTCAACTGATGGAATTGAATTCTGGAGCCAAGGGTTCGCTGCCCCAAGTCAATGGTAGACAAAACTCATGCTGGGCCTCAGGTAAGGCAGAAGGAAAACTGCTCTTAGTGGAGTATCTCCTGAGCTGCCCAAATATGGCCAGGGCTGTTAGTGTTGAACACATTGCTGGCTGTTCTGCACTATTGAGTGCTATTTGGGTTCTTTACTTTCTTATTGTTTTTTTATTTCAAAGCAAATAGACAGTCTCATGTCTTTTATTAGAACTTAGTTCTCTTCCCAGACACCTATTTTTTGCTATAGTCCATCAGTAACAGATGTTTCCAAGGACAATAAACTGACCATCTACTACTTCATGAAAGCCTTGTTTAACTTATCCATCTTGATCGCCTGCTCTGACCTTCAGTGACATTGGAAAGCCTGATCCTAATTTTCTCCCCAAATGCCCTTCTTTTTACCCTTGCACTATGGGCAGAAATAGTTCACTGCCGAAGGAATAATGCAGGGTACCATTAGCCTGTAGGGCGAGAGGCTGGAGTCCTTTTGTTAACTCTAGCTATTGGTGAAGGAAGTCCTGCGGTAAGTCAATACAAGGAGCCAGGGAGCTAGAACTACAATCCTCTTTCACACATGACCTTTCTAAAAGGTCAAACTAAATGGCTTTCAAAATAAGTTCCTCAGACTTTGTATCTTAGCCATACTTGCTACACGCAGTGGGCCAGATCCTCAGCTAGTGTAAAATACTGTAGATCCATTGTTGCCAATGAATAATAAGAGAAGATATAGGGTTAAACCCTCCTGCATGACTTCAAAAAGATTGTCTTAGGCTGACCCAGACAGATTTTGTACTAGTATAACTATGTTGGCTAGGGAAGTGATTTCATATAGTTATACCAGTACAATCCCATGTGTGGATACAGTTATACTGGTATAAAGCTGCCTTATACCAGTACAGCTTATTCTCCTTCCCATACAGGAATAAGCAACATCAGTAAGAAGGCTTGTCCGCATGTGGACTCTTTCAGGAATAGCTATGCCTGCCTGCATAGTTGCTCAAATTATTCATTTTACGTAAATTTGCTGCCAGATGGAGCCCTTTTTTCCTATAGAGAAATGAGTCACTGCCTGTGATTTACATATTCACTTTGTATGTGTGCAAACAAACTTTCTCTGAGCAGTGTTTGACTCTTGCTGAAGTGGGAGGGTCTGATGCGGTACAGACACCCCACAGCAGGTAGGAAGGGGTTAAAGAGCAGCCATGGAATTGGGCAGCCCCGCCATGCACAGCTGTGACTGATGCCAGGTTTGGAAGAGATGCTTACCAGGGAGAAGCCCAGCTCAGAGGACCCCAGCCCTGGGAGGGCATCAGGCCTCTACCCTCAGCTCCCAGAAAGGAGCCCAGCTGCTGTCAGGCTCCTGCACACAGTGGGTGCAGTACGATGGCCAGGCCGTTGGTGGGACAGGAGGCATGGTGCTGGGCTCTATTGCTGTTAGTTTGGTTTTCGTGCTTTGCTGCCGCACCCCCTGGCTTAAAGTGGTTTCCATCATTAACAGTTTGGTTTAAAGTCTCTCAGCACCCCCACTATAAAAACTGTTCCAGCACCTCTGGCTGTGGCAGCGGCTGAGACCACGAGCCTGGCCCAGGGCAGGATGCAGACAAGGCGAGCCCCTTCACTCAAGCTGGGCTGGTTCAGGAAGTAGCTGAGGGAAGAAGAAAGAGGGTTGATGAGGCAGAAAACCCGCTTACTGCAGAGTCCCTGGGCTGGATCCAGGGTGGAGGCAGGAACTGGTCCCTACAGGCTCACCAAGGGGAGGGGAGGGGAGGCGGGGTCCTGCATGGAGGATCCAGATACAAGGTCTAGAAGTACTAAGGGGTCAGGCTTCAGACCAAAGATCTGTTCTAAGGCAGTGGACTCTTTTTTGAGTTGGACTCTTATTCCCCCCTGTCAGGGTTCCCTCCCCACTCTGAACTCTGGAGTACAGATGTGGGGACCTGCATGAAAGACCCCCTAAGCTTAATTCTACCAGCTAAGGTTAAAAACTTCCCCAAGGCACAAATCCTACCTTGTCCTTGGATGGGTACTGCTGCCACCACCAAGTGAGTTTGACAAAGATTCAGGAAAAGAACCACTTGGAGTTCCTGTTTCCCTAAAATATCCCCCCAAGCCCCTTCACCCCCTTTCCTGGGGAGGCTTGAGAATAATCTACCAACCAAATAGGTAAACCAGATTCTTAAAAAACAGAATTTTATTATAAAGAAAAAAAAGTAAAAGAAGCACCTCTGTAAAATCAGGATGGAAGGTAACTTTACAGGGTAATCAGATTCAAAACACAGAGGATTCCACTCTAGGCAAAACTTCAGAGTTACTAAAAAACAAGGATAAGCCTCCCTCTTAGCACAGGGAAAATTCACAAGCTAAAAACAAAAGATAATCTAACGCTCCTTGCCTTATTTACTTACTCTTTTTGCAATATTGAGACTCATTTTAGGATGATTTTAGGAGAAGGAGTTTTCTGACCTGATGCTTCTCTGCTTCCCCAGGGAACACACAAACAAAGAGCACAAACAAAGCCTTATCCCCACCCCCCGCATATTTGAAAGTATCTTTTTTCCACATTGGTCCTTTTGGTCAGGTGCCAACCAGGTTATTTGAGCTTCTTAACCCCTTACAGGTAAGGAGGAATTCTAGGTTACCCTTAGCTATATGGTTATGACACCCCTAAAGGGATGTGGCCTGGCAGGAGGACAGAATCACAAAGTAAAGTGAACTATCAGCAGACCTGGATGGCTGCCTGGTGAGGGCCATGGAGCAGAAGACCCTGCAAGGTCATACCCAGTCACAAGGGGGTGTGCTGGCTGATGAGGCACTTTGTCACTGAGAGGGTTATTTAAGTCACATGACGTCATTTCTGGTCCCTGATTAGATGACTGTAATTTTTAAAAAAAAGCGATAATATATACCCTGGTTTGCTCATTAATATTTTTAAACAAAAGGAGACTCTGCGGGAAGAACCGCCATTCCCCAAATGCTCATGACCAATCCTCATCAGCCATGAGGATGGGGGTTGGACTAGATGACCTTCTGGGGTCCCTTCCAACCCTGATATTCTATGAATGGCCAAGAATAGCCAATAAGAGGGCTATGAAGGTGATTGGACCGAACAGCCATAGGATGTTTGAACAAATGTTTGTAAACAGCACTACCTATTAGATGGGGTAGGATCTGAGTTACTACAGAAAATTCTTTCCTGGGTATCTGGCTGGTGAGTCTTGCCCATATGTTCTGGGTTTAGCTGATCGCCATATTTGGGGTTGGGAAGGAATTTTCCTCCAGGGCAGATTGGAGAGGCCCTAGAGGTTTTTCACCTTCCTCTGTAGCATGGGGCACGGGTCACTTGCTGGAGGATTCTCTCCTCCTTGAAGTCTTTAAACCATGATTTGAGGACTTCAATAGCTCAGACATAGGTGAGAGGTTTTTCGCAGGAGTCTGTGGGTGAGTTTCTGTGGCCTGCGTTTTGCAGGAGGTCGGACTAGATGATCATAATGGTCCCTTCTGACCTTAGTATCTATGACTCTATAAATCATGCTGACCAACATTGTCTCTTTTTCTTTGTATTGCCCCATCTGGCTGTAAAGTAATCCCAGGCCTCCTCTACCTTTAGATCCATAAGTTCTTCAGTCCAATCCACTTCCCCAACTAATTTCCTTAATTTTTGAAAGTCAGCCCTTTTGAAATCAAAAACCCTAGTTGCAGATTTATTTTTGTTATTCCTTCCATTTAGTTTGAACTGAATTAGCTCATGATCACTTGAGCCAAGATTGTCCCCTACAACCATTTCTTCTATGAGGTCCTCGCTACTCACCAAAATTAAATCTAAAATGGCATCCCCTCTAGTCGGTTCAGCAACTACTTGATGAAGGAATCCATCAGCTATCGCATCTAGGAAAATCTGAGCCCTATTATTATTACTAGCACTGGTCCTCCAGTCTATATCTGGGAAGTTAAAGTCTCCCATGATCATGCAGTTTCCATTAGTATTTACTTTATTAAAGATATTAAAAAGGGCTCTATCCATATCCAGATTAGATCCCGGAGGTCTATAGCACACCCCAAGCACTATCGTAGGAGAGGCTTTACTAGTTTTCTTCCCCAATGTAATTTTTGCCCAGACGGACTCTGTCTTATCCATTGCATCGCTTCTTATTTCTTTACATTCTACCTCATCATTGATGTACAATGCTACTCCACCACCTTTACCTTTGTTTCTGTCTTTCCTAAAGAGCACATACCCTTCAATATCTGTAGTCCAGTCATGACTACTATTCCACCATGTTTCTGTTATCCCTATAATATCTGGTTTCACTTCCTGCACCAGTAGCTCTAGTTCCTCCATTTTGTTACCTAGGCGCCTCGCATTGGTGTACAAACATCTTTATTTTTGCTGTTTGGACTCGCTCACATTTTGTACCCTATTAGGCACAGTCATTCTACAGCCAGTATAACCTATTAGACTAGTATCCACACCGCCCTCGCTCCTTATATACATTCTCCTACCCACGGCTGTATCCTTTCTTACTTCATCTTCTTCCCTCTCAATGCTAAAATCTGGCGTGGAGATTTTCTGGACATCTCCCATCCATCTCCCCCCAATTCCTAGTTTAAAGCTCTCTTTATCAGTTGTGCCAGCCTCAATCCTAGAAGTCTATTTCCTTCCCTACTCAGATGAAGTTTATCCCGAGAGAACTGACCTCTGTCCGTGAATGCCTCGCAGTGGCCATACATCCCAAAGCCCTCCTTATAGCACCACTGCCTAAGCCATCTGTTGACAGTCATAATCTTGTCAGACCTTTGTTGCCCTTCTCTAGGAACAGGAAGGATCCCACTAAAGATCACCTGAGCCTCAATTTCCTTAAGTGTCTTCCCCAGCCTAGCATAGTCTCCCTTAATACTTTCCAGCGAGAATCTAGCCGTATCATTTGTTCCCACATGAAGGATAATTAGGGGATTCTTTCCCGCTCCCTTTAGGATCCTTTTCAACCTCAGGTCTACATCCCGTATCTTAGCACCTGGAAGACAGCACACCCTTCTATTCTCAGGATCAGCTCTAGTTACAGGCCTGTCTATTCTTCTCAATAAAGAGTCCCCGATCACATAGACCTGCCTTTTCCTGGTGATAGTGCTATTCTCCAGTCTCTCCCCTGTTCCCTCTGGCTGCAAGTTCTTTCCATTCCTATTTTCCCTTACAATCTTCTTCAACCCATCCTGTATCCTCCTGGGGCTCATATTTGGTGTAGTCTCCCTTGACTCTTCCCCTTTTTCTATAGGACTAGCCTCTCTTCTCTTCTTCCTTACCCTTCCACCTTCAACAAGTACCTGCTGAGCCCCTTCTTCATTTCCAACTCTGCAAACCTGTTCCTAAAGCTCTATTTCATAGAATCATAGAATCATAGAATATCAGGGTTAGAAGGGACCCCAGAAGGTCATCTAGTCCAACCCCCTGCTCAAAGCAGGACCAAGTCCCAGTTAAATCATCCCAGCCAGGGCTTTGTCAAGCCTGACCTTAAAAACCTCTAAGGAAGGAGATTCTACCACCTCCCTAGGTAACGCATTCCAGTGTTTCACCACCCTCTTAGTGAAAAAGTTTTTCCTAATATCCAATCTAAACCTCCCCCATTGCAACTTGAGACCATTACTCCTCGTTCTGTCATCTGCTACCATTGAGAACAGTCTAGAGCCATCCTCTTTGAAACCCCCTTTCAGGTAGTTGAAAGCAGCTATCAAATCCCCCCTCATTCTTCTCTTCTGCAGACTAAACAATCCCAGCTCCCTCAGCCTCTCCTCATAAGTCATGTGCTCTAGACCCCTAATCATTTTCGTTGCCCTTCGTTGTACTCTTTCCAATTTATCCACATCCTTCCTGTAGTGTGGGGCCCAAAACTGGACACAGTACTCCAGATGAGGCCTCACCAGTGTCGAATAGAGGGGAACGATCACGTCCCTCGATCTGCTCGCTATGCCCCTACTTATACATCCCAAAATGCCATTGGCCTTCTTGGCAACAAGGGCACACTGCTGACTCATATCCAGCTTCTCGTCCACTGTCACCCCTAGGTCCTTTTCCGCAGAACTGCTGCCGAGCCATTCGGTCCCTAGTCTGTAGCGGTGCATTGGATTCTTCCATCCTAAGTGCAGGACCCTGCATTTATCCTTATTGAACCTCATTAGATTTCTTTTGGCCCAATCCTCCAATTTGTCTAGGTCCTTCTGTATCCTATCCCTCCCCTCCAGCGTATCTACCACTCCTCCCAGTTTAGTATCATCCGCAAATTTGCTGAGAGTGCAATCCACACCATCCTCCAGATCATTTATGAAGATATTGAACAAAACGGGCCCCAGGACCGACCCTTGGGCACTCCACTTGACACCGGCTGCCAACTAGACATGGAGCCATTGATCACTACCCGTTGAGCCCGACAATCTAGCCAGCTTTCTACCCACCTTATAGTGCATTCATCCAGCCCATACTTCCTTAACTTGCTGACAAGAATGCTGTGGGAGACCGTGTCAAAAGCTTTGCTAAAGTCAAGAAACAATACATCCACTGCTTTCCCTTCATCCACAGAACCAGTAATCTCATCATAAAAGGCGATTAGATTAGTCAGGTATGACCTTCCCTTGGTGAATCCATGCTGACTGTTCCTGATCACTTTCCTCTCCTCTAAGTGCTTCAGGATTGATTCTTTGAGGACCTGCTCCATGATTTTTCCAGGGACTGAGGTGAGGCTGACCGGCCTGTAGTTCCCAGGATCCTCCTTCTTCCCTTTTTTAAAGATGGGCACTACATTAGCCTTTTTCCAGTCATCCGGGACTTCCCCCGTTCGCCACGAGTTTTCAAAGATAATGGCCAAGGGCTCTGCAATCACAGCCGCCAATTCCTTCAGCACTCTCGGATGCAATTCGTCCGGCCCCATGGACTTGTGCACGTCCAGCTTTTCTAAATAGTCCCTAACCACCTCTATCTCTACAGAGGGCTGGCCATCTCTTCCCCATTTTGTGTTGCCCAGCACAGCAGTCTGGGAGCTGACCTTGTTAGTGAAAACAGAGGCAAAAAAAGCATTGAGTACATTAGCTTTTTCCACATCCTCTGTCACTAGCTTGCCTCCCTCATTCAGTAAGGGGCCCACACTTTCCTTGGCTTTCTTCTTGTTGCCAACATACCTGAAGAAACCCTTCTTGTTACTCTTGACATCTCTTGCTAGCTGCAGCTCCAGGTGCGATTTGGCCCTCCTGATATCTTTCCTACATGCCCGAGCAATATTTTTATACTCTTCCCTGGTCATATGTCCAACCTTCCACTTCTTGTAAGCTTCTTTTTTATGTTTAAGATCCGCTAGGATTTCACCATTAAGCCAAGCTGGTCGCCTGCCATATTTACTATTCTTTCGACTCATCGGGATGGTTTGTCCCTGTAACCTCAACAGGGATTCCTTGAAATACAGCCAGCTCTCCTGGACTCCCTTCCCTTTCATGTTAGTCCCCCAGGGGATCCTGGCCATCTGTTCCCTGAGGGAGTCAAAGTCTGCTTTCCTGAAGTCCAGGGTCCGTATCCTGCTGCTTACCTTTCTTCCCTGCGTCAGGATCCTGAACTCAACCAACTCATGGTCACTGCCTCCCAGATTCCCATCCACTTTTGCTTCCCCCACTAATTCTACTCGGTTTGTGAGCAGCAGGTCAAGAAAAGCGCTCCCCCTAGTTGGCTCCCCTAGCACTTGCACCAGGAAATTGTCCCCTACGCTTTCCAAAAACTTCCTGGATTGTCTATGCACCGCTGTATTGCTCTCCCAGCAGATATCAGGAAAATTAAAGTCACCCATGAGAATCAGGGCATGTGATCTAGTAGCTTCCGTGAGTTGCCGGAAGAAAGCCTCATCCACCTCATCCCCCTGGTCCGGTGGTCTATAGCAGACTCCCACCATGACATCACTCTTGTTGCACACACTTCTAAACTTAATCCAGAGACACTCAGGTTTTTCCACAGTTTCGTACCGGAGCTCTGAGCAGTCATACTGCTCCCTTACATACAGTGCTACTCCCCCACCTTTTCTGCCCTGCCTGTCCTTCCTGAACAGTTTATAACCATCCATGACTGTACTCCAGTCATGTGAGTTATCCCACCAAGTCTCTGTTATTCCAATCACGTCATAATTCCTTGACATCACCAGGACCTCCAGTTCTCCCTGCTTGTTTCCAAGGCTTTGTGCATTTGTATATAAGCACTTGAGATAACCTGTTGATCGCCCCTCATTCCCAGTATGAGGCAGGAGCCCTCCCCTCACAGACCTTCCTGCCTGTGCTTCCTCCCGGTATCCCGCTTTCCCACTTACCTCAGGGCTTTGGTCTCCTTCCCCCGGTGAACCTAGTTTAAAGCCCTCCTCACTAGGTTAGCCAGCCTGCTGGCAAAGATGTTCTTCCCTCTCTTCGTAAGATGGAGCCCGTCTCTGCCCAGCACTCCTCCTTCATGGAACACCATCCCATGGTCAAAGAATCCAAAGCCTTCTCTCCGACACCACCTGCGTAGCCATTCGTTGACCTCCACGATTCGACGGTCCCTACCCAGGCCTTTTCCTTCCACGGGGAGGATGGACGAGAACACCACTTGCGCCTCCAACTCCTTTATCCTTCTTCCCAGAGCCACGTAGTCCGCAGTGATCCGCTCAAGGTCATTCTTGGCAGTATCATTGGTGCCCACGTGGAGAAGCAGGAAGGGGTAGCGATCCGAGGGCTTGATGAGTCTCGGCAGTCTCTCCGTCACATCACGAATCTTAGCCCCTGGCAAGCAGCAGACTTCTCAGTTTTCCCGGTCAGGGCGGCAGATAGATGACTCAGTCCCCCGGAGGAGAGAGTCCCCGACCACCACCACCCGCCTTCTCCTCTTGGGAGTGGTGGTCGTGGAACCCCCAACCTCAGGACATCGCATCTCATGCCTCCCAACCAGCGGAGTCTCCTTCCGCTTTCTCCCCCCAGACATATCATCTGGTCCACTCTCCGCATTGGTACCTGTGGAGAGAACATGAAAGCGGTTAGTTACCTGTGTCTGTGTTACTGGAACCCGGACATTCCGCTTACCTCTTCTGGAGGTCACATGTTGCCAAGCTTCTTCACTGGCCTCTTGGCTCCTCTGTGCAACCTGCTCTATATCTTTAGAGCTTTGTGCCCCTAGAAGGCTATCCTGAGTTTGGTCCAGAAAATCCTCAGTCTCTCGTATACAACGCAGGGTCGTTACCTGTTGCTCCAGACCTTCAATCTTCTCTTCCAATATGGAGACCAGCTTGCACTTTGTACAGACAAAGTCGCTTCTGTCCTGTGGAAGAAAGACAAACATGGCACATCCAGTGCAGGTCACAACAGCTGAACCCCCCCCTTCCATATCACCTACCTACTATGAGCTTCCTCAGAGACGTTGGCAAGATGTAAGCCTCACTGGGCTCACTCCAGGCGAACTCCCAGGCAAACTCCTGCTGTGAGCTGCTCTGCTGTCCCCGCTGGTTCGCTGCCGCTCAGCTGGTTCGCGAGGCTCCTTCACTAGCCTGTCTTTTTCTCTGCCTGGTTCTTTGAGTCACATGTTTCCACTGACCACTTTCCTCATCCAGTCTCTCCTCAAAATTCCCCAGCCCTGCTTCCATCTGTGAGTCTGAACTTTTCCCTTCAGATACCTCATATCTTTGCTCCATCATCTGCTCAAACCCCTTCCTAAACTCAACCAGACTTTCCACCTGCATCTCCAAACCTCGGATCTTTTCCTCCATCAGCTCTATCAGACGGGCATTTCATGCAGAAAAAACTCTTACCAGGTCCCCCCTCCAGGATCATGTACATACCACAGCTTCCACATCCAGTCGTCCTCAATGTGTCTATCACTACAGGAGTCACTCCCACAGCTGCCTCTGTATCTGTCATCTCCTTCCCACCTAAATCCTGTTAATCTGGGAAACACAAGCCACACCAAAAAGACCACACTCCCCCCCAGCAAAAGCAAACCCCAAACAAGCACCACAATCCAAACTCCCACTCAAACTCCCCTGTTTAGAGCTCTGATTGCTAGCTCCTGTGCCGCTGCAGCTGTCTGATATTCTTGTATTCTGAGAAGTAGTAAACACTTCCTTATTTACTTTCTCTACACCAGTCATGATTTTACAGACCTCAGTCATATCTCCCCTTAGCAATAGAATCAAAGAATATTAGGGTTGGAAGAGACCTCAGGAGGTCATCTAGTCCAATCCCCTGCTCAAAGCAGGACCAACAACAACTAAATCATCCCAGCAAGGGCTTTGTCAAGCCGGGCCTTAAAAACCACTAAGGATGGAGATTCCACCACCTCCCTAGGGAACCCATTCCAGTGCTTCACCACCCTCCTAGTGAAATAGTGTTTCCTAATATCCATTAGGACCTCCCGCACTGCAACTTGAGACCATTGCTTCTTGTTCTGTCATCTGCCACCACTGAGAACAGCCTAGCTCCATCCTCTTTGTAACCCTCATTCAGGTAATTGAAGGCTGCTATCAAATCCCCTCTTATTCTTCTCTTCTGCACACTAAATAACCCCAGTTCCCTCAGCCTCTCCTCTAAGTCATGTGCCCCAGCCCCTAATAATTTTTGTTGCCCTCCTCTGGATTCTCTCCAATTTGTCCACATCCCTTCTGTAGTGGTGGGACCAAAACTGGACTCAATACTCCAGGTGTGGTCTCATTGGTGCCAAATAGAGGGAAATAATCACTTCCTTCGATCTGCTGGCAATGCTCCTACTAATACAGCCCAATATGCCATTGGCCTTCTTGGCAACAAGGGCACACTGCTGACTCATATCCAGCTTCTCATCCACTGTAATCCCCAGGTCCTTTTCTGCAAAACTGCTGCTTAGACAGTTGGTCCCCAGCCTGTAGCCGTGCATGGGATTCTTCCTTCCTAAGTGCAGGACTCTGCACTTGTCCTGGTTGAACCTCATCAGATTTCTTTTGGCCCAATCCTTCCATTTGTCTAGGTCACTCTGGACTCTATCCCTACCCTCCAGTTTATTTACCTCTCCCCTCATCTTAGTATCATCTGAGAACTTGCTGAGGGTGCAATTAATCCCATCATCCAGATCATTGATAAAGATGTTGAACAAAACCGGCCCCAGGAACAACCCCTGGGGCACTCCGCGTGATACCGGCTGCCAACTAGACATTGAGCCATTGATCACTACCCTTTGAGCTCAACAATCTAGCTAGCTTTCTAACCACCTTGTAGTCCATTCATCCTATCCATACTTTTTTAACTTGCTGGTAAGAATACTGTAGGAGACTGTATCAAAAGCTTTGCTAAAGTCAAGATACATCACATCCACCATTTTCCCCATATCCACAGAGCCAGTTATCTCATCATAGAAGGCAATCATGTTGGTTAGGCATGACTTGCCCTTGGTCAGGGGTTCTCATACTGGGGGTTGGGACCCCTCAGGGGGTTGTGAGATTATTAAATGGGAGGGTCACAAGCTGTCAGCCTCCACCCCAAACCCGGCTTGCCTCCAGCATTTATAATGATATTAAATATATTAAAATGTGTTTTTAATTTATAACGGGGGTCGCACTCAGAGGCTTGCTATGAGAAAGGGGACACAAGTACAAAAGTTTGAGAACCACTGCCCCTGGTGAATCCATTTTGACTGTTCCTGATCACCTTCCTCACCTCCACGTGCTTCAAAATGGATTCCTTGAGGACCTGTTCCATGATTTTGCCAGGGACTGAAGTGAGGCTGACTGGTCTGTAGTTCCCCAGGTTCTCTTTCTTCCCTTTTTAAAATATGGGCACTATATTTGCCTTTTTCCAATTGTTCGGGACCTCCCCCAATCACCACAAATTTTCAAAGATAATGGCCAATGGCTCTGCAATCACATCAGCCAACTCCCTCAGCACCCTTGGATGCATCTGATCTGGACCCATGGACTTGTGCATGTCCAGCTTTTCTAAATAAACCTTAACCTGTTCTTTCACCACAGAGGGCTGCTAACCTCCTTCCCATGCTGTGTTGCCCAGTGCAGCAGTCTGGGAGCTGACCGTGTCTGTGAAGACGGAGGCAAAAAAAGCATTGAGTACTTCAGCTTATTCCACATCATCTCTCACTATGTTGCCTCCCCCATTCAGTCAGGAGTCCACACTTTCCCTGACCTTCTTCTTGTTGCTAACATACCTGTAGAAACCCTTCTTGTTACCCTTCACATCCCTTGCTAGCTGCAACTCCAGTTGTGGTTGGCCTTCCTGATTACACCCCTACATGCTTGAACAGTATTTTTATGCTCCTCCCTAGTCATCTGTCCAAATTTCCAATTCTTGTAAGCTTCCTTTTTGAGTTTAAGCTCACCGAAGATTTCGCTATTAAGCCAAGCTGGTTGCCAGCCATATTTGCTATTCTTTCTACACTTTGGGATGATTTGTTCCTGTACCCTCAATAAGGATTCTTTAAAATACAGCCAGCTCTCCTGGACTCCTTTCCCCCTCATGTTATTCTCCCAGGGGATCCTGCCCATCAGTTCCCTGAGGGAGTCAAAGTCTGCTTTTCTGAAGTCCAGGGTCTGTATTCTGCTGCTCTCCTTTCTTCCTTTTTTCAGGATCCTGAACTCAACCATCTCATGGTCACTGCTGCCTAGGTTGCCACCCACTTCTTCTTCCCCTACCAATTCTTCCCTGTTTGTGAGTAGCAGGTTAAGAGGAACATGGCCCCTAGTTGGTTCCTTCAGCACTTGTACCAGGAAGTTGTCCCCAACACTCTCCAAAAATTTCATGGATTGTCTGTGCATTGCTGTATTGGTCTCCCAGCAGATGTCAGGATGATTGAAGTCCCCCATTAGAACCAGGGCCTGTGATCTGGAAACTTCAGTTAGATGTCCAAAGAAACTTTTCCAAGCTGAAAAGTCCCAGTCTTATTAATCTCTCCTCATATGGAAGCCGGTCCATACCCCTAATAATTTTTGTTGCCCTTTTCTGAACCATTTCCAATTCCAATATATCTTTTTTGAGATCATAGAATATCAGGGTTGGAAGCGACCTCAGGAGGTCATCTAGTCCAATCCCCTGCTCAAAGCAGGACCAATCCACAACTCAATCATCCCAGTCAGGGCTTTGTCAAGCCTGACCTTAAAAACTTCTAAGGAAGGAGATTCCACCACCTCCCTAGGTAACCCATTCCAGTGTTTCACCACCCTCCTAGTGAAAAATTTTTTCCTAATATCCAACCTAAACCCCCACACTGCAACTTGAGCCCATTACTCCTTGTTCTGTCATCTGCTACCACTGAGAACAGTCTAGATCCATCCTCTTTGGAACCCCCTTTCAGGTAGTTGAAAGCAGCTATCAAATCCCCCCTCATTCTTCTCTTCCGCAGATTTAACAATCCCAGTTCCTTCAGCCTCTCCTCATAAGTCATGTGTTCCAGCCCCCTAATCATTTTTGTTGCCCTCTGCTGGAGGTTTTCCAAATTTTTGACATCCTTCTTTTAGTGTGGGGCCCAAAACTGGACACAGTACTCCAGATGAGGCCTCACCAATGTCGAATAGAGGGGAACGATCACATCCTTCGATCTGCTGGCAATGCCCCTACTTATACATCCCAAAATGCCATTGGTCTTCTTGGCAACAACGGCACACTGTTGACTCATATCCAGCTTCTCGTCCACTGTAACCCCTAAATCCTTTTCTGCAGAACTGCTGCCGAGCCATTAAGTCCCTAGTCTGTAGCGGTGCATGGGATTCTTCCGTCATAAGTGCAGGAGTCTGCACTTGTCCTTGTTGAACCTCATCAGATTTCTTTTGGCCCAATCCTCTAATTTGTCTAGGGCCCTCTGTATCCTATCCCTACCCTCCAGCGTACCTACGTTTCCTCCCAGTTTAGTGTCATCTGCAAACTTGCTGAGGGTGCAATCCACACATCCTCCAGATCATTAATGAAGATATTGAACAAAACCGTCCCCGGGACCGACCCTTGGGGCACTCTGCTTGATACCGGCTGCCAAGTAGACATGGAGCCATTGATCACTACCTGTTGAGCCCGACAATTTAGCCAACTTTCTATCCACCTTATAGTCCATTCATCCAGCCCATACTTCTTTAACTTGCTGGCAAGAATACTGTGGGAGACACTGTCAAAAGCTTTGCTAAAGTCAAGGAATAACACGTCCACCGCTTTCCCCTCATCCACAGACCCAGTTATTTTGTCATAGAAGGCAATTAGATTAGTCAGGCATGACCTGCCCTTGGTGAATCCATGCTGACTGTTCCTGCTCACTTTCCTCTCCTCTAAGTGTGTCAAAATGGATTCCTAAAGGACCTGCTCTATGATTTTTCCAAGGACTGAGGTGAGGCTGACTGGCCTGTAGTTCCCAGGATCCTCCTTCTTCCCTTTTTTAAAGATGGGCACTACATTAGCCTTTTTTCAGTTGTCTGGGACTTCCCCCAATCGCCATGAGTTTTCAAAGATAATGGCCAATGGCTCTGCAATCACATCCACCAATTCCTTTAGCACTCTCTGATGCAGCGCATCCGGCCCCATGGACTTGTGCTCGTCCAGCTTTTCTAAATAGTCCCGAACCACTTTTTTCTCCACAGAGGTCTGGTCACCATCCTCCTGTCCCCGCAGTGCGGCCTGCTCTGAATCTTCAGAACATTGTGTCCATAGAAGCATATCCTGACGTCTGTCCAGGAAATCTTCAGTTTCTCTTATGCAATGCAGGGTCGATACCTGTTGCTCCAGACCTTGAATCTTCTCTTCCAATATGGAGACCAACTTGCACTTTGTACAGACAAAATCGCTTCTGTCCTGTGGAAGAAAGACAAACATGGCACATCCAGTGCAGGTCACAACAGCTGAACACTCCCCATCCATATTACCTTCCTTCTACGAGCTTCCCCAGGAGTTGTAGTAACTACTCAGAGAAGCCGGTAAGATGTAAGCGTCAGTGGGCTCTCCTCAGGCAAACTCCCTCTATTAGCCTCTCTGCTGTTCACTGCTCAGCTGGTTCACAGCTGACTGGCTTTTTTTTAACAGTCAGGCCCACCTGGAATAAAGCACTCCCAATTCACATTTTTCAAACAACCAGTCAAGCACACGGTCAAACTGTCAAACTGTCCCCACAACAGACACTCAGATACTCACCAACACAGCCTCCTTGATGCAGCCCTTAGCGTACCTCCTCTCAGGCAGATCCCAGGCAAACCCCCTCTGTTAGCCTCTCTGCTGTTCGCTGCTCAAACAGCCTCTCTGCTGTTCGCTGCTCAGAGAGACCATCTGAGCCTCCATTTCCTTAAGCATCTTCCCAAATCAGGCATAGCATCCTTTGGTGCATCCCAGCAAGAATCCATCAGTATCATTTGTTCCCATGTGAAGGACAATCAATGGATTTTTTCCTGCTCCCAATAATATTCTCTTCAGCTTCAGGTCCAAATCCTGTATTTTAGCTCCCGGCAGACAGCACACCCTTCTCTTCTCCAGATCAGTTCTGGTTACAGGCCTGTTCTTCTTAGTAGGGAGTCACCAGTAACATAGACCTTCCTTTTCCTGGTGGTAGTGTCACAAGCTGTCAAGGTTCCTTCCCCACTCTGAACTCTAGGGTACAGATTTGTGGACTTGCATGAAAACCTCCTAAACTTAATTTTACCAGCTTAGGTTAAAACTTCCCCAAGGTACAAACTATTTTACCTTTTGCCCTTGGACTTTCGCTGCCACCACCAAACATCTAACACCAGTTACTGGGAACAAGTCCATTTGGAAACGTCTTTCCCCAAAAAATCCTTCCAAATCTTACACCCCCTTTCCTGGGGAAGGTTTGATAAAAATCCTCACCAATTTGCATAGGTGACCACAGACCCACACCCTTGAATCTTAAGAACAATGGAAAAGCATTCAGTTTCTTAAAAGAAGAATTTTAATAGAAAAAAAGTAAAAAGAATCACCTCTGTAAAATCAGGATGGTAAATACCTTACAGGGTAATTAGATTCAAAACATAGAGAATCCCTCTAGGCAAAACCTTAAGTTACAAAAAGACACAAAAACAGGAATATCCATTCCATTCAGCACAGCTTATTTTCTCAGCCATTTAAAGAAATCAGAATTTAACGCATATCTAGCTAGATTACTTACTAAGTTCTAAGACTCCATTCCTGTTCTTTCCCCAGCAAAAGCATCACACAGACAGAGAGAAAGGCTTTGTTTCTCCCTCCCCCCAGATTTTGAAGGTATCTTGTCTCCTCATTGGTCATTTTGGTCAGGTGCCAGCGAGGTTATCCCAGCTTCTTAACCCTTTACAGGTGAAAGGGTTTTTCCTCTGGTCAGGAGGGATTTTAAAGGTGTTTACCCTTCCCTTTATATTTATGACATGCCCCCCAAATCACAGATAGGGTGAAACGCTGTCTGGGATTTCTTCCTGGAGCTCTAGGAAAAAACTGAGTTAATAAGACACATGCACCTCTAAATATACTACCAAGTATATAAAGACTAACAATATTTTCCACATCTCAAGGACAATTTTAACCAGTTGATTCTGGGAAACTTTCAGGGGAGAGTGCATCAGCCACTTTGTTAAAAGCTCCTGAGATGTGTTGGATGTCGAAATCAAAATCTTGGAGAGCTCCACCGAATAAGTTTTTTGTTATTTCCCTTGGCAGTATGAAGCCACTGTAGCATAGCATGATCGGTTTGCAGGTGGAAACGCCGTCCCCAAACATATGGGCGTAGCTTTTTCATAGAGTAGACAATGGCATAACATTCTTTTCAACTGACTGACCAGTTGCTTTCCCTTTCAGACAGCTTCTTGCTGAGAAACACTACAAAGTGGAATTCTTGATCCGGTCCTTCCTGCATTAAAACTGCTCCCACACCACGCTCGGATGCATCTGTGGTTACTAGGAACGGTTTGTCAAAGTCTGGGGCCCTTAGTACAGGGTCAGACATGAGTGTCGCTTTATGCTGGTTAAAGGCCTTCTGACATTCTTCGGTTCACTGAACAACATTTGGCTGTTTCTTTTTGGTTAGGTCTGTCAGTGGCGCAGCGATTTGTCTGTATTACAGTACAAATCGTCTGTAATAACCAGCCAAGCCTAAGAAGGCTTGAACCTGTTTCTTTGACTTTGGGACAGGCCACTTTTGGATAGCATCCACTTTGGCCTGTAGGGGGTTGATAGTTCCTTGACCCACCTGGTGTCCAAGGTAAGTCACTCTGTTTAGGCCTATTTGACATTTCTTAGCCTTAACAGTTAGTCCTGCCTCCCTTATGCACTCGAAGACTTTTTTTTAGATGTTCCAGGTGTTCTGCCCAGGAATCCGAAAGTATGGCCACATCGTCAAGGTAGGCGACTGCATATTCTCCTAATCCCACGAGGAGACCATCTACATGTCTTTGGAAGGTGGCGGGTGCATTCCGCAGCCTGAAAGAGAGTACATTAAATTCATACAGCCCGACATGGGTGGTGAAGGCTGACCTTTCCTTGGCAGATTCATCTAGCGGTACCTGCCAGTACCCCTTGGTTAAGTCCAAGGTAGAGATGAACGGGGCCCATCCCAGTTTCTCTAATAGTTCATCTGTGCGTGGCATTGGATAGTTGTCAGGGCAAGTTACAGAATTTAGCTTATGGTAGTCCATGCAAAAATGTATCTCCCCATCTGGTTTGGGAACTAGAACCACTGGAGATGCCCATGCACTGCCAGGGGGGTGGATTACACCCATCTGTAACATATCCAGGATCTCCCATTCTATAGCAGTTTTAACTTGAGGAGACACCCGGTAAGGTTGGACTTTAATTGGGTGAGCATTACCTGTGTCAATGGAGTGGTATGCACATTCAGTCAGTCCTGGGGTTGCTGAGAACATCAGCGCATAGCTAGTGCACAGCTCCTGGATTTGTTGTTGCTGCATACGTCCAAGGGTCATGGAGAGGTTCACCTCTTCCACACCACCAGCACTTTTCCCTTCATAGTAGATACCTTCAGGCTACTCAGCATCATCTCCTCCCTGGGCTGTAAACTGACAAACCTTTAATTCTCTGGAATAAAAGGGCTTTAGAGAATTAATATGGTACACCCTAGGCTTTTGGTTGGAGGTGGGGAATGCTATGAGATAATTAACAGCTCTCATGTGCTCCTGGACCATGAATGGTCTTTCCCATGATGCTTCCATTTTATGGGCTGGAGTGCCTTTAAGACCATGACCTGGTCCCCTACTTTGAAGGAACACTCTCTGGCATGTTTATCATACCATGCTTTTTGCTCTTTTTGAGCATCCTGTAGGTTTTCTTTAGCAAGGGCTAGAGAGGTTCGGAGGGTGTTTTGTAGGTTGGTTATAAAGTCCAGAATGTTAGTTCCTGGAGAAGGTGTAAATCCCTCCCATTGCTGCTTCACCAACTGTAATGGCTCCTTAACCTCACAGCCATAAACTGAAACTAAACTTAATTTTACCAGCTTAGGTTAAAACTTCCCCAAGGTACAAACTATTTTACCTTTTGTCCTTGGACTTTCGCTGCCAACACCAAACATCTAACATGGTTACTGGGAACAAGTCCGTTTGGAAACATCTTTCCCCAAAAAATCCTTCCAAATCTTACACCCCCTTTCCTGGGGAAGGTTTGATAAAAATCCTCACCAATTTGCATAGGTGACCACAGACCCACACCCTTGAATCTTAAGAACAATGGAAAAGCATTCAGTTTCTTAAAAGAAGAATTTTAATAGAAAAAAAGTAAAAAGAATCACCTCTGTAAAATCAGGATGGTAAATACCTTACAGGGTAATTAGATTCAAAATATAGAGAATCCCTCTAGGCAAAACCTTAAGTTACAAAAAGACACAAAAACAGGAATATCCATTCCATTCAGCACAGCTTATTTTCTCAGCCATTTAAAGAAATCAGAATTTAACACATATCTAGCTAGATTACTTACTAAGTTCTAAGACTCCATTCCTATTCTGTCCCCGGCAAAAGCAACACACAGACAGAGAGAAAGGCTTTGTTTCTCCCTCCCCCCAGATTTTGAAGGTATCTTGTCTCCTCATTGGTCATTTTGGTCAGGTGCCAGCGAGGTTATCCCAGCTTCTTAACCCTTTACAGGTGAAAGGGTTTTTCCTCTGGCCAGGAGGGATTTTAAAGGACCCTTCCCTTTATATTTATGACACAAGCTGAACAAACACCCGTCGAGGATGGTCTAGGTTTACTTGGTCCTGCCTCAGCACAGTGGCTGGGATTGGATGACCTCTCAAGGTTTCCTCTAGCCCTACATTTCTATGATTTTGTGATTTGTAGTCTCCCATCATTCTTCTGTCTTTGCTGGAACTCTGATGTAAGCGTACAAACTCTTCACAGGGGACAATGACTTCTCCTGCCCCTTGAGTGGTCAAGATCAGGAAGCACTGACTGTGTTCATATTTTTGTCTCAACAGACAGACTCTTGGAAAGCAGAGGAGTTTGTAATGTAACCAAAGTAGCAACCTCCTCTTGTTGAAATGAGCAGATCTGTAATACAACAAAACAGTTAAATTCTCTCCTGGTTCATGTTAGCTTCTGGCCACAGAACCCTCTTACACTGTCCCCACAGAACATCCAACCTGTTCAAAGCATATGTGAATGTCACTTTCTACTGGCTGCAGCTTGCAGACACCATAAGCCTTCATAGCACTACAGGTTTCAGAGTAGCAGCCGTGTTAGTCTGTATTCGCAAAAAGAAAAGGAGTACTTGTGGCACCTTAGAGACTAACAAATTTATTTGAGCATAAGCTTTCGTGAGCTATAGCTCACTTCATCGGATGCATCCGATGAAGTGAGTTGTAGATCACGAAAGCTTATGCTCAAATAAGCTTTCATGAGCTACAGCTCACTTCATCGGATGCATCCAATGAAGTGAGTTGTAGATCACAAAAGCTTATGCTCAAATAAATTTGTTAGTCTCTAAGGTGCCGCAAGTACTCCTTTTCTCATAGCACTACAGTAACCCCTGCTAACAGGCTACTGTTTCATTTGTTTAGGAAGGGGTATTTTGAAGCAGAAAGAACCAAGCTGCATCCCTGCTGTTGCTGGTGGCAGCTACTAAACATGGATTTGTTATGCCAAATGAACAGATATAAAAGTTTGTTCCCAATAAGAGAGCTTTAAAAATTTACCTCATTCTAAAGCTGTTCGGAGCAGAGAATGCGTCTGTTATTTACTTGTGATGTATTCCTTATGGATGCCTTGTAATCACATTATTAGGAGGATCCCTGCAGTTTGGACACTAGCTATGATAGATTTCATTCCCATTCTAAGAGTCCCTCTGGGCAGAACTATTCTCCTGGCAGGGTGGCAATATCAGCCAGGCTGCTGTTTGCAGGTGTGTCCTGTTCAATCAAGTGCTGCTAGCTAGCTGTGCATGAAGACCAAAGAATGACTGTGGCAGCTGTGGCCACTGCTCATCATCATTAAATTTCACACAGGGTAGTCTGTGGAAAGTGCCTTGGGAATTGGGGGGTCAGCTCTGTTCTGTATCTGTACAGAGCCTAGTACAATGGGGGCCTGGGCCATGGTGATCATTCAAATAGTAACTAATGACTGTGAAGTCAGGGCAATGTTTAAACTCTATGTTTGGTTTGTTTCCCAAGACAGCCTCATTTTTCTTCTAAAACACAACTCTGCAAATGATGCATCAGCTCTTTGAGGTGAGGGGGGTGGGGAAGCTGGAAGTTCTTGCCAGCATAAGCATATAATACCACTGCTTCCCCCTCAGCACTGGCTAGCTATATGCCTCTAGGTTCAGGTTACACTGTTTACAGTCTAGGAAGCCCTTATTGGTCAGCTATCGCAACTCTATGAAAAACCATCTCTGTACTCACTGGTCTGTCCAAGCACTGAAGATCAGCTGGGGAACCCTCCAGAAACCACTGGCAGGTATTCTCAAAGTGCTCTTTCATGGAAAGCACTTCCTTGGTGCACCACCTTCTAGCCACCCTCAACATGTGTGTCATACTCACTTGGGCTCTCTTATTAGACATGCATCCATGCCCCAGGCTGCAGCGTAAACCCCCTTTTCGTGTCACTGCTAAGTTCGGCCCAATAGGTCAAAGGAAGTCCATTTGGTGCCAATGGCTCAGAGAAGGGGAATGTAGCCAGGAAACTAAATAGCCTGAAGGTATATGTTGAAGTTGGATACCCCTAATTAGATTCTAAGCAATTTGCAACAGGGACTGTTTTGGGGTTATGGGTTTGTATAGTACCTAGTGCAATGAGACCTGGTCCTAGGTACTACCCCAGTACAAATAATAAATACTTCAAAGTATAGCTCTTTATTCCTCAGCATGTGACACCAGCTCAGACTCTGCAATACACCAGTTATTGGGTCTAAGGGAGTCCAATTTACCCCGCCTCACACGTTACCTCTGAATTTGTCCCATGAGCTTTAAATGTCTTTTCCCCTGAGCTGTTTCATATTCCTAAGACTGCCACATTCATCTCGACCCCAAACACATATAAACACTTACCTCACATGGCAAATTACAGCAAGGGGCCTTGCCCTGAGTTCCAGCTGTCACTGATGAGTGAGACTGCCTACAAAGCTTTTCAAAAGTGGCTGCTACCCAGTGTGACATTCTATAGGTGAAGAGGGTGGCTTGCAGGCCAAGCAGTCCCCTCTGCCTCCTGATCCTATGGGCATTTCTCAGTGACTTAGGAACCAGAGCTGCTCCGATTCCTATTAAGCTGAATTCTGCAATCAGACGCAACAACATTCAGAGTAGAGCTATTAGAAGGATAGAGGGCCCCAAACCAACACATTCAGATCCATCTCTCCCTCTGTGTAATGATGCCCAAAACCATAGTGTCTATGACATTAGTGGTAATACAGAAGAACCTAGCAGCTCCAACCACAATCAGAGCCACATTGTGCCAGGCACTGCTCAGACACATAGTAAGAGACAGTCAATGCCCCAAAGAGCTTGCTATCTAAATAGATGAGACAGACAAAGGTGGGAGGGGAAACAGAGGCACCAAGAGGGAAGGGCCCAGATCCTCAGGGGGGTTAGGCACCTAGCTCTCACTGAAATCCATGGGAGTTAAGTGCCTACACACCTTTGAGGATCTGGGCCACAGGGACTTGTCCAAGGTCACCAGCAAAACTCAAGGTCTCCTAACTCCTGGGATTGTGTGACATTATTGATGTGAACTGTGACCATATAGATCATAGTTGCAACCAAGGTCCTATAGTTGCACCAAATCTTGTACAAAGGAGGTCAAGTAAGGTGTCTATGACAAGGTTGTAATTTGCTGGTTATGATTATGCTGTCTGTATGTGTGTATCATTTTTATATTTGAGGTTATAAATATTGTCTATGTACTTGTATCTTAATGTGTTTGATTCTAAGTAGCATTTGTGAAGCATTTGGTCAGTGTCTTGAGAAAGAATTCTTCAGATTAAGTGCCCAATCAAGAAACACTTAACTGACAATGGACCTTGGGAGACTCCAATCCACATATGAGGAGCCTTCCTAGGAATGTTC